>NC_135554.1:12728250-12970750 GCF_964340395.1 Glandiceps talaboti
TTTGTGGTTTCATGATGTACATTTCCGAGACTTCCTATGACAATAACTATTATTTCTGAATGAAAGCCTGTTGTGTTTATTTCTAGTGAGAGTGGAAAATATTTGTGGAACTCCTGAAAACATAATGGAATTTGTGCATGAAAGGGTATGG
The DNA here is from genome assembly GCF_964340395.1 of Glandiceps talaboti. NCBI lineage: Eukaryota > Metazoa > Hemichordata > Enteropneusta > Spengelidae > Glandiceps > Glandiceps talaboti. The sequence goes on from NC_135554.1 coordinate 12,728,402, forward strand.
ACACATTAACTCATGTGGCATATTTGGTCTGTTTATCGATGACGGTAATGTCTGGTAGTTTATGCTGATGTTCGAAGGTTCTCATGTGGGCATCAAACATTTCAGGTTTTAAAACTGTGTCTTTAAATGTCTCCTTCCCAGGATTATTCATTTTACCGAAGATTGATTAAATCGACTATTCTATTGTGTCTCTGTTGGTAAATATAGTTTCGTAACTTTCGTACTTCCTTTCTAAAAGTGATTATGAGATACTGCGTCAGTAGGCTGATGGCTTATTCTACGTGATTTGGTGTAAGACTCTGGATAGTATAGGGCCATCAGACTTTTGTACTGTAGGATCTACAAACGACCTCTAGCGACAAATGATCTGAAATTATCGTCAATCTTGTGATTGTTGAAGTAAGTGGCAGATACACCATGGTTTATTTTCCCTGTCTCTCGAACCACTCTTTCCTGTGAAGTTTTCGCTTTAAACTCGGATTCATATTGCTGCAGCAGCTGCTGCTTGAATGTTGTATAGAATTTGTCTGGAAGATCTCTAACATCTACTGGCCATATAAAATCCCAAATGAAAATGTCTACCTGAAGACCGGCTACAACAGTATATCCAAAGAAACACAAAGGCACAGGTCTTGATTTGATGGCTCGGAAATGTCCTTAGGATGTCCCAAGAATGGCCTAGAAGAAGCACCTAGATGGATACCACCCGGGAAACGCAAACATGGTAAACCAAAGACTACAGGGCGATGGAAAGTGGTGACTATGTTAAAGGAAATGGGCCATACGTGGGGCAGAAGTAAAGTGGCAGAAGTTGGTGGCACCCTTGTGTATCAGCCGGTATCAAGATGATCAATGAATGACGCGGTGGACCATTATTATGTTGATGCACATTTTCCTTTATGATAGCCCTTGAGGTCGAAGAGGAATGGGAGAGAGTGGGGCACAACATGACGTGAAACCGGGACTGTGTAACAACCAATAAAATATTTTATGGGGATGAGAAGAACTGAGGCAACACAGTCATACACTTCAAGCTGACATTTAATAATATGTGTACATATATTCTTTGTTTTACAGACCAGCAAAAATAGAACACAACTTGTATAAAACAAACAGTACACTTCGTATTAATATCAACTAATGGGTCGGCCTACAGGAATGACTACAGACACTAATTTAATCACAAATGATAATGTTTCTTAAAGCGATATTTCACTATCCTAGAGGTAGTCTACAGCAATCTGTATGACATTTATGACGTTAAAGTGAGAAATGAGAAAAAGGGGACAAAATCTCCAATAATATTACTTTATTCTACTGTCTGTAGATGAGCTACAACAGTCATTGTATCTGGTTTAAAGGCCAGTAAACTACTTCACTGTAATTGACAGTAGAAATACAAAAAGGTAAATATAATAGACGTATACAGAACCTCTACCCTGAAGATTATTTAATCGATTAATTTTAAAATACACCCCTGGGTTAAATTATTTGCATTTTTCCTATTATATACTTATTCATTTTCTTCTTTTCCAGCAACTTTTAAAACTGCAAGAGACGCAATGTCAATAAAATGTTGACGAAAACAACAATTGTGCTTTTCGTAGATTATAACGTTAAGTACACAGGACATCATATTGCCAGCCTGAAAACTTTTATCGGGGAGTACAATACATTATCATAAAAACTTAGATCAGCAATATAATGTAGTAAATACGATAAACAGCATATGGGCAATGCATGCTGTATAATTGGAACATAGACTTTATTTATCAAAGCCCCGAGTTCGGCCTCACGGTCTTGCTCTAAATTTAAAGCCAGAGCCAGGCGAGATGGTCACCGCTCGGCAATCAAAACCTAAGTCTCTAACCTACGACACTATGGTTATCACAATAATTAAATTACTAAAAGTAACGCATACGAGATGAGCTTCCAAAGATAACAATACGTCTTGTATAATAGTAAGCGTCATGGAAATACTAGTAAAACAAAAGAACGCTAAACTTCAACTTGAATGACATCTCCAGACATACGATATTAGTTCCTATTGTCTTGACCCCCATGTGGGTCATTGCTTTAAAGTTTAACATATATTCAATTCTTTAACTAGGTGTTTGGCGACATGTGTAAAGCCAGGCTGAACCAAAACACGGTAATTACAAATTCGTGATAGCATTTAATAATTCAGTTACTTAATGCAATACAAAGCAGTAAACACCGAAAAGAAAGGAACTTCATTATGAGGTTTATATTATAGCACAGAAATGTATTTTTCACAAATCAAAGTCAAAGGTTTGAAATACTGTTCATACAGCCTACTAAGCTGATGTAAAAAAGACATCTTCTCTATCGTTGTCTATTTCGAGCAATGTTACCGTTGTTGAATAAAACCATGATAGTTACACCAATTATCATTGGCACGAGCTGAGAGGATACTCCAAGTAGAATCATTCCGATATCTATAACATTAATAACAAAAATTCGAAAGTTAAAATCGAAATTTGTGAATCAAATGTCACTGTTGATATATGAATAAATTGGACACAATGAATTGAACGTAATCAGGCACCTATAATTTTACAGTAACCTTATTGAATACGTATACCCACCATATCTAGTGACACCTTCATTGTTACATTCTCGTAGCTTCGTTTTCCTGTTAAATGGCTGCAACTGGCCATACTTCCCCCATATCAATAACCGTCGATTGGAAATTGTAGTCGAATTGTTCCTAGCGTCCCTCCTCGTTAAAGTCATTTGTATTGATTCTGTTGTCGACATAGCAGACATACCAGGACTGGAACCTCTCCTTGTTATCATACTCGCTTTGTCGACTGAAGTGGAGGCGACGTCAGATAACGGTAGTGACTCAGAGAGTGTTAGTAGCTCCTTGTTTGCCACGGCTGACGTTGGGGATTCAGCCAGGTTGATGGACGTCGTTTGGATTTTGATGTCAGTTGCGATTTCGTGATCAGATTCTTTCGTTGAAGAAGTTCCTTCGAACGAAAATTGAGGTGACGTCATCAATTGCTTGGTTATATCCGATCCAATCCCATCCACTGTATCAGATTCTTCTTTCATTGAAGAAGCTCCTTCGAACGAAAATGTAGGTGACGTCATCAATTCTTTGGTTACATCTGATACCATCCCATCCACTGAATCTTTAAACAAATGCAAGATAGTTATTATGATATATACACAATATAACTGATCCTGTTGCGTAAATTTAACAACACACCCAGGGTAGACTGACAGATCAGCCGTTGAGGGTGCGATCTAATTAGGGCAGGCTAGTAAGCCCGGACCGAAGACGTCATTACAGTCTAACCCTTGGGCAAAAGTACAGAAGAATGGTATAACCATGCATATGGAAATAAAATTACTGTATCAATAAAGGAGACCCTTTACAACTGTTTAGCATCTTATGTATTACAGATTCAATAGAAAGAGCAACCCAGTATATGTCAAATGTATTGTTTGTGGTTTGCATAACGGATTTTGTAACGTCTTTTACAGGGCTAATGTCAAGACGGACGATAGCTGCAGACAATATATTGGTTTAACAGATAATACTTTCAAAACCTGTTATGAAAAACATAAAACAATACCTCACTAATACGAGATACGACAGCTGTACTGAGCTGTTAGGAATTTAAAGGAGAAATGTCGAGAGTGTCTATCATATATGCTGATAAATCAAATTTATTAAATAAACGTTCAGTACTGATATCAAAGTGCCGATATCAAACAAAGCAGATATATATATATATAACTCGGTGAGTATCAATCTGCTAAGACAGTGCTCTATACCGCAGTGGCAGAGCGGTATAGAACACTGTCTTAGCAGATTGATACTCACCGAGTTAAATACGCTCCTCCTCCAAGTCGAGCACTCTACTCAACCAGCTGCCAGAACCAGAATGGAACAGCCACGAAAGGTATATATATATACATATATATATATATATAATATATATATATATATATATATATATATATATATATATATATATATATATATATATATATATATATATATATATATATATATTTATCTCCTGACGAGTGATTTACTCACGAAACTTGTAGAGACGAAAAACCCGACTTGATTTTCTTCTACCCTCAACATATATTCCGCTCTGCGTGCAGACGTATCGAGCACTGTGCTACGGAAAAATCTTACCACTGACTTCATATATATATATATATATATATATATATATATATATATATATATATATATATATATATATATATATATATATATATATATATATATATATATATATATATATATATATATAGTGAGAAACTTCACTTTGGCATCCAATTCAAGTGAAATGGAATTTTGGAATTTTGAACTTCATGAAACTATACCATTAGTCATCTGGTGGTCACAACAGCTTGAAACACTATGTAACGGCTGTAGACTTGTATATCTTGCTTAATACGGTTACACACACACACACACACACACACACACACACACACACATATATATATATATGTATATCAGATACACACAGCTATAGTAAAAAAAAACATTAAGTAATGTGTTCCACCTGTGTTTTTTAAGTAAAGAAAATATGTTGAACGATTAATTACGATCAAAACCAAATGCCCAACTCTCTCACCCATAGTACATCTTTAAATAATTATCTTTTAGTCTGACAGTAAGTTTTACTATACATTGTTTTAGTTGATTTCGAATGCATGAATGAACGAACCTGAAACAAAAGGCTTCTCACAAATGAACGCTTTAGGTAGTCCACAATGCTCATCAAATAGAGTTGTTGTAAACTTTTCTTCGCGGAAGTAGTACGCCGCACAATCCTCTATCTCAAATCCATCATTAAGTTCATAAAGAGTCCAATGAAGATGATATTTTTGGTCACCTTGACAAGACCAATTACCTTCAACCTTTTCAAAACAAACAAACAAACAAACAAACAAACAAAAACAAACAAACATACACACACATACACACAAATACATGAACAAAGTATTGATTATCTATCAGTTTGTCTGCCAGTCATGTATGTATGTATGTATGTATGTATGTATGTATGTATGTATGTATGTATGTATGTATGTATGTATGCATGTATGTATGTATGTATGTATGTATGTATGTATGTATGTATGCACACATGTCATAGTGATGTATGCACACATGTCATAGTGATTGTAGGTGTACGTGCATAACAAGCAAGTAATCACATCTATATACATTGAATGTAATTGTTTTGGAAAACGCTTAGAAACAACACAAAATGGACTCTCGTTTACGAAAAGTAATATAATAAAGTAGTGTTGGCACCTCTATATCATTACAGCCCAGGAACCATGTCATAGACTGTTGTGTATCTGGACGATAATATGCATCAGCAATAGTTCCAAATGAGCGGTTGTATGCCGCCTCTGCTAGGAAGGAATTTTCTCTATTACCATTGGGCACAGCTAGAGAAGAATCCATGCTGTCACAGAATCGACGAGCTTCATGCCACGTTGTTAAACTATTGTGACTGAACCAATAGTATGACGATTCGAAGTGGATCCACTCTGAAATTGAAGTCTTGTTGTCAATGTATTATAATATAACGCCGTGTTCTGTTTTACCAACACGAGAGGTAGTTACTCTGTTTATTAAGAGCTAAGTTATTGTCTCGTAACACAGAGAATACGTTCCAGATAGAAGCGGAACAAGACGTTATAATTATCGTGTAAATTGTAGACGCACATATACACATTGATCAGTTACAACATGACGTATTCAGATACACAATGATTGTACCAAAAACGCATGCGCAGCTGTGTCAGTTATTTAATGAATTAGGAGGTTATTCAAAACGTTTTGAAAAAAGAAAATCGAAACTTTGTCAGTTTTTGACAGAAAGATTAAAACGTATCTACAGTAACTTTATGTTCGGAAAAGAAGTGGTCATTTTATGAAACGGTTAGCTCGTTAAATCTCTATCACTGACACCTTTGATCGTTATGAAGATTTAAATTGACATACATTGGTTGTTTTTGAATACAAATTGTCTAACCACTCACCTGTGTTTTCGTTTTCACCTACTACTTCAATCTCACTTGGCCATTGAAACGTGCAGATCGACGATGCAAAATCTGTCATATAATAATCGCCGTTTGTAGCAATGTCAAAGTCTTGGATTGGTCCTATTCGTCTACTTGATCGTTGCCATGATAGAAAAGGGAGTGTGGTTACAGAATACAAAAAATGGTCACCATTTACAGGCATTGCCACTAGTAATTCTGGGGCATCAAAGGCCAACTTTCTGACAAACCCACTGTTTAGTACAGGCCCTGACCAATCACTGTAAAGGTTGTCTCGAATGGTTAGCATATTGTTGTCGTTAACACCATATATCTTACCATTATACTCCATGGCTGATATAATGCAACAACTATTCACTATAATAGACCACTGGGGTGTCGACAGAGATTCTTTTATTTGCAACTCGTTCTGTGGACTGACTCCGAGTAGAGCTCCGTTTGCCATTTCGTCCACATCTTTAGTTGGATATGTTCCAGTAATCGGGCCATAAAAGAAAGTGTTGCCGAAAGCATTAGTAAATACATTCATGTTTATGACAAGAAGTACTGTTAACTCGGGATCTGTTTGTCTTTCCATTCGCTTCCTGTTATGATAATCCCTTCGTGGCAATCTGCCGTGAATCAAATTCACTTTAGTTAGGTTTTCTGTGAAATGAATAAGGACAGTTGATTAATTCTTGAACTATGTTGACTCGTGAAGGCTTTTTGTATTTTTGGGGGGAGAAATATTGATCTTCAAGCCAAAAAGAACATCAAGATTTATCCCAGCTCGAGGGAAATCCACAGAATATAAATATGACATATATATAAACACCAACCGATGCCCATCAGATTAGGGTACTCTATGTTAAGAGTCTGTCTGTCTGTCTGTCTGTCTGTCTGTCCTTCCATCTGTCGGACTGACTTGACTGTCTGTTTGCTTGCTTGGCTCACTATCTCGTATAATGTTCACTTCTAGACTGTCAAAGACAGTCAAAGAAACAAATGCAGACAGAAAGACACACACACACACACACACACACGATATAATCTTACCTTATGGAACACACAAACAATACACACACACACACACACACACACACACACACACACACACACACACACACACACACACACACAATATATATATAATCTTCCCTTATGGAAAGTAAACATAGTATGGTAGTAAGTTAATACAATATGCTGAACATTTCGGTACTCACCATTTAATTCTGTGTCTTTTACTGAAACCATGGCAACCGATGCCTTAATGACATAAACAGAGTACGCATAGCATACAGTTATTACTAATAATATAACAATTTTCGCCATCAGTCAGCAGTGTCTGTAATTTAAAATAAATGGAGAAAAATAAAATAAAATATTTATTTTACAAACACCGGAACTTGATTATTTGTGAACCCTGCAGTTGTTCTTCTTATTCGGATTTTCAATTTGACATAATTCTTTTAAAAAAAGTAAGGCTAACTTTGATGACATGAAAATTATCCTCCAATGATATTGTACACTAAAAATAATGATAAAGCTAATGATATTCACCTCGCTTTTAGGTACTTGTCAAATATTATAGAACGAAGCTTATGGCGTTTGCATACATGTTAATAGATTACTAGTATTGGTTTCTTTATTTGTCTTCAATATTTATATAATTTTAGACGTGTACAAGAAAGTAGAAGTTTGCTGACTTATCGAATATGCTTTCTTCTGACTAGATGCGCATGTTTTACCTTTGAGTGCATCTCTGTAAATGTCAACACATTGAAACTATTAAGATACGGTAGGGCAAAGTTTAGAGAAGGCATAGTTACTATTGTAGTAGTGTCATTCAATATTACAATTGCATTGGATTAGTATTTGTAAACACGGGTAAGTATTAATCACGTACACTCTCGTGTTTTAATTGCAAATATTACCTTCAAAATAAAATATTAATTAAACAAAATAATATGCGTCACTGTTTTAGGGAATGGTAAGACAAGCCACAATATTATTTTATTTGTAAAAGCCCTGGGCCTCACTCCAGATTCGGAGCCATGAGACATGGTCACGCTCTATATAGTCAAAAGTCAAGTCACCCAAACCTGCGACGTCGTTACAATGATTAAATTACAATAAGTCACGCATAGGAGATGAGCTTCGTAAGATAACAATATGTCATGCATAATGAAACGAAACAAATAACACTAAACTTTAACTTGAATGACATCTCCAAACATAGAATATTAGTGTATCTATTGTCTTGACACCCATGTGAGCTATTGCAATAAAAGACATTCATTTCTCTACCCTGGTGTTTGGCGAAATTTATAAACACTGTCATGCCTGAAACAAAATACAGTAATTTAAATTTCACGTCTAGTAATATTTCGACACCTAAAACGTGTGTAAATATTTCCGAGAATTCCTAAAAGGAACCGTAATAACTGAATAATACCAGCACTATATTATATTTATTTTCTAGCGTTTATTATCAGAACCTCATCATAGGGCTGTCAGAATACATTGCCTATCAGCCTCAACAGCAATTGAACATTACGTCGTCTACAGCTACAGCTACCACTAGCTACAGAATGGTGTTTATTATGTTCTTGGAAATAGCCCATGGGGGTTAAATTATATGTGTAGATACTAATACCTATTATCATATACCTACAATCGCTTCCCCGTGTATATTGTTATGGAGAAATCGTGAACTCTACCAAGCAATATTTTTCCCTATCACCAACTGGCACACTTTCCCCAAATAATAAGGTCAATTGCGGGAATTTTGGACTGCTTTCTTTCCTGTTAAGGGCATTGATATGCGTGTTGCAAAACTTGTTGGCGTCCTGTACGTGTGGCTCCAGGAAACTCCTCCTAAAATCTTAATCAATATTCTATTTGGCGATTGTGGCGAAAGTACATCAAGTAGACATGTCAAGGTGAAAAGAGGGCCACCGCCCATCATTCGACGAAAAGAGATTAAATATTACCGTAACTTTTGGAACACAATGGCAAATAAAATAAAATTTACAAAGATAGTAACGTCTTCTCTCTGAGTAAGAACGCTTTAAATACAAAGATAGACAAATGAAAAAGTGTAAGTTGATTGCTGGTCGATCGAATGTAAGGTTATCTCGTATTGGGTACTGTATGAAATAATTTGGTATTAGTTCCTTTCTAAGAGACTGGTATAAAGGACAAAGTAACAAAACATGTAGTTCATCATCAAGAACATTAAGACCTTCATTTTCACATAAAAGGTATGGTTTGAACAACGGAATGAATCCCCAAGACTCAGGTTTTATGCGATATTTAAGTCTCAACTTGAACCTGAATTATATTTACAAAGTATCCATATACCCAGGTATAAAATAGCATTACATCAAGTATTGGTAAGGAAGCTTTGGATTTGATCATTGATATAAACCAATGATAAAAGATCCGCTGGGACAATCATTAAACTCAGATAGTTATCGGACAGAGAACATTTATTGTTTTCATTAGGACACATGCGCATCGGACAAAATGACTGATGGGTTAACCAAAAGCATCATAATAAAAACAGTCAAAGGCCAAGGACACTATACCAAAAGTCTAATTTACCCACCTTTACCCAACCCTTACCCTACCTGTGACTCACCTAACCACCATCTCTATCACAGGGTAGTACGAAACGAAGTGACACTTTTGACTGCCTACAACTCCCAGGGGTTAAGAAAGTCAACCTTGTTATCTGCAGCCGTGTTGCATAACTTCTTACCCATTATCTCTTTATTTACAAAAAATCAATACACAGATACAATCCCGCATATCTCGGCCAAATAATCAGATGTTTTCCCCCACTGTTGGCACTGTGAAATACATTAGCCTGGCAATGACTCGTACTATATTAAACACAGTTCCAATCCCAATTCGAAAAATAGTACCGTTTTTACACACACATATATATAACTCTGTTGCTAACCATGGTGTACATACGCATTGTCAACTCAATGAACAAAACATATATGGAGACCTGCTTCTCAGCACAAGTCACTTTGTAGTGAAGTGGTTATAGAGCATCCTTTGTGTATGTATTTTCTGTACAGAAACATTTTTGCAACCAGAATTGTCAACTCCCTTTTTCACAAGGCAAGCCATTTGGGATTGTCTTTTAATATAAAAAATTACAAATATAGAGCATGCCTTTGGATAGATTGGTACAGAACTAGAGGTACTGTGTTCGAGACCCACCAGATAAGGTCGAATGACAGGTGCAGAATTAGGCGCGGTAGCACATGTTGATTGCATTGTAACAGTAACAAGGTGGGACAGTGCCATGGAAACGATTAACAAGCTGCTGACAGTTTCTTTCATGATCGATGCTAAAATGTTAGCAGACAGTTCTTTCATGGATTAATAGTAAGCGGACACTTTATTTGCGTAAAGGTGCCCGTTAACTCAAAGGTGTCCGCTAAATGAAATGGGGAGCACAGTTGAAACAATGGGGAGAGTCGGAGAGGAGTACAGCCCATGTTAACCGTACACTTACATTGAGGTAATGTTAAAATCTACACCAGGGCCAACTTGGTCATTGCTTTAAAAGTTTACCGTACTTGTAATATCGGAAACCGTGAACAGTATCGCATCTCCTGTGGATACACGTATTTTTGTAGCTGTATACATGAAAAATCCAATCAAATTTGTATTTTGGTTCTGCACCGAAAAATCAACACTCTTAGTGAAGATCGTGATTTTAAGTTGCTTCCATACTGCTTATGGATAATATAGACCACTAACTATAATGCACATTACCGAATTATTTGTATTTCAACAATTTTCAGTGAAAATATAACTACGCTGCCAACAACTACAACTGTAATATTGAACACACTAAATTAACAGATACAATGTCTTTTTATTTTAGTGAATATATATTTGATTATGTGAAGAACACATGTCCAAGTTGCAAGTAGTGCAGGTCTAATATATTCTACAATTTTAAAATGCCGTTCCACGACGTCTGAAGTCTAGGACTAATTAAATTGCTAACTGGTGTTTGCTTTTTATGTTTCTCAGCATACGACAATATTGAAAATTAATCAAGATACTGGCTTTAGCCGGGGATTAAGTACGCTCATAGTCACCCTTTTCCTTTCTTACTCTTAAAGATCAAAATCCGATATTAATACGGAGAATAACTTACCTGTGTAGTAAAACTGTAAGAAAACCCTTTCGGTTTTTAGTTGCTGCGAAATCTATAATGCCGTCTTAGCAGATAAACCCTTCATTCCTGCACTTAATCGAATCTTCTTTCCAGTTCGAAGCTGAGTGTGTTGTCTTTACTGAATCAACAACGTTTTAACTAAATGCCTCTCTACTGAGCTACCCATTTCTACGTGTATACGACAGGTGAGCCACTGTAGGGCTAGCCAAAGGCAGCACTTAAACATTGAAAACGGAACATTTTATCTTAAGGCAAACTACCTAACTAAGATATTTGGATGAGGGTATACTCGAGTACAGAACATGTTACATTTGTTATACATCTGAATCAGACAGACATACATGGTGTTACGTCGGTGAGCAAAACAACCTAGAACGTTTAGTATTCATATCCACATATATGAACGCGGAAGAAGGACATCATAATCTGTTAAAATGATACATGTCGGTAACTACAAATCTCGCCATTCCAGCTCAAAATTACATATCTTACTTCTACCTTGCTTGTTACATGTATATAATATTTCGCAATGCTTGTATTAAATGATCAAAACCTCATCATACGTTACCACAATTTACGTAGCCTGGGCACATTTTGCTACATGTATGTCGCTTTGCCAGACGAGCAATAGCATGTCAGAATGAAATATACGAAACTGAGAGACTCGCACAATTTGTGGCAATAGATAACTTGATAACTGCCTTAATTTTAGAGTGTCTATTTCATATAAATTTTGTCGTCCATTTCAATTGATAAAAATTAATATAATATTCTTGCGTACATTTTTGTTCACCTACCAATATAAAGTACTCACAGAAGTGTTTTTTTTTTAAGATTATCAATATAGATATGCATGCTAAATTATTTCAATTGATCGATTAGAAATTATTGTTGAAATGTTATCGTTTGTATACTTGTATTAATATATATGCTTGCTGAAATTCTTTTTTTTTTTATATCGATAACAATTTTTGGCCAATATTGTGTCGACTATTTCATTTTATTTGTAAAATGTGTTGATGATTTTTGCGCGCTTTTAGTTACGTCATTAAGGGCAACTATATCCTCTTCCTGTTGTGACTTGATGATGTACCACATGCGGCAGAGGAGGATCGGAGGGGAGTTTAAGTGATTTTGAGTTTGAAATTGAATTTACATTTTAGAAAAAAAGGACTCGTAATATTTCCGTTCTTTTAAATGAACATTCTTATCATTCTTGAAGATTTAAGTTCAAAATTGTTTGATGTTCGATCATGTTTCAAAGTACCAAATATGATTTTCATGCATCGCACTGGAGTTGAGAAGTGTCCAAGATACGCACAATACGTACAAGTGATTGCCGTTATCACAGCGCCTTCATTTCGAGGATAGATTATATGAAAAGTTCGCGTTATGGCACATGAACAAGTCACGAAAGATTAAACTCGATAAAGAGGAAGTACGTTTCAGTTGCCATGGTAAAGGGGTATTTACTGAATGGGAAGTGCCTGGCGTTACCAAAGTTATTGATATGTATAGAATAGCCTATTCAAAGGTTCCGAATCTGCCCCAGGCAGAATACGTACAGCAGTTCGGTTAAACTCTGGCCTCAACAACTTCAAAACAAATCAACAGGTTAGCGTTTGATATACAACTGTACAGCAGGCTGTTTGCTGTATTTCCTATACATATTTAGAAACCTCAACTCGGCTAGAAAGATGACTGATGTCGAATGCATTACCAAAAGATGCAGACACAAAAACGTATGTAGATAATATAATAAAGTGTTACATTGAAATTAGGGTCGCGCATCGATGACCTAAACGACCCCCCTCCCCCCCGTTCAGAACACAATGTACACACGCATAGTAACCCATTTTCACGACATATGTCATTTTCCTTTATTTCCAGAACAAATGATGTACTTTTACGCAAAAGTGGAGTTAACAACTGGTGTATGTTCATGATATCCGTTATTCCAAAGAAAGTACATAATGTATATGGTCACACCTTGAAAGTCAACAATATATATATATGGAACAAATTTCGTCTGTCGTTGAGCAAATAAATGAAAGCAACAGTACATTCAGTCTTTATCTATAACATTGTTTGATCTACACTGAAAGACAGAAAGTAAACATACCAAGAAGAGAAATGCCTTATTTACAGTGTCCATTGTAGGTGCAGGTGTTTTAATTAGAGCAGAACAGGTCGATGTCTGATCCTGTGCAACAACCGAGTAATTGTTGAGGTAGAATCTTAGAAATTATTAGTAAAATAATGTTTTAGTCTAACCGTAAGTCAACACTTTTCTCGTAACAGACCATTCTTTCCAACGTAGTTATCACAATCTGGTCTATGCATCTTCAATTCCCCTTCCAATTACAACATGATTGATTTTTGCCGTTTCACTAGACATACATGAAAGGACCAGCCTGTTACAGAATTTCACAATGAAGCAAAGCAAATTTTATAGACTGTTGTTGACAGTTTTCAAACTTTTAGGTACGAGCACAGGGGCCAGCGACCATATGATTGATTGATTTATCGCTAGATTGATTGCTCGATCGATTTATTGATTGATTTATTATTTGGTTGAGTGATTGATCGATTGAGTGATCTTTTTTTTTGTGGTACAATATAACTTATTTTGTGTGTGATTTAGATCAATTGACTTTGAGTTGTGTGGTGTGGCTACTTTTCTCTCTTTCAGTTGTATGTAATTGATTAAATATAGACACTTTGTCCATTCTTCTTATCTAATTAAAACACCCATAATCTTATAATTGTCAAGACACCATTCATATTTGCTTTATCTCTTATCTTCTGAGAGATTATCACACTCATTTATGCATTAGCTATATTTCCTACTGGGAGGAGCATGATTGACTTTTTGTCTAGTGTTATTATCTCCCACAAGACAGAAAGCAAATTTTTGCGGTAAGTGAGCTATGCTAATTATGAGATAGGGGGTGTTTTAATTTAGTTAAGAGGAGAAGAATGGACAAGACGTCTTTATTTAATGAATAGAGAGATAATTATATACAATTAAAAAATAATAAATGAGTCAAATGATCAATATCACACACACACACACACACACACACACACACACACACAAACAAATGTTATACTGCATCACAACAATTAATCATTCAAACGATCACTCATTCAACCAAATAATGAATCAATCAATAAATCAATCGATTGAACAATCAGTTACATGCCCCCTGGCCCCTATGGTATGAGACATACTTATGACATTTCTTAAAACAACAGATACTGACTACAGCATTTCGAGTTTTGAAAGAAAGCCCGAGAGTATATCACTGGGTAGCATAAACTTCGAATTTCTTGTGCAATTTTTTATAAAATTGACGCATTTTCTTCAAACACATCATTTATGCATGTACTGTCAAATAAATTATTCAGTCATTGTCTTCACCGATGTCACTGAAACTTGTTCTAACATTTCTAAGAATGAGACCATGTTGTATCACGCATGCACTTTAGAATGGTCATTTATCCAGCAAAATAAGTTTCTCAAGAGAAATTAAAAGGTGGATTAACGTTTGTCATAAAGGAGGTCAGTGAACGTATTTTCAAAATCTGAATTAAATCTGGTAACAAGAAATGAAGATAAAACATTTATAAAATAATTGTTAGGCAAAACCTTTATTTTAAAATGTGTGCTATCGATTAACCGACCGACCCTACATGTAGTTTAAGCCTCCGACCCTAAACAAGGTTTAAACGTTTAAGACAAAATTATACGAAATTCTTAGTCTTCGTGACCTCCATGCACACTGTTTTCTTTCCCCAGTGATGCCTGTACATTTGTCATCAAAACTATCATAGAAGGGGTATTTTGACCGACAGTTCGTGTTTTTTTTCAGTCGAAGCAATATTTAAAAAAAAATAAAATAAAAACCACTGAGAAATGAATTTAAAAAAAATCATTACCTTACCTACCCTATTCTCTGAGGGCGTGGTATCGGAAATACACAATTATCTTTCATTCTCCTTGTATGGGTGTGAGGATCTTTTCGAAAAGTCTTGATACTTCTAGAACTCCCGTTTTTGAATTTATTATTTGCATATGACGATCTTGTGTAACTCGTGTGTAGAAAAGAAAGAAAAAACCTTCCAATGTTATTAGATTACCTTCAGCTAGCTTGGCTAGAAAATTCCATTAAAATTGTCATTCTGAGACACTGCCATTTTCCGGTAAAATTCTTAATAACGAAATATTCTGTTCTCTGATTAGACACCGTCTGCCTTACTCTTTAAACCAAAATGCCCTTCAAATACATTTGATAAAATTTAAACATTGTTACCCTGTCGGATTTATTTGCGCGAGAGTTTCCATCACTAAAAAAGTATAATGCGTGATGCGGTTTTGTCGCAGTGTGTGTGACAAGTAAATTGCTAGAACGCTTCAGACTCAGAACCAGTTAAACGATTGCGGTGGCAACGTAAGCAAATTAGGATGTAAAAATGGTAAACTGACAACAATAAATATCGTACCACTGTGACTTTATCGATAGCAACCGTTACGGCCGGATGTATCATATCTGCAATTTGATTTAATCTTGCGGCTATGACCTTATTATTACACGTATAATCTTTCCGTGTCTTAACCCCCCCCCCCCCCATATCATAAAGATCTTCCGTCTCTGTGTATATATGTACCTTATCCCCAATACTCATATACATAGGTAACTGCACTTTTATTTTCTCAACACACCATGCACAATTCGTCCTCTAGGAAATACCGGCCGAACCGTGCCACTTATATGATAAATAGCGATGCACAGATTTACTAGGTAAATGTGAAAAGGTGATCATTGAGTGAAAACGTAATTATCAAACAGTACACAGCTTTTATATATTGTTAAATTCGATTCATGATCAGTCGACTTTCAATATTGTCAATGTACTTTACTGAACTACATGTCACTGCTGAAGAAATAAATACATTGCAACAATTACATCCGCGATATCAAAAACAATATTTTTTTCGGCTTTCTATATTACGAGTAACATTTCATTCCTATTTCGGTAAAATAAAATCGTTAGAAAACACGATTTCAAAAACTGAAAATCCTGTGTCATATATACGGCAACTCGATGAGATTAAGACATGATAAACTGTGTAAGTGTATTTGGAATTTAATAAAGACTGGAACTGTTAAAAGAGGTGAGAGCAAACATCAAATTATCTCAAATTAATATTTCAATTCATATCATATCAAATATAAATGGAATTAAATTTACATGTGAAAGTAATTAATTGAATTGAATCCAAACTGAGCATGCTCAGATGCAAAGCACTATGAAATTATCTGTGGTTATCGTAATACCTAATCTGGAGATACTGATAAAATAAACCTCCCACAGAGATCAGGGTGGCTATATGAATTGATCATTCCTGGTTATAAACAATGTAACATTATTGTTTACAATGCTAATGGATTAGTATTCATTATCACGTTTCCCATGATGCAACATTCAACATGGCGGGTTTGCAAGTTCCCTATTGTGTCAAACATGAGTGTTCCAAAGGTACAAGCCATTACAGATTGGAAGAACTGTTTTCGAGTGGCTTTTTGAGTTGATGTCAGTTTCCGCATCTACTATTTCTCGTAAGACTTCACGATTTTTGCGATTTTATTATTTTTTCTCGAACACGTAAAAAAGGTTTTGGGTCGGAATGAAAAGTTAGGTGGGGTCGGATAACTGGAACCAAACAATTAATTATTTCAAGGCCTTAGCATCCTAACATTTTCAATGCGCACGCATTTATCGAAGCAAAAATGTTTGTCGACCTAATACCGGTTGTATTTATGGCGCTGATGCATTCATAACAACCATACTGCCATTACAATTGACTACCTTAATGCAAAGGACGTCACCAATCGAGCAAACATGGGAAAAACCGAAGGTATAACAGAAATGTACGTATAGTGGCGCAATATCATATATGCCAACTAGAAGTTGTCACAGTGTAAGATTGGAAGATGAGTATTTAAATCAACCAAAATCAATTGAATAGTGTTGCTAATTTCGAATAATTGACAGTTTTCAATTGGTTAGGTGTTTATATGGCAATGTATACTTTGTGATTAATTTATAATTGCCAACTCTATGTCGTATATTCCGACATATTCGTATATTTCTTTTGACAAGTCAATAAAAAATACCTCCCATGCATTTGAACTGCCGAGGGGCGTGGTGGGGGGGGGGGGGGGGCTATTACAATGGGCTCCGTCCGGTCGTCCGTAATACGTCTTTTTTCAGACATGCCATATCCGATTTCTTTCAAAACTGACAAAGATGACATATCATGTGGGACATTTGCACATCAATTTGTTTTTTGATATATACAAATTTTACCGAATGGCGGCTATATATTTGCAGTTAAAATCAACATTTACTGCACAACTCAAACACTTTAATACACAGACACTCCATTCAAGTATCTACCCCCATATTATCAGATGCAAGCAATCTTTTGAGACCTTGATCTTTGAACTTGACCTTTAAGGTCAATTATCAAAATCGAGCCAATTCCTGTCTATTACACCCACATTGTAGTATTTCATATTGCCAATTTGTCATAAATCACGTTTGCAAGTAATATTGAAAAGACTATACAGAAACATCATCTTTGGTGATCATATCACTTTTTTTATATCATGTCTCCTTCAATCACATTTAAAGGGGCTATATATTCGATGGAGAGTTGTTTTTCTTTCTTAAATACTGTGCTCACCCCCCCCCCCCACATCACAATCATCGATCATTTTTTAATGATTTAATCAAGACTCTATGTATTGATACATATTTTTTGTAAATATCACCTGTAAAACAAATAAACCCTGGCTGTATTTACAGCTCTAACGATTCAAATCTAAACTATGTACAAGAAGTTAGCTTCACAATAATAATAATGTTGGTACAAATAAGGTCGAATCATGCAATAACGTTAAACTTACAAATCCAGATTATACACTCCCTGTGAGACTGTACTAAAACTGTATTCTGCACATACAACGCCTCTAGAAAAAAATAAGATTTATTTCTACCATGAAAAGTAAGAGTACTTAACTTAATGAATGCCTTATAACATAAAGGAAGAAAAATTTGACATATCTCCCTTTAGCGAGATGCACTTGATAATTTTTTATGCAAAAGACCTCTAGCTTTTAAATTCGATTATATGTGTGTTCAAGATGATTAAGATCAGACAAAATACTACAATATGAAAAAAATAGCTCAATTAATGTATCTTTTCTAGACAATATGTATATGTACAATGATAGACACTATAAAAATTTTCATAATTACGGTAAATGGAATTTAATCAAACTTTATTCCTTACATGTCCGTTTATTAGTGTGTTTTTCCTGAAATTATCGTACCCTGCGTCATTGTTTTTTATTCATTTATCATAATGTCTTTTTTTTCCAGGAACGAGCGTCTATAACAACAAACCAACAAATGCGTTGCATGCAAATATAAGAAACCTAAATAGTATACAGACATATAACTTTTTCAAAGTTGGCATCAATTTCACAAAAAAACATCGTAAAAGCAGTAAACAAAATGTTCAGTCCACATTTATACTTGTTTGTAATCAAAACCGTAGATAACGGCTTTAATAGAGGTATTATGAATTTGGCTCAGGTAATGTTCAGAGCATTTATTTGACAAAAAAATATTTCTTTCTCAATGCTGCTTTCTTCGTTCAGCCGAGGAAAATGCTCGTGACATATAGGGGGCGCCTGGTTACTTCAAGTTGAAGACGAGAAGTAAGAAAACCATTAGGTCACGAGTATTTTCTGGCTTATATGACAATGTTATAGAATAACATACACTTGTACCTGCACAAGTTGAAAATAGGAAAATGGGAAAATAAGAGACATTCTAAACATTTTGAGTCATATTAAATCACTGCAGAACCAATGACAGAGTCAAACTTGAAGAGCTAGTGTTCGATAGGTGGGCCATTGACTGGTTAGCCGATGGCAGTACTTAAACATTTTAAAAAGGAACCTTAAATCTCAAGGCAAACTACCTAATTGTAAATCTAGACGTGTAGGCATACACATAGTCTTATATATTTATGCATAGTGCAGCTAGACAGATGTTCTGATAAGGATATACTAGAACACAGAACGCGTTACGTTTGTTATAGATCTGAGTCGTATTTTGCACTACGTAGAACGGAGGCTGGAGTTCATTTTGTCACTGACGAGGTTAGTTGACATGCATAGATATCAAATTATTTTATTTCCAAATTACATGAAAATAGCATGTACAGGTAAAGTGTTTGCATAATTCTTTAACAGAATACATACATAATACATTCCAGGAAACCATATTGTGTACGAATTTCTCTTGGTCATCTTTAAGTAAGTGGCAGATACACAATGGTTTATTTTCCCTGCCTCTCGAATCACTCTTTCCTGTGAAGATTTCGCTTTAAAATCGGATTCATATTGCTGTACCAGCTGCTGTTTAAATGTTGTGTAGAATTTGTCTGGCGTCTGGTGTCTCCAGAAGATCTCTAACATCTACTGGCCGTATAAAATCCCAAATGAAAATGTCTACCTGAAGACCGGCTGCAACAGCATATCCAAAGAAACACAGAGGCACAGGTCTTGATTGGATGGCTCGGAAATGTCATTATGATGTCCCAAGAATGGCCAAGAAGTAACACCTAGATGGATAATGCCAGAAGTTGGTGGCACCCTTATGTATCAGCCGGTATCAAGATGATCAATGGTGGGATGATAATGGACCATATTATGTTGAAGCACATTCGCCTTTATGATAGCCCTTGAGATCGAAGAGGAATGGGAGAGAGTGGGGCACACCTGGACATGAAACCGGGACTGTGTAACAGATAAAATATTTTATTTTGGTGAGAAGAACTGAGGCCACACAGTCATACATTTAAAGCTAATATTTAATAATCTTTGTACATAATTATTTCTTTTACAGTCATCAGCAAAATAGAACACATCATGTATAAAACAAACAGTACACTCTTCGTATTAATAGCAACTCATGGTTTGGCCTAAAGGAATGTCTGCAGCAACTAATTTATTCACAAACGAAAATGTTTCTTAAAGCGATATATTTACTATCCTAGAGGTAGTCTACATCAATTTGTCAGACATTTATGACGTTAACGTGAGAAATGTAAACAAAGGGACACAATTTTCAATAACATTGCTTTCTTCTACTGTCTGTAGATGAGCTACAGCAGTCATGATATCTGGTTTAAAGGCCAGTAAACTACTTCACTGCAATTGACAGTAAAAATACCAAATAAGGCAATGACAATAGACGTATACAGAACCTCTACCCTGTAGATTCTTATTCAAGTACACGAGACATCATATTGCCAGTTCGAAAATATATTTGGAAGCTCATCACCTATGGTGACTTATTGCAATTTTATTTATTGTAACGACCACAGAGTCGCGGGTTTGAGACTTGGGTTTTGACCGCCGAGCGATGAGCATCTCTCCTGGTTCTGGCTTTAAATTTGGCGTAAGAGCGTGAGGCTGAACTTACGGCTTTGATAAATAAAGTCTATGTTCCACTTGTAGTACAACATACATCGTCTCGGAAATAAAACAAAAGAACGCTGAACTTTAACTTGAATGACATCTCCATACATACGATATTAGTTCCTGTTGTCTTGACCCCCATGTGGGCCATTGCTATAACATATATTCAATTCTTTAACTATTCATACAGCATACTAAGTTGATGTAAAAAAGGACATCTTCTCTATTGTTGTCTATTTCGAGCAATGTTACCGTTGTTGAATAAAACCATGATAGTTACACCAATTATCATTGGCACGAGCTGAGAGGATACTCCAAGTAGAATCATTCCGATATCTATAACATTGATAACAAAACATCCGAACGTTAAAATCGAAATTTGTGAATCAAATGTCATTGTTAATATGTGAATAAATAAGACACAATGAATTGAACGTAATCAGGCACTTACAATATTACAGTAACGTCATTTAATATTCATACCCACCATATATAGTGACATCTTTATGGTTACATTGTCGTAACTTCGTTTTCCGGTTGAATGGATTCAACTGGCCATACTTCTTCCATATCATAAACCGTGTATCGGAAATTGTAGTCGACTTTTTCCCAGAGTCCCTCATCGTTAAAGACATTTGCATTGTTTTTGTCGTCGACATAGCAGACGTATCAGGACTGGAACTTTTCCTTCTTATCATACCCATTTTGTCGACTGAAGTGGATGCGACGCCATGTAAATTGAAGGAACGAAATGGTGGTGACTCTGAGAGTGTTAGTGACTCATTGTATGCCAGAGCTGACGTTAGGAATTCTGCCAAGTTGATGGACGTCGTTCGGATGCTGGTGTCAGTAGAGATTTCGTGATCAGATTCTTTTGTTGAATAACTTCCTTCGTAAGAAAATTTCTGTGACGTCATCAATTGCTTGGTTACATCTGATCCCATTCCATCCACTGAATCAGAAGCTAACCCTTGGTCAAAAAGTACGAAGAAATGAATAAACATGCATTTGCAAATAACATTACGGTATGAATGAAGGAGACCCTTTACCACTGTTTTGCATCTTATGTATTACAGATTCCATAGAAAGAGTAAACAAGTACATGTCAAATATATTGTTTGTAGTTTGCATGACGGATTTTGTAACATCTGATATAGGCCTAATGTGAAGATGGACGATAGCAGCAAACATTATATCAGTTTTACAGAAAACACTTTCAAAACCTGTTATGCAAACCACAACCAATACCTAACTGATACGAGATACGACAGCTATACTGAGCTATCAAAACAAGTCTGTAATTTAAAGGAGAAATCCCGAGAGCATAGAATTGACTGGTCACTCATCACACATGTGAGGCTTCCTATTCAAATGTATCAAAGTGGTGTAACCTTTAACTGGCAGAAAAGCTATCTATCATATATGTTGATGAATTAAAAAATAAATTGATGTCAAAGTGTCGATATCAAAAGATTTATATATATATATATATATATATATATATATATATATATATATATATATATATTACTCTTTCTATGATATATATATATACACACACACACACACACATATATATATATATATATATATATATATATATATATATTACTCTTTCTATGATATATATATATACATATATATATATATATATATATATATATATATATATATATATATATATATATATATATATATATATATATATATAATGCTAAAAAATACATGAATTAAGGTGTCCACGTGTGTTTTTTAAGTAAAGAAAATACGTTGGTCGATTACTTAACATCAAAACCAAATGCCTAACTCTCACCCATAGTTCATCTTTGAATAGTTATCTTTTAGTCTGATTCGAATGCATGATTGAACGAACCTGAATCAAAAGGCTTCTCACAAATGAACGCTTTTGGGAGCCCACAATGCTCATAAAAAACACTCGATATAAAATATTCTTCAATGAAGTAGTACGCCGAACAATCCTCCACCTCATCTTTATTCAGGTTCATAAATGGTCCAATAAAGATACTATTCTTCATCACTTTGACAAGACCAGTTACCTTCAACCTTTACAAAACCAACCAACCAACCGACCAACCGACCAACAAACAAACAAACAATCAAACAAATAAACAAACAAAAACAAACAAACAAACAAATAAACAAACAAACAAACACAAACAAACAAATAAACAAACAAACAAACAAACAAACACGCAAACAGACAGACACAAAAGTGAACAAAGTATTGAGTATCTATCAGTTTGTCCGCCAGTCATGTATGTATATATGTATGTATGTATGTATGTATGTATGTATGTATGTATGTATGTATGTATGTATGTATGTATGTATGTATGTATGTATGTATGTATGCATGCACGCATGCCATGGCGATTGCAGGCATTGAATGTAGTTGTTTTGGAAAATGCTTAGAGCCAACACAAAATTGACTCTTGTTTAAGAAAGTAATATAATAAAGTATAAGTAGTTTTGGTACCTCTATATCATTACAGCCCAGGAACCATGTCATTGTCTGTTGTGTGTGGACGATAATATGCATCAGCAATATATCCAAATGAGTGGTTGTATGCCGCCTCTGCTAGGAAGGAATTTTCTCTATTACCATTGGGCACAGCAAGAGAAGAATCCATGCTGTCACAGAATCGACTAGCTTCATGCCACGTTGTTAAACTATTGTGACTGAACCAGTAGTATGACGATTCGAAGTGGATCCACTCTGAAATGGACATTTTGTTATCAATGTATTATAATATAATGCCGCATTTTGTTTTACCGGCAAGAGAGGGAGATAGTTACTGACGTGTTTATTAAAAGCTAGGTTATTGTCTCGTAACACAGAGGACGCATTTTAGAAGATGCGGAACATGACATTCTAATTATTGTGTAAATTATAGACGCACATATACATAATTGATCTGCTACAGCATGACGTATTCAGATACACAATTATTGTACGGAAAACTAATGCGTTTTGAAAAAAGCGTTTTGAAAAAAGAAAATTTAAACTTGGTCCGTTTTTGACAGAAAGATTAAAATGTTTCTACAGTAACTTTATGTTCGGAAAAGAAGTGGACATTTTATGAAACGGTTCGCTCATTAAATCTCTATCACTGACACCTTCCATCGTTAAGATTTAACTTGACATCTATTGGTTGTTTTAGAAAACAAATTGCATAACCACTCACCTTTGATTTCATTTTCACCTAGTACTTCAATCTCACTTGGCCAATGAAACACGCAGATCGACACGGCCATATCTGTAGTAAGATAGTTTAAGTCAAAGGTGTCCGTTTGTCTCATACTCACTACATGTACACATCCTCTGCTGAAGATTTACCCCGGTGGAAAGACATGGTCAAATATGACTTTTCGTATAGTTGGACCTGTACTATAACAAAGTTTTACTTCGAATTCGACAAGTTTTAGGTTTTCACAAAGTCAACCTTCTTACCCATTATCTCTCTATTTACAACAATTCAATACAGAAATACAATCCCGCATATCTTAGCCAAATAATAAGATATTTTCTCCCACTGTGAATACATTAACCTGACAATGACTCGTACTATAACGCAGTTCCAGTCCCAATTCGAAAAATAGTTCCGTTTTTACACACCCATAGCTCTGTTGCTAACCATGGTGCATATACGCATTGCCAACTCAATGTCAATGACAGAAAATTATAAATATATAGCATGCCTTTCGCTAGATTGGTATGGAACAAGAGGTACTGTGTTCGAGACTCACCAAGATAAGGTCGAATGACAGGTGCAGAATTAGGTGCGGTAGCACAAGTTGATTGCATTGTAACAGTAACACGGAGGGACAGTGCCATAAAGCTGCTGACAGTTTCTTTCATGATGTTAAAATGTTAACAGACAGTTCTTTCAGGATTAATGGTAAGCAGACACATTCTTTGCGTAATGGTGCCCGTTAACTCAAAATTGTCTGCTAAATGAATTGCGAGCACAGTTGAAACAATGGGGGAGAGTCAGGGAGGAGTACAATTCATATTAATCGTACACTTACATTGAGGTAATGTTAAAATCTACACTAGCGCCAACTTGGTCATTGCTTTAAAAGTTTACCGTACTTGTAATATCGAAAACCGTGAACAGTATCGCATCTCCTGTGGGTAAACGTATTTTTGTAGCTGTATACACGATAAATCCAATCAAATTTGTATTTTGGTTCTGCACCGAAAAATCAGTACTCTTAGTGGAGATCATGATTTTAATTTGCTTCCATACTGCTTATGGATAATATAGACCAATCATAATGCACATTATAGAATTTCTTGTATTTTAACAATTTTCAATGAAAATATAATAGTTGTCTGATCGAAATACTACAGAATCAACATTGTGTGACATATTCAAAAGTGACCTTCTATTCAATATTTAACTTGCCACGACGCTGCCTACAACTACAACTACAAATGTAATATTGACCACACTAAATAAGATATTCGGAATAGGGTATACTCGAGCACAGGACATATATACATACATACATACATACATACATACATACATACATACATGTATACCGTACATACATACATACATACATACATAGAAATAGATACGTACACACATAGAGACATAGAGACATACATACATGGTGTTATGTCGGTGAGCAAAACAACCTAGAACGTTTAGTATTCAATCCTAATATATGAACATGGAAGAAGGACATCATAATCTCACACCTTTCGAATTCAAACCAAGCAACTGATAACAAGGTCTTTCTGGTGTGGGTAATTAAATATTTTAGAGCAATTTCACGAGTCGTGAAAAAATCTTTACTCATAAACTGATAACAAGTGATTCACGGGACTCATCAGATTGTAAGATATCTGAAGATTTCAAGCATGATAAGGAGACTTATCACATAAATACGTGCATATCTTAACAGGGGGTAATTTCAGAGCATATTACCCCTGTTCTACCGAACTATTTTTTTTCCGTACTGTTCGAGTGTTCCTGCCAATCCTACGCTATGATCAAGTTTACCGTAATAATTATGTGCTTTCAAAACGCAAATGCACACACTATGTTGCATGTATCCTTGGATGGCATGAGTTTGATACGTTGATGTACTTTTATTTTTATTTGATAAATTTTATTCTGTCTAAAAACCACGTTGATTATCGATATAGTAGCAAGCTTACTTCCGATTTTCCGTCGAGCTCAGATCTCCGAACTTACACAGTCCGAGCAAATATGATTAGAATGACGGAACAAAAGTCGTATTCAGACAAATTTTACTTACGTTTAGACTAAATTTTATATAACATGCACATCGCAAGGCTATAACCGATAATCTTGGTTGAGAAACCATAGACAGTGTGATCGATACCGTGTTTGTGGTAAGCTTGACCTCGCGACACGTTAAGCGATTGCGTAATTTGCATAGCCGTTGAGCGCCATTTTTTAATACGCGATGAAGAATATAGTGTGATGAAATGATGCAGTATTCGTAAAATACGATTCAAAATTTTAGAAAAATACGGAGGAATACTTAGTTATGTGATAGATATATAATTCCATGAAATCAACGTTAGTTTTAAGTCATAATGCTCCTCGTATGATTACGCGGACTAACTACCGGCTCGATTTTGTATTAGTCCGCGGAATCATACTTGGAGCATTATGGCGTAAAACTGACATTGATTTTATGGGATTATATATAATTACATACATACATACATACATACATACATACATACATACATACATACATACATACATGACTGTATTCGAATTTGCAAAACTGAATTAATTGAGATCTTTGAGAGGTACCGAAAAGCATGGTCTTGGTTTTACTTGTATTCAGTGTTGACTTATTTGAGTCAAGCCAGGCATTGACATTATTTCCTCTGTGAGTGTCACTTCAATATTGGCAATTGATTTCTCAAGGTCTTAAAGCTCATCTGGGAACTCACTGAATACATACGGTTTTATATAAAAGGTGACAACATTCGCATTTTGAGGCTTTACATGTATACTGTTAAAGGAATTTGACAATGCTTCTCCTGCTGTTACTTCTAGATAGTATATGTGGTGTCCATCGATTTCGGTCTATTAAAGGACGGTGTTTTCATATTTTATTTCTTACTGCAGATATTTCAGACGGATTATGCACGAGAAATCATTCATATTTCTGATTAGGTACATTTCAATTTTTGTTGGGAACTTTTGTGTGGGAATGAATGCCAACCCTTTACTAAGTGCTTTTAGTTTATATTAAATCTATTTCATTATTGGTAAGACGACATGTTATTGACAATTTGGATATTTATGGTACAGATAAAGTTAATTGTCATTATTTTCAAATTCCTGGGTATTCATCTATCACATCAACCGTCTTTGCAAACAAATACTGGACACCTCGTAAAGAAAGCACAACAGCGTCTTTATTTTCTGACGTTTAAAGAAATTTGAAATGAGTCGTGGTTGTATTTTAGTTATTCGTTACCGCACTGTCATAGAGAGTCTGGTTTAACAACATCACCTACGATGGGTTTTTGCACTTAAGAGAGTCGTCCGGACAACACTGAGAACCATCTGTACAGAATCACCATCCTTACAATCAATATATCAAATGATTCCAGATCCATTCGCGAAGATACAACCATCATTTAGGATTCCACTTGTGCATTTTTCTAACTGTTACCCTCTAGTAGGTGGTACAGGAGTATCAACACGATATCAGAACGTTTTAGAAAGAGCTTTTATCAATCTGCGATTCGCATTTTAAACCTGTCCTAGGATATTTTACCATTTGTTTTAGCTTCATGTTATTTGTCTCAGCATTTGTATCTTTAGCATTATGTATATTTATTTAAATAGTTTGATGTGTTACATTAATTTTATCTGTTACTTTTATATTTATGTTGCATTTTCCTTCCAATGTTTTATTCAATTACGGTTTTCTTTCCAATCTTTAGTTTCCAATTTCATTTAACTCTTTTTATGAGTGCACGTGGAAAGCCAATTTCTAATGCAATTTAAGCAAAATGGCAATACAGTTACATATAGTATTGTTATTAATTTTGTTTTGTTTTGTTCCACCAAACAAATATCTTTGAATGATTTTGATAATTCTGTCTGTTGTGTTGAGTAGATTTCTTCTCTTTCAGCAATAAGTCATTTCTGAGATATGTTTGTCTCTTTATTTACCCATTCTGGGTGATTAATTTCAAGTTTGGTTGTGATTCCTCTTCTACGTTGACTTTGTAGCCTTTTCCAATGATATCTGATAGGATTCGGGATGTACCCCCCTCAGCGGTGACATGCCAGTACTAATCTTCTTTCATATTACTGTATGACCCCCCCCCCGAAACGCCTAACCTCAGGTTTGACTTTAACCTCATTCGTAAAATATCACGTAACCTCATTCGTAAAATATCACGTAACCAATATGTGTAGCCCATCCCTTAAAACCAATATAAAGACAATTGCATCATACTCATAGCTGTTTCAGACACCTAGATATACAAAATTAAACTACATGAAAATTATTCAAGATATCAAATAAGTTGACCAGCTAACATCATTTTGTTAACCCGGTAATTTAATGTCTGTAATTACAAAGCAACGTCCAATATATTTTTTGTCATAATATTTCTATTATGACCTTTCTGTAGCAAATAACATTTTTGTAATTGTATTTATTGTAATGTTTCGGTGATTTGTTGATAAAAACTAAAAAATTAACATGACCTTGAATTTTGGTTATGACCTTGACCTTGGATTAAAATGATCATGTGTTCAGTGAGTTGCCAATCCCCCAAAAACTCATAAACAGATAATGTGGTCAAACCTATTGGGCACGTACGGATCTTCAGTATTGTCGTATTTTTCACAATTGCGGATCTTGATATAAGTTGACATGGTAACATGATTTTCTAATAACGCATTTCGAAATAGGCTTTTACTGTATTTTTCCTGAAAAACGATATCGTTTGCTATTTTTATGGCTGATTTTCAGCAATAACAACTATGCCTGATGTTTGTTATATAAAACTTTCGGCCAGAGGTTTAATATAAATATAGAAAATATGATGACCTTGAACAGTTTCCGGCAAGTCATTGATATAAAAGGGTGAAAAATAAAGGTCCCAGGATTGAACCTTGGGATACCCCACAGGAAATGCCCATGCTTTCTGATAATGTGAAACTTAACTCTACAACTTGTGTACTTGTGTTAGGTAGGCACGGAACCATGGCATTGCACGGCCTTGTATACCAAATTCATGTAGTTTCTGAAGCAGCAGTCCATGATCGACTGTATCGAATGCTGTCTTCAGATCTAGGAATATTGCTCCAGTGAGTTGTTTGCAATCAATATTATTAAATAAAATATTTGTAATATGAGTAAGGCCATTGCCGTGGAGTATCCTGGCCTAAATCCTGACTGACATCTATTCACAATGTCATTCTCATCTAGATAGCTATACAGCTGATCATGGACAGCTCTTTTTAATATCTTAGAAACTACAGGTAGGATAGATATTGGTCGGTAGTCATGTCTGAATCCAAACACAGTAATTACAACTTCATGACTTAGTCTACTAATATATCGACGCCTAAACCATATGTAAATATTTCCTTCCGAGAATTGCTAAAATGCACCGTAATAACTGAATAATATCAGCACTACGTATACATTGCATTTGTTTCAGCGATTACATAATGTATTACAAGAACCTAATCATAGGGCTACCAGAATACATTGCCTATCAGCCTCAACAACAATGGAACATTACGTCGTGTACAGTTACAGCTACCTCTAACAACACAATTCCGTTTTTGTTCTTGGAAATAGCACGTACATAGGGGTTAAATTATATGTCGAGATATTAATACCTATTATGATATACCTATAATCGCGTCCCTGTGGAGAAATCGCGAACTCTACCTTGCAATAATTTTCCGTATCACTAACTGGCACACTTATCCCCAGATAATAAGGTCGGTCGGTGGAGTTTTGAACTACTTTCTTTCCTGTTGCTATAAGCGTTGATATGCGTGTTGCAAAACTTGTTGGCGTACTGTACGTGTACGCTACCGTGGCGGAAGATGATGTGTGATGTATTAGATTATATGAAATATCATGGCAATGGCACTGTAGGACAATTGCATAATTGATTCAATATTTACATGAATTTATTTCAATGTTTATTCATTTGTCTATTAATGGTTGTTGTTATCTTTCCAATATAAGTGATTATTTGGCTGTTGTTATAGGTGTGGTCTAGTTGCTAGGCACATTTAAATGTTTTAGAATGTTATTTACGTGTCTATTTGTAATGCATATCGTTATCTTTGCAATATACCGGATGGCTTGGTTGTTGATGTGGGCATGGTCCTATTGCTAGGCACATTTATATACATTTCTTGATTGTTTATTCAATTGTCTATTAATCACTGTTATCTTTGCGATATGCATGATCATTTGGCTCTTGCTATGGGCGTGATCTTGTTGCTACGACCATTTGCATATTGTTTTTTTAAATGTTTCAAGTGTCTGATAATCGCTGTTCTTGTCTTTGTGAAAAATACCACCGATTGGCTATTGCTATAGGAGACATGCATACATCTTTGAATGTTTACTCACTTCCTACCTGATGATGTTGTTTGACAAAAAACACACTGCGATTTGTTTGTTGCCAGGGGCGTGGTCATTGTTGCAAGGGTAAACATGTTTTACAGAAAATATGCAGAATAACACTTCTACGAAAATTCTCTACATTTTCATTATAATCTGCCCAGTAGTTTTAAATATTTTTTAAGATAATTTTTTTCGTTACTATGGGCGTGGTCAATGTTGCTAGGGCAAATCTGCAGAATAACATGTCTAAGAACATTCCCACCAAATTTCAAGCCAATCTGCCCAGTGGTTTTGGAGTTTAATTTTTTGACCAAAAATAATGTTTCCGACCCATTGTGCGTGCATATAACACGCGAAGACGCTTGACCATTGACGGTTATCCTACACTTGCTGGCCGGACGTGTTTATTGACACTTTCGTGTCGTGCATCGTTAACACTAATTGTCAGCATTTCCTCTTATATACTAAAAAAATGTTGTCCTTTTTCCTCTTATGAAGACATTTTTCTATTTATTTTCAGGTTCGTCGCTATCGCTAGTCGAGTTGCTGTGCCAAATCTGAACTTTCTTCTATTCTTCATGTTACATTTTGTCTCGTATAAAGCCATCTCTGTGTTGACTTCTATAAATATGTCTTGTGTGAGAAAAAGACCTGAATGTATTTTCATGTAAACCCCCTTCCTACCACCTGAGGATAGCTAAAGAAATAATTTAGCTTACATCTTGCAAACTCTTTGTTAAATAAGTGTACAGTAAATCACTTGCAGATTTTAGGATCGTATCACAGTTGGATACTGACAAGCAGTCAATGGGTTTGCCTGAATGAATAGACAAGTGTATACAACCAGCTGTCTGCTTTTCCTTGACTATGTTTTGCTTTCTTTTCAGGGATATATACTCATCAATTTTGTGTTTGAATGAGTTCATGTAGACACCTGCAAATTATAATTATGAAAAGGTGCACATGTTTAAAGTAGAATTACTTACCATTGTAGCAATGTCATTCAAAAATACACGAGTCCAGTATTTCCAGACAAGGCGACTACTAAGTGTGTGAACCCTTTTGATATTACATCTAAGTTTTATTGTAACTTCAACAATGCCTGTCACTGTTTTAGCAAATGTTGAGACAAAGTTGGAAATTAATACTAATAATCTAACAATATTCATGTAATGATTTTGGTTCTTTATTTTGTCAAATCAGCTGCAAACTTTAACAGATTCTACCAACTTTCCCTGGCTTGTGATCATGGATTTTGTTTGAACTTCATTTGAGTATACTCTGTGTAGTAGTGTACATGTAGTTACTGTTTATATCGATAACTAAATAAAGAGCTCACACGGTGTAAATGATGTCTTCATTTTGGTGTCTTTCTCAACCTGAAACCTTATTATCACTGATCACTGATCTTGATAGTTCATTTAATAGTTTTTACTCTGTGTACGGAAAACAACTGTAATGTACAACAACGTCAATATATTAAATTTAGACCTCGAAGGCCTATTTTATGTCTAAGCTATGATATATTCAGAAAACACTCATATTACCGATCCATTGAGTGCATATTTCCTCTTCACATGGCTTTCATGCCAGTCACTCAAAATATCAAAATGATTTATGTCGGTATCTACAAATCTCACCATTCAAGCTCAAAATTACATATCTTACTTCTACCTTGCTATTTACATGTATATAATATTTCGCAATGCTTATATTACATGATCAAAACCTCATCATACGTTACCACAATTTACGTAGCCTGAGCGCATTTTGCTACATGTATGTCGCGTTTCAAGACGAGCAATAGCATGTCGGATTAAAATATGCGAAACTGAGAGACTCGCACAAATTATGGCGATAGATATCCGCTATCGTGAAACGGTCACATGGGTTTCACGTGAGACCCTTTCGGCTTCCTCTGAAAGTTATGTAACATAGCTGCAGATAACAAGGTTGACTTTCTGGTGAAAAACCTAAAAAAAAAATCGAATTCGAAGTACAAATTTGTTATAGTACAGGTCCTCGGTCTTTGGCTGTTTTTAGCCCCCGCCGGACATAGTCCGGAATGGGGGCTTATAGATTGAGTTCCGTACGTCTGTCCGTCAGTCCGTGCTTGCATGTGTGAGTGCATTCGTCTGTCAGTGCATGCATCTGGAGTCATATCTTGGACATTCATTGACTGATTTATTTCAAACTTAGTAATTAGATAATTAACTATGACTTACATATGCACGTCAATTTGTTTTTAAATATGATGCAATTTCGCCGACTTAGAGCCATTTTTGGGTCAGAACATATTATATTTGGTCAAAAAAGTTAAACTCCAAAACTACTGGGCAGATTGGCCTGAAATTTGGTGGGAATTTTCTTAGAAGTGTTATTCTGCAAAGTTTTGCCTTAGAAACAATATCCACGCCCATAGCAGCGACCAATTTTTTGTCTTAAAACATAAACAAAACTATTGGGCAGATTGTCCTGAATTTGTAGAGAATTTTCGTAGAAGTGTTATTCTGCATATTTTCTGTAAAACATTTTGGCCCTAGCAACAATGACCACGCCCCTGGCAACAAACAAATGGCAGTGTGTTTTTGTCAAATGACATCATCAGGTAGGAAGTGAGTAAACATTAAAAAATGTATGCAAGTCTCCTATAACAAAGCCAATCGGTGGTGTTTTTCACAAAGCCAAGAACAGCGATTTTCAGTGATTTTAGAAATGTATGCAAATGGACGTAGCAACAAGATCACTCCCATAGCAAGAGCCAAATGATCATGCATATCGCAAAGATAACAGTGATTAATAGACAATTGAACAACCATTCGAGAAATGTATGTAAATGTGCCTAGCAATAGGACCATGCCAACATCAACAACCAGGCACTCCGTTATATTGCAAAGATAACGATATGTATTAAAAATAAACACGTAAATAACATTCTAAAACATGTAAATGTGCCTAGCAACTGGACCACACCTATAACGACAGCCAAACAATCACTTATATTGCAAAGATAACGACAAGGATTAATAGACAAATGAATAAACATTTAAAAAGATGCATGTAAATATTGAATCAATTATGCAATTGTCCTACAGTGCCATTGCCATTATATTTCATATAATCTAATACATCACACATCATCTTCCGCCATGGTAGCGCACACGTACAGGACGCCAACAAGTTTTGCAACACGCATATCAACGCTCATAGCAACAGGAAAGAAAATAGTTCAAAACTCCAGCGACGGACCTTATTATCTGGGGATAAGTGTGCAAGTTGGTGATATGGAAAATTCTTGCCAAGTAGAGTTCGCGATTTCTCCACAGGGACGCGATTATAGGTATATCATAATAGGAATTAATATCTCGACATATAATTTAACCCCTATGTACGTGCTATTTCCAAGAACAAAACCGGAATTGTGTTGTTTGAGGTAGCTATAACTGTACACGACGTAATAATGTTCCATTGTTGTTGAGGCTAATAGACAATCATTATGTATTCTGTTAGCCCTTTGATATAGGTTCATGTAGTAATCGCTAGAAACAAACGCAATGTATACGATACGTAGTAGTTATTACGGTGCATTTTAGCAATTCTCGGAAGGAAATATTTACATATGGTTTAGGCGTCGATATATTAGTAGACTAAGTCATGAAATTGTAATTACTGTGTTTGGATTAAGACATGACTACCGACCAATATCTATCCTACCTATAGTTTCTAAGATAATAAAAAGAGCTGTCCATGATCAGCTGTATAGCTATCTAGATGAGAATGACATTGTGAATAGATGTCAGTCAGGATTTAGGCCAGGTTACTCTACGGCAACGGCCTTACTCATGTTACAGATATTTTATTTAATAATATTGATTGCAAACAACTCATTGGAGCAATATACTTAGATCTGGAGAAAGCATTCGATACAGTCGATCATGGACTGCTGCTTCAGAAACTACATGAATTTGGTATACAAGGCCGCGCAATGCCATGGTTCCGTGCCTACCTAACGGACCGTACACATGTTGTAGAGTTAAATTTTACATTATCAGAAAGCATGGGCATTTCCTGTGGGGGACGCCAAGGTCCAAAAAGTGGCTTAAAACAGGAGTTATGTTACACGGTTTGAAGTACAATTTTTGACACCAACTCATTGATCATATGACCTTACCGATCAAAGGTCAAAGTCTTAGTGAAAATTCAAGGTCGTCATATTTCTATATTTATATTAAACCTCTGGCCGAAAGTTTTATATAACAAATATCAGGCAAAGTTGTTATTGCTGAAAATCAGTTAATAAAAATAGCAAATTATATAGTCTTTCAGGAAAAATACAATAAAGGCCTATTCTGAGTTGCTTTATAACAAAATCCTGTTACCATGACAACTTATATCAAGATCCGCAATTGTTAAAAAATACGACAATACCGAAGATCCCAAGGTGCCCATGTGCTATAGATTTGACCACAGTGTCTGTTTATGAGATTTTGGGGGATGGGCAACTCACTGAACACATGATCATTTAAATCCAAGGTCAAGGTCAAGGTCATAGCCAAAATTCAAGGTCATGGTAATTTTTCAGTTTTTATTAACACGTCACCGAAACATTATAATAAATACAATTACAAAAATGTTATATGCTACAGAAAGGTCGTAATAGAAAGATTATGACAAAATATATTGGACGTTGCTTTGAAATTACACAAATGAACTTACCGGGTTAACAAAATTATGTTAGCTGGTCAACTTATTTGATATCTTGAATAATTCTAAAGTAGTTTAATGTTGTATATCTTGGTGTCTGAAAGAGCAGTGAGTATGATGCAATGTCCTTATATTGATTTTGAGGGATTGGCTACACATATTGGTTACGTGATATTTTACGTAGCAGGTCAAAGTCAAACCTGAGGGCAGGCATTTCAAAGGCTTGTCCGGACGACTCTCTCAAGTACAAAAACTCATCGTAGCTGATGTTGTTAAACCAGACTCTCTATGACAGACAGTACGGTAAAAAATAACTAAAATACAACCACGACTCATTTCAAATTTCTTTAAACGTCTCAGAAAATAAAAACGCTGTTGTGCTGTCTTTACGAGGTGTCCAGTATTTGTTTGCCAAGACAGTCGATGTGAAAGATGTATACCCAGGAATTTGAAAATACTGACAATTAACTTTATATGTACAATAAATATCCAAATTGTCAATAACATGTCGTCTTACCAATAATGACATAGCTTTAATATAAACTAAAAGCACTTACTAAACTCGGTGGACACCACATATAATATCTAGAAGTAACAGCAGGAGAAGCATTGTCAAAATTCTTTTAACAGTATACATGTAAAGCCTCAAATTGCGAATGTGGTCACCTTTTATATAAAACCGTACGTATTCAGTGAGTTGCCAGAAGAGCTCTAAGACCTTCAGAAATACACCGTTGCCGTTTTTTATATAATTATGTATCTCGACTTTAATCCTGGTGACAAACTTTTGTAAGTAAGTATCGGGAATGAAATATACACTGAGCTTGAATAAACACCGACCTTGAGTCAAATGTAGGATCCTGACTGCAATTTACATCAAATTAGTTAATCTCAAGTCTAAACAATCTCTACTAACCAATCTTATATTTTCCTAATTGACCAATCAAATGAAGGTCAATATCGAATTCGAGCCAATATGTATGGAATGTAGGAAAACCTTCATTTCTGTGTGATCTTTATTTTTTGTTAGATGTCAATAATGTAGGAGTACCTATCTTTATAGCACTTCGTTGTGCAGGAGTCATTCCTTTTATGAACCCCTTTTTAGACAATTCCCTTACTCCATAGTAAGCTGACCCTGAATATGCTTTTGCTACAAAATTTATGATTGACTATATAATTTGCTATCTGATTTGCTACCGGATGTCTGCAGTAGTTTATAGCAAAAAACATATGTGGGTGTTTCGATAAAAGTGAAAAATTGAGGTGACCTTGTAAATATTCTATGACCTTGACCTTGGATCGAAAAGATCATGTGATAGGTGTGTTCTCCGTTCCCTAAAACCAATATATAGACACTTGCATCATGTCTGTAGCACTTCGCTACGCTGCGATATTCAGTACCTTCATATTTTGGTGATCTTGATACCAGTTGTCTTAGTAACAGAATTGTGTAATAAAAGCAACTTAGTACATGTCTTTGTTGTATTTTTCCTGAAAGACTATATAATTTACTATTTTCTTAGCGATTTTCATCTGTAAAGATCATGTCTGATGTTAGCTATAGAATAGATTCCGGCGGTATTTTAATAATTACAAAACATTAAGATTACCTTGAATTTTGACAATGACGTTGACCTTGTTTTGAAAGTATCATGTAATCAGTGATGGCTTGTCCCCGAAACCCTATATACAAACATTTATATCAGGTCAATAGCATCAGGTTCGTATATTAACACTTTGTTATAATTAGGGATATTGACAGCACGCACTTGTCTTGCTAACAACTTTTTCCTAAAAAACAACTTCATATATACTTTTTCACGTTTTTTTCTGAAATATTGTATGTTTGGCCATTTTCTGAACGACGTACAGCTTTAACAGTCATATCTGATGGAAGTATACATAAACGTTTCAATGAATGTTTCGATAAAAGTACAACAAATTAAGTTGACCTTGAATTTTGATTATGACCCTGACCTTGAATCGAAAAAGTCATCATTGTGTAATCATTGAGTTCCCTGTCCCCTGAAATATATATAAACATACTTTACGGTGGCGAGATATGACGTTATTAATGTTTAGCATCCTTCAAAATAAT
Organism: Glandiceps talaboti; assembly: GCF_964340395.1. Classification (NCBI taxonomy): domain Eukaryota; kingdom Metazoa; phylum Hemichordata; class Enteropneusta; family Spengelidae; genus Glandiceps; species Glandiceps talaboti. Next base: position 12,765,675 of record NC_135554.1, read on the forward strand.
GTCAATGTTACCATGGATACCCTCTTCTGTGAGTTTGCGCAAGAGAATACAGAGGGGCAACATCAGTTTTCTGAAGGCCCAGATGTTATTCTAACCAAATCTACGGTCAAAATTTGTACTTCAAGCCGGGCAATTTGTTTTCAAAATTTCAGCCTTGGCGCCCTGATTATAAAGGCTCAAGTAACTATGTATGCAGTCGATACTGCTATGTTTTATTTAAACAAATCAATTGCCAATATTGAAGTGACACTAACAGAGGAAATAATGCATGTCAAAGCTTGGCTTGACCCAAACAAGTTAACACTGTATACAAGTAAAACAAAGACCACGCTTTTCGGTACTTCTCAAAGACTAACATTAATTCAGTTTTGCAAACTCGAATACAGTTATGTATGTATGTTTGTATGTATGTATGTATGTATGTATGTATGTATGTATGTATGTATGTATGTATGTATGTATGCATGCATGGATGGATGCAGGCATGTATGTATGTATGTATGTATGTATGTATGTATGTATGTATGTATGTATGTATGTATGTATGTCTGTCTGTTCTGTGCTCGAGTATACCCTAAACCGAATAACTTATGTAGTTTGCCTTAAGATAAAAGGTTCCCTTTTAAATGTTTAAGTACAGCCTTTGGCTAGCTTTACAGTGACAGTGGCTCAGCTGTCGTATACGTGTGCAGATTGTCGGCTCAGTAGATCGTTATTTAGTGAAAAGGGTTGTTGATTCAGTAAAGACAACACAATAGCTTCGAACTGGAAAGAAGATCCAATTAAGTTCAGGAATGAAGAATTTATCTGCTGAGCATTATACATTTCCCAGCAACTAAAAACCGAAAGGGTGTTCTTACAGTCTTACTACATGGTAAGTTATTGTAGGTATTAATATCGGGATGTCGATCTTTAACGGTAAAAAAGAAAAGGGGTGACGATGATCATACTTAATCCTCGGCTAAAGCCAGTATCTTAATTAAGTTTCAGTGCTGTCATATGCTGAGAAACATAAAAAGCAAAACCAGTTAGCAATTTATTCAGTCCTAGATTTCAAACCCCGCGGAAGGACATTTTAAAATTGTAAGAATATGTTAGACCTGCACTACTTGCAACCTGGACAGTTGTTCATCACATAATCAAATAAATATTCACTAGAATAAAAAGACATTGTATCTGTTAATTTAGTGTGGTCAATATTACAGTTCTAGTTGTAGTTGTAGGGAGCGTAGTGGCAAGTTAAATATTGAATAGAAGGTCACTTTTGAATATGTCACAATGTTGATACTGTAGTATTTCGATCAGACAACTATTATATTTTCACTGAAGATTGTTAAAATACAAACAATTCGATAATGTGCATTATGATTATAGGTCTATATTATCCATAAGCACTATGGAAGCAACAATATATATATATATATATATATATATATATATATATATATATATATATATATATATATATATATATATATATATTTATCACATAACACTGCATGAAAACAGACGTTTAAGCTTTTATAAGCTAACGTAATCGCGTCGGCTCCGCTTCATTTGCCGTCGATTAAGCCGGCTTAAATTTCCTCAGGTGTGACCGGCAAAAACTTATTCATCGTAAACTTCACACTTACGACGTTACACGACGTGTACGTCGATCTGCCAATAATGCTGAATACATGGTTCAGCGTTAGGATTTATAGAAATGTTGAAGTGTTACACTTCAGTTAAGACCTAAACTGTCTGTAACATAAGACTGTGTTGTTGAATGGGCTGACAAGGTGTAGAAAATCCGACATTTTGGTGTCGGAAAGGGTTACGCTAGTGTTCCGAAGTTACTTGCGAGTGGTGTCAGTGTGACAGACGGGAAAAACCAGCTGTTAGTGCCGGTATAACAATGAGGAAAAGACGTGTCTATTCATAGACCCTCCACCGGTCTATGTTCTATTGTACTATACGGGCAGTGGCGTTGTCTAATTTGCATCCAAAAAATCCCAGACACTAACAAAAGATTAACAGCATAAGCATAGGTGTCGGTCCGATATCAAAATCAATCTACATTTTACTTGTCGAGATTTCACTTCCCAATTTCCAATGAACGAAACTATGAATATATGTTTAATCGTATTACTGTCATGAAAGATTTTTCTTGCAACAAAATTGTCATTTGGACGAAAAAACCACTGCTCGTAAGCTGACTTCGCAAAGTAAGCCTCGATGTTATGGCAACATAAACAACTGCCAATCATTCTTGCGTAAACATTGTCTGCTAAGCTGTTATATACTTGTTCTGTAAACCACAGACAACTCAGACAAGCAAGAAGATACTTGCCTGTTTGTACGTACATGTCGAAACGTAAATACTCGGTGTGATTTTCACAAAACTTATTTTTTAGAGCTGCCTATAACTGTTCACATATTGCAGTATACACGGTCGAGGAAACGATATCATCATGTTACCAATATAGACAATCATTGTACTTCACCGGGGATGGGTAGTGCGTACATTACGACAATCCTAGAAGGATATGGCCATAAATATCTACAAGTGATATCAAATACCCGATAAACCTGGTATACGATAGTTCTCTTTTTGGAATATGTGGTTGCCCTAAAACTGGTGTTTGTGTGTGCACATATGTATGGATGTGCGCAAACTTCATTAAGAGAGAAAACTAAACAGAAAATCGCCATTTCTAACTGATTACGGTGACACATCGAATACGAAGTACGATTGCCACCACTTCCCACTTTAGTCGTGTTAGCCCCTATAATTTCAAAGTTGGGGGAAATCTGACTTGTGGTATGGTACCTAAAGTTGAAACTGTAGGTACATCCACGTACAGACAAATACATGTGAAAAGGGATGCTTTTATTGTGGCGGACACGACACTCCTTTTATCGGAGAACGTATTTGTGTGTGTGCACGTGACAGGTGAATGTTACGATGTTTTCAACTTTATGTGTTATCGTGATAATAGTAAAAACTTGGCTTGTACATGTAATAATTAAACCGCCCACAAACACCCGACACACTTTCTATTTTACAATTGAATTTTTAAATTACGAAAGCTAGTCGAGTACTATACCCCCTCCCCCGTCACCACTACCATCATCGTCCATGGATGTATCATGAAGGATCACGCATAGAAAGATGGGATGAAACACGATTTTGTAGTTTGCAGGGGATTGCATGGAAAATGGACAGCATACAATTCAAACGAACTCGAACAATTTATTTTATTGATCAGGACGAAAATACAGTCAATCAGCTTAGTAATCAAAAACCACAATCAGAATCGTTTATCACTTACAAAGACACTTTCAAAAGGTAGCGTAATAAGGCATGTCCCCATATGAATCGATTCAGTTAAAATCGGTTCGAATTCAGTTTATGTGCCCACACGGAATGTTAGAAATGGACTTGAATCACACATATTGTAATGTGTAAAGATACAGTACCACCCCACCCCGCTCCACTATAGCGTTGTACAATACTAACAGTGGAAATCAACTTTAGCGTCAATACATAATATAAGTTATTTCTTTGCAGATATATGTGGGCTTTTTGAAACTAGAACTTGTAATTACTAGGTCTAATGCCTTTTATTGTTCAAGTTGTTAAGTCGTATTTTTATTCGCACGCATCTATCAGAGGAACTGTGTTCGGACGTCGTTACCGTAATTTGTCGCGTTGATATTGAACGCCGCAACATGACAGTAATGAACGCATTGACGACGGCTTTCAGATGTTTCAAGTGTCACGTGAAAACATGGACAAATCAGTTTTGGATTATTAATCTATTTCTGAAAAAAAGACTATTTTAGACGAAAAAACTTTTGATTTTCACGTTAATAGAAGGATTAATCAACATCGGTCGATCCATTGAAGTATAACCCACTACTTCCATGGTCGATCCATCAACTTCTTGGGTAAGCCGAAAAACACCTTCACAATACACCACGCTGGCTGTCTACGAGATTTTAGTCCAAGTTTACAGGTCACGTCAAACGGATTTATGTTGTATTCGTTTCATGTTCTACCGACACATGGCCTAACTTAGAACCTTCCTATAGGTGCGTTTTGGCGATGCCCTCTCCACGTAGTCTATTCAAATAAATTATCGTGAAGGTCCTATAAAAGTTGTCACTGCGGTTGAACGAACGACTCGTCACATGGTACTCCGTTAATTTTCGTTGACAGATCACATGCCATTACGTATCTTGTTTATACACGTATTTGCGTACGGTGAATCTCACCTTGTCTAACATCTCGAATTTGGCATTAGGTAATCCTGAAAGCTCTACTGGATGTTTTAAAACCAAGAGTCGCAGGTACAAGAAAATGAGGTAATGTCTGCAATATTAAAGTGTAACGCCTTCCTTTGGCAGTCGGCTCATCATCCAAATCGCAAGAAAATGGTTGACGTATGTGCGTTCGTCAAGTATCATTATTTATACTATAGTTGTGACGACCGAATAAACGGTAAAAAGAAATTCTGTTTAATTGTTGGTGAATCAGAAATCCATATTTGTAGTGGATGTTTTGTTACTCATTTACTGGACACCCCCTCCCATGGTCAGGGATTGAGCCTGGCGGTTACTTGCGATTGGCCATATGTTTTTTTGAGAACAACGTCTCCGTGTATGTCGGCGAAGTTTCTGTCATTTCTTCATGACAAAAATAGCATTGCCTCTCTTGATTCCATTTTAGTAAGAATTTAAAAAATCTTATTGCGATTTTGACGCACGCAAAACGAAACGAACTCTTACCCCGCCCCCCTCCCAACGAATGTTTTACTCGTAACGTTTGTCATGCGTATTTTTCGCCTTTCCTGGTTACTATTATCTTGCCGCTGTTTGTCAACTGACTCGTACTCCTATTGAACGATTATATACGTATGTAGCACAGTTTTAACCCCCCCCCTTTCGACTCGTGTAGAGTTTTGAATCTTGATTTTTAATGTTTGAATACTGGCTGATAACACACAAGTATGGAAATACTGACGTATTACTGTATATAAGATGCTCATGTGTAAATTGTGATATTGTTCCATCCAATTTTCCAATTAAAGCCCAAGGTGCAACCAGGCTATGTGCCCACGCTACGGAAGTAGGTTTGTCGCATGTGCAACAGAATACGTTTGTTTATCTGGGAGGCAAGGAGCATTTGGTCAATCCAACCCAGGTAGTTTATCAACATATCAGTGGTTGTTCACACATATTGATTACTTGTGCTTCTTGTCTAATCCAAAGAGTCCCTTGTTATATTTTTTTCGAAGTGACAGTGTTTCTGATATATATATATATATATATATATATATATATATATATATATATATATATATATATATATATATATATATTATAGCCCGAGAAAATTATATTTTGAGGGACCTCTTCCAGCACCATACAAACACTGTTACACAGTGACAATTTGTGCGATTCTTGGCCTGTACGAACTAACTTACTTGTATTATTTGTACAAGGTACTAGTTACAGTTGCACACGTACACTGGCGTTGGCATTTGGTCGATCATTACCTACATTTGAAAACACCAAAATCATTAGATAGATGACAATTTTTTTTTTACAGATAACAGATTACATGTAGGTCGTGTTTGGACAACATAATCGGGAAAGCTTCAAAATTAACAAGTATCGGACCAGAGCGGACTAAACTTTAACTTCCATGCTTACTGTACTCTAGGTAGCTAGCTACGTGCGATCTCGAGTTTGGTAGAAATGTCATTGATGTCCCCGTTATTTTCCTTCCGTGTTCTAATTCTTTGAAAGTATAGGTTGGCTGTTTTATGATTGATTAAACTTGTATTTCAAAACCCAATGTCCCATCTCAGAAAACAAGTCAATAAAGTAACAAACGTGTGCTCTCCGAGTTATCCCGATATGTACGAGTACCACCCCAGCTATTTCAAAACAAACGCAAAAATGCATACGTCGTGGTGGGGTGAGTACCGCGGTACTCTAGTTTGGTCTCCGCTCTGTGTCCGTATGTTTGACTACGATGTCAGTCGATGTCATTTACATTACGAGGATTATTGTTGGAAAGTGCCAAAACATATGGAAGCGAATTTTTGAGAAATCTGGAAAGAATTTAATACGATTTCTCAACTCTCAAATTCGAACGAAACAAATATTTTATGATGCCCCCATGTTTGATCTTGTAGTTAGTTCGACGTTCATCTCCACAACATGCACATAGCTAAAGATCGTAGAGAACAGTCGACAGGTATAGGAACTAGACTAGGCAGTGATGTATGATCTATGTGTACAAAATAGACAGTTGTCTTTGAGATTTCAGGATCATTACAGAAATAAAAGAGTTGCCAACGTTAGATTTGTTTATGAATTATATCATTGTACCCGTCATCAATATGCAATGTCGCTTATAAGTATCAAATGTCGCACTATAAAATGTTTCAAAAAATGTCTTGCTTCTCCCGGCCATTAGAAAATTTAACTGAAAGTATGGGAATTCTTGATCGAAACATATTCAGTCATAAATTCCTCAGGTTTCTGACAATTTCCAATAATTGTTACAAGAAAGACTGCAGTACAAGAACATTTGGTTAGCTACACGATTACATCTGATGCCTTACACGTGACACGCAAAATCATTGTCCATTGTGAGCCTCGCCTTCTGTACATGTACCGTACGTCCAGCTTGTCTGTCGGTGTCACATTTTGCTTCCTCTCTTCAGTTTTCTAAGATGTTTTAAGAATTTGAAAACAATCAGTGTATGCTTGACAAATTTTCTTTCCACTGAAGTTTAGAAAACATTTAGTTCTACCACAGACAAGTATAGTCTGTGGTTCTACTCTACGTAAACGTTGTGTTGTTGCATCATGCATCATGAGACGTCACATTGACCTCATACTTCGCTTCGTTTACAAAACTGACACATTGTATCTCCCCCTGATGGAGACAGTTGTCTGGACTTCGCATGTTATTAGGTGGATTCGACGATGGTAGTTGACGAGAAGCCGCCCCGCCCTCTGCAATTAACACATGATTAAGATTAACATAGGAAGTCATTCACACTTTAGGCGACCAAAGACAGACAGATGTGCGTTCTGGCAGGTTAGCCTTTTCACGGACCGTGGTGACAAATACGGCGTATTCCGGTTATCGAACTTCCGGTTGTTTCGCAGGAAAGTATCGCGAGAGGGCGCACCATATCTGACAAAGTGAGGGCCAGAATTTTCGTCATGGCATCTAATAGTATGGCGATGTATTAAGCTGTCAACAAAATGGGCGTAAAAGAACCCCGTGCATTCATAAAAGAGTGGAAAATTACTACTTCTAAATCTACTAGATATCGCCAGAAATGCTGTCAACCTTGGTCTTGAAACACTAGAAAATGATAATTTTCTGAGAGAACGGAAGAGGAGACGAATAGTGGATGTCGGGCATCAAAAGATTACTAATCGACAGCGGAAACATTGAAAGTTGGACGGATGACCTTCGAAATATACCTGATGTAGACATGATAAACATATTTCTTTACCTTACTGGTGTCTGTTGCTGGACAAAAGAACGATTAGAAAATTACAAATCTGACAACAGCTTCCAATCTGATTAAAATCCGATGTAGATGTTGGCTGATCGTTCATTGCTATTTTACCTTCGTTATTTTGCCTGAATTGACCTTCTTGGTACATGTTTACATTTTTTAGCCTGCCTGATCGCTGAAAAATGTAAACATGTACCAAGAAAAATAATATCAGGCAAAATAACGAAGGTAAAATAGCAATGAACGATTAGCCGACATCTACATCGGATTTTAATCAGATTGAACAGCTTCCAGCTACAGTCATTGCAATATTGAGAGTTCGGTCGACAATTACCAAGCCACATGTTTATATTGTAACTGATGTCGCCGCATACTTAGGCCTTTCTTGTTTATTAGAACAGTGGTGTAGCACCACGGGTGAAATCATAAAACTTTGTCCGGAAAAAAACATTTCATGTACTGGTTATAAGTTGGCATAAACATATGTGTATTGATATACTCAACTTTACTATCACACTTTGGTTAGCTTGCTATTCTTCATTCAGGACCACCAGTGTATAAAAAAAACCCATTGAAGTCGGCAACGAATCATAAATATTGTTATTGTGAGTGATGTACCACACCGCCCACCCCTTCAATGAATTGGCCTTCCATGTAACGTTTACGTGGTTCACTCATCATACCATGTCTTATACCGATCTGATTAAAATCCGATGTAGATGTCGGCTAATCGTTCATTGCTATTTTACCTTCGTTATTTTGCCTGAATTGACCTTCGTGGTACATGTTTACGTTTTTGTCCTGATCGGTAGAGGAGGCGATCAAACATGTACCACGGAGGTCAATTCACGCACAATAACGAAAGTAAAATAGCAATGAACGATTAGCCGACATCTACATCAGATTGGTTTTATACAAGGTGCAATAACTGTAGCGTATAGTGTGATTTTGAAGGTTCTTTCCTCTGTTTTTGTACCTTTTTCCGTTCCGATGTTTGACTGGAAGCAATCACTACAATTTCTCCAACGGTAACGCAAATGGACGAGGTCACACTGAAAACGTGAGTGAGATGTCAGTGTACTACCCGTTTCAAAATGTTGCTACTTTTGGGTTTTCCTCACGTTCGAATTGCAGAGCCAAACTTACGCGAAATATTAGGAGAACGAGAGGTTAATTTGCTATTTCGTTATTTGATGGGCGATAATGCAATATTATAGCGTAAAGTTACGGGGAATGACAGACAATCTTTAGTCAGTGGTTACGATGCCTATAGACTCTATGCTTTGCAACAATGCTCTACAATTTCTGGCCCTCACTTCCGGTTCTAAAACAGCGCCCCTAGTGGCCAAACAATCATATCTTTTATCTTTTCGGGGCTTTTTCGATAACCGGAATACGGCGTATTGCAACCATACATGTAGTATTGTGAACATGCATATTATTTGCTAAGACAATCCCCAGGATCCCGATCGTATGTCACCATTAAAAGTTACAAACACACAAAATACATACGGAATTTATACTGATGAGCATTTTGTAGCTGTTTGTTTATGAAAGTGTATTAAAATAGCCATATATCATATCCCATGGTGTTTGATTTCACTGGCCGACCCAGTGTGTATTTTCTCAATGTTATGAAATCTGCTGATGCGGATATGTTTGTTGTGTACTGTTACTAGCCTACGTAATATAGTCACAAGTAGTCAAGTTTGATAAATACCAGCTTTTAATGTTGTAAAAGTGTAACATGTTTTCGACCGAACGCAGGCGATGTCACCCTCCCGGGTCACCCTATCCGACGTATAAGTTGAGCTTAACTATGCCGGTTCAAGGAAGTTTAAGCCACGTCTTACACGTCGGACTATGAAGCGGATAAGCCGAGCGGTTCACCGACGTAAACAACGGTTGCCACTGCCGGTTCTCTTCCGGTGCATAGATCTGGTACTCGAGTAGTACATGTCTGGTTGAACCGCTGATCAACCGGTGTTAAACCGGAAGCTTAAACGTCAGTTTTCATGCAGTGTAAATACGTGCATATCTTCTACTGTGTGACGTCAAACAGGGGTGATTTCAGAGCATATCACCCCTGTTCTACCGAACTATTTTTTCTCCGTACTGTTCGAGTCGAGTGTTCGTGTCAATCCTACGCTATGATCAAGTTTATCGTAATAATTATGTGCTTCAAAACGTAAATGCATACATTACGTTACACATATCCTTGGATGGCATGAGTTTGATACATAGAAGTCCTTTTATTTTTATTTGATACATTTTATTATATTTAAAAATCACGTAGATTATCAATGTAGCAGCCGGCAAGCTTACTTCCGATTTTCCATCGAGCTCAGATCTCCGAACTTCCACAACCCGCGAAAATATGAATAAAATGACGGCACAAAATCGTATTCAGGCAATTCTACTTACGTTTCAAACTAAATTCGATATTACATGTACATCGCAAGGTTATAACCGACAATTTTGGTTGAGAAACCACACAACAGTATGACCGTACCGATACCATACATAGGGTAAGCTTGACCTCGCGACAGGTCACGCGTTTATGTAAGCTATCGGGCGCCATTTTTTAATACGCGATGAAGAATATAGTGCGATGAATTGATGCAGTATTCGTAAAATACGATTTAAAATTTTTAGAAAAATACGGGTAAATACTTAGTTATGTGATAAATATATAATTCCATGAAATCAATGTTAGTCTTACGTCATAATGCTCCTCGTATGATTCCGCGGACTACAAATTATCGCCTACCGGCTCGAATTTGTATTTGTCCGCGGAATCATACTCGGAGCATTATGACGTAAAACTAACATTGATTTCATGGGATTATATATAAATATATATATATATATATATATATATATATATATATATATATATATATATATTACAAAGTTGGAGTTTATGTAGTCTGAATATATCACGAATTTGAAGTTCACTAAATAAATTGTTGGAATGTGCAGAGATACAACTAAAAGTAATAGCCCTGACTGCCATTTATTGAGACATGTCATATGTGATGAAAATGTAGATCCCCATACTTCAATACCATAGATGATGTGTGGTTGGATAAAAGATTTGTACATCAGAATATGGATATCTTTAGGTACAAAATGTCTTAATTCTAAAAAAAAATACCAACTTTTTTCCAAACAGGGGAGTTTACCATTTCAATATGCTTTGACCAATTTATATGTGTATCAGAAATAACACCAGCAAATATTGTTGATTCCACTTCATCAATAACCCTACTATTAATGTGGAGATAGAGAACCTTCAAGGGATATTTTTCTCCTAGTGTTTCTAAACAGAATGTAGTTTGTTTTGAGATGATTAATGGTAAGTTTATTTACATTGCACCACTTTAATACTGATCATGATCTCCACTAAGAGTGTTGATTTTTCGGTGCAGAACCAAAATACAAATTTGATTGGATTTATCGTGTATACAGCTACAAAAATACGTTTATCCACAGGAGATGTGATACTGTTCACGGTTTCCGATATTACAAGTACGGTAAACTATTAAAGCAATGACCAAGTTGGCGCTAGTGTAGACTTTACCATTACTTCAATGTAAGTGTACGGTTAATGATATAATATTTAAAGCCTTATTACTTCGCTCAATGATATAGCCTATTGTTATGAGGAATGGGTTAGGGTAGTTTTTTTGATAGGCTAGACCATGAGCAAAATAGCGTAAACTAGGGTGGGTGGGAGGGTTAGATCAATAAAAATACGTCCCCACCAGCCCATCCCTTTTCCCACATATACGAGATTCTACCATTGTTACTCAGTCTCCTCCGTTATCGAGTGACAACTAGATACTATTATCTTGTCCTTTTATACTCATTGATCATGAATATTTATAAGTTGCGTAATAATATCACTACGTAATGCGGCTTTGAATAATAAAATATTTAAAGCCTTATTACTTCGCTCAATGATATAGCCTATTGTTATGAGGAATGGGTTAGGGTATCTTTTTTACTGTCCACACCTTGCCTACCGCTTACCACTTCTTACTAAACTACTGAATTCAAGATGCCCATACCTGTTCTTCCATTTTCCCAAACCTTCCTTTTTTTCATATCTCTTTTTCCCATTCCTCATAAGAAGCAATCCCACCATTTTTTGTCACTTTCCATTTAATCAAGTCTACTTTTGATCATACACATCAATTCCCAGAAAATATGAACAAACCCGACGTTTTATCAATTCTATTATGATTTATTCAGAGCATACCAATCTTTTGTACAATTTACAAATCTGTTGACTAAAAGAGTAGTACTAACTCTATACTAAATACATCAAAATATCTTTTTATTTTATTTTTTTATTTATTAAACTTCGACAATAAGTCAGGGGAAAAAGTCGCACAGGTGGCAAGCACCTATACTAGAGCAACCCTCCACATACAACAAATGGATAAACAAACAAGAACATATTAAAAAACAGTAAATACAATATATAAAAAAATATACACTAACGAATAACATACGAGAACAGAATTAAGAAATACGACACTTGGCACAATGACATCGATTGACCCATGTGCAAGTATTAAAAGACAAAAAACTATTTTCCAAAAGATTTCTATAAAATATACGGAGATCGTTTTTATATGAGTTGACACTTACTGCAAACGACAAGTCCGATTTGACTGGGCAAGCGTTCCATGTATAAAGTATTCTGTTAAAAAATGACTGTCGGAATGCTTCACTGCGAAATTGTGGCATTTTCAGTAAGCTATCATCGTCTGAATTGAAATGTACATATTTATCAATATTAAGATCGTAATCGTTATTTATACATTTCCAAAAGAATACGCAATCAGACATCGCTCTTCTGTAGCTAAGGGGAAGGAGGTTTAAGGAAACAAGACGATGTTTATAATCAACCCCTTTACATTGATTGTAACCAAGAATGTATTTAGTAGCTCGTCTTGAACACCCTCCAATTGAATCATTGATTTTTTTGTACAAACAGACCAAGATTGAGTAGAGTAATCTAAATTACTTCTAACCAAAGAGATGTACAAATTACGCTTAGTTTGTACCGAGCACGATTGACCGCAAGTTCTCTTGATCAGGCCCAACATGCTATTTGATTTTTTTACCACCTTATTTACATGTTGATCCCACGATAGATTGTCCGTCACTTCCACCCCCAGGTCACACATACTATGGACCCTCTCAATGGGGACTTCAGACATAGAATAATTAAAAACAATGGGCTTACGTTTCCTTGTAATGGTAAGTAACTTGCATTTAGAGATGTTAAATTTCATGCCCCATTTTACACTCCAAAGCATCAGATTATCGATGTCACGTTGCAAATCTAAACAATCATGCTCTTTAGTAATTTCCTTAAGACATTTTGCATCATCAGCAAAGAGGGCACACTCTGACTTAGGACTTACATAGTTAGGTAAGTCGTTGATATAAAACAGAAAGAGTAACGGTCCCAAAATAGAACCCTGGGGCACCCCAGATGTAACAGCAGTCCAATCAGACATGGCACCGTCGACAACAACTCTTTGATAACGATTATGTAAATAAGACGCAAACCAATTTAGCAGTTTACCATGGAAACCGTACATTTGTAATTTATGCAGGAGAAGATCATGAGGCACAGAGTCGAATGCTTTTGAAAAGTCGAGATATACGACATCGACTTGACCAGCACGATCCAAAACTTTGCCAATTTCATGAAACACTTGTGTTAACTGGGTTGTTGTCGACCGACCCTTCAAAAAACCGTGTTGTACATCATGAATAAGAGGTTTTATATAATGATAAATAGCATTGATTATACATCTTTCCAACACCTTACTACATAGACAGAGTAAAGAAATTGGCCTATAATTTTCCACATTGGCCTTATCAGACTTTTTGTGAACAGGTATTATGTTCGCCGACAACCATTCGTCAGGCAATTTGCCAGACTGTATGGATTTGTTAAACAGAGAACAAAGGGATGGCGCTAACTCATTAGCACATTCTTTGAGAATACGTGCAGGTAGAACATCTGGTCCACAAGCCTTATTTATATTTAAATTTCTCAAAGTTTTGACAACCTCATTTACGTCAATATTCACATTTCCCAGATGCTGATGTTGGGTAACTTCAACATCGGGAAAACTACGAGTCAGGGGTTGAGATGTAAAAATAGTACGAAAGTAATCGTTAAACAGACTGGCTTTTGAAGTCGCGTCGGAAGCAGATTTACCGCCATAGAAGACAAAACCCGGTACACTCTTTGATTTTGTTTTGCATTTAAAAAAGCTCCAAAATCAACTTTAAACCAGTATATATTACGGATAGAAGGCTGTTTTACATGAAGTTACTATGTTCTCCATCGTTTCATACTTAAGAGAAATGTCAGCTTGAGTCTCAATTGCATCTATTATCCTAGAAGCTGGAGCCTCGACTTTTCCAACTTTATAAAGTTACATATAGTGGTTCGCAGTTTTCTCTGATCTCCATCCTACATGGTCCATAAGATCTGTGACTTGTGAACCTGCCAATGCTAATATTATTGCACAGGCACTTCTAAAGCTGTGAGGAGTTTCACCTTCATCAATATTTAGCTCTTGCAAGTATGTTTTTAGCCGATGGTAAATAGCTTGGGATGATAGAGGTTTCTGCTCTATTTGACCGCATGGGGTTGTCGGACGGAAAAGATAACCAAACATTAAATCTATACCAAACTTCCCCGCTAATTTTATGTATTCCTCTATCGTAGTTACAGCACATAATGTCTTATCTGTACAACGTCTTATCGCAAATAAATTGGTATTTTCCCCTCTTGGCGTTTTTCCATAAGTGTGGTTAAATATAAAACCCGAATTATCTGGCAACCTTAGTATTTCTTGCGTTTTAACCTGACCTAGGTCTCCTGCCCTATCCCCAGAAAGCATCAATACTTTAAATATAGTCATATCTCTTGCATAAATGTGCGCATCAACCTTTGAAGTCGTAGACACTAGCTTGCTCAAAATATGATCTAGAAGAACTCTTATCTTACTAGTAAATATCGGCTTAGCCTGTTTTGGAGTTATATGCGCTTTTGCCTGCTCTTCATCTGATTTTTTAATATATCTGTTGACCAAAATTGAGGCGATTGGGTTAGTTTTACATAACCCTAGATTTGCATTGCTCCATAGAATGACTTCAATTTAGCAGCTATATTTTTTAATGTGCCCAAACGTAGACGTTTAGGACACTCACAATGAATATGTACAGGGCGCTACTCCGTGAGCGACCAGCAACAGCACATCGTCTCCGTTATATGTTACTTTTTTGACTGTTCTACAAGTACGTGTGGATTTTACTGCTTGGTATACTGTTTAGTAACTGTACGTGTTCAAGTTGATATGGATGCAGTTTCTGTGGCAAAAAGCGCTCTTTGGACCTTGCTGTTCTACTTTCTTCTCGTCTATGGTGTGGGTACAACTTGCCATGATGGTGGGCAAAATAGGTATTCCCGTGAGCAGCTGTTGGCTGTTCGATGGGACCATGGTGATCCGCCAAAAATACCACCTGAATTGGAAGAAATATTACAATCAGAGTCTAACCAAAATTGTCATCAACCACACCAACCTTTACACCGTAGACGACGTGGAAAGAGAGGAGGAGTGAAACAGAGACTTCGTAAACGTAAATACAACCCCCCACTTCCATCTATTTTGTTAGCAAATGTACGCTCACTCAGAAATAAGATAGATGAACTCCATGTAAACACAAAATACCTGACAGAATATCGCGATTCATGTCTATTGTGTTTTAGTGAAACATGGCTGACAGATAATATATCAAACAATGCTCTACAGGTGGACGGGTTTTATGGACCATTCAGGACAGATCGGGATCATGACGTAACAGGGAAAGCCATCGGTGGTGGAGTATGCATCTATGTTAATGCGAAATGGTGTAAAGAAATACAAGTTAGAGAAAGCATCTGCACAAAGGATATTGAACTACTGTGTATGTCATTCAGACCATACTATCTTCCAAGGGAGTTTGGCCTGATATTTGCCGTAGTTGTGTACATCCCACCACCAGCTGATACCGCAAGTGCCGCAGCAATTATTCGTAAAGTAGTTGATCGACAGGAAACCCTGTCACCAGATTCGCCTAAACTAGTGCTAGGAGACTTCAACTCTTGTTCACTATCCAATCAGCTCCCGAACTATCACCAGTATGTCACCTGTTATACTCGTAAAGCAAAAACCCTGGATCTTTGTTATTCAAATATCATCAACGCCTATAAAGCCATCAGGAAGTCACCGCTGAGCACTGGTGATCATAATGCAGTGCACCTGATACCTACCTACCGACAAAAACTTAAACAAAACAAACCACAGACTAGGTCAGTTCAGATATGGTCTCAACAATCAATCGAGGATCTTCAAGGATGTCTAGCCAGTACAGATTGGTCAGTTCTCACAGAAAACAACTCCCTTGAAAGATCAACAGATATAATAACAGACTACCTTAAGTTTTGTGAAGACATGCTAGTAGAGAAAAGGATAATAAAAACGTACGCTAATAATAAACTCTGGGTTACGTCTAACTTAAAACACCTGTTGAAGGAGAAAGCAATTGCTTTCGCTGAAGGTAGGGTCTCTGATGGAAAGTGTCTGCAAAGGAAATTAAAACAAGAGATACGCGATTGCAAAGACAGGTACAAAATGAAAATTGAAAGTCAGTTCCAGTCCGGTGATTTGAGGAAAGCATGGAATGGCCTTGCTGTTCTTTCTGGTAAACAGGAAAAAACGAACAGGAAGACGGAAGTGGTAGAAGCAAAGACATTCGCTAATGAACTGAATGATTTCTATTGTCGTTTTGACACACATAACTTCCAACAGCAACAAGAGAATGCTAGAAATATTGTAACAAGTAAATTAGAGCAATCAGATATGCCACAAATATCAGAGATGGAGGTTAGTTTAAAGTTAAAGCGCATTAATCCTAGAAAAGCACAGGGTCCTGATAATATATCTGGTAGATTCCTTCGTCATTGTCATCTAGAAGTGGCTAGTATCTTCACTACACTTTTCAATTGGTCTATATCAACACATACTATTCCAAGTCTGTGGAAAACATCGGCCATTTCACCTGTTCCTAAGCACAACAATCCCACTAAGCTAAACGATTACAGACCAATAGCTCTTACATCCATTGTTATGAAATGTCTCGAAAGTATTGTTTTAACTCGCATTACTGACCAAGTTAAGAATCTTACTGACCCACTTCAATTTGCGTACAGAGCTAACAGATCAGTTGAAGATGCTGTTATAGCCCTATTACATCAAGCCCTTTCCCATCTGGAACAACCCAAGTCTTTTGTCCGTATTCTATTCGTTGACTTTTCATCAGCTTTCAACACCATACAGCCACATCTGATGGTGAACAAGTTAAATGCAATGAATGTAAACCCCAACATAATACTCTGGGTGTTAGATTTTCTAACTAACAGACGGCAATATGTAAGAGTAAATGCAATAGGTATGAATAATCGTAATCCGTCCGCAACAGTGTCTAGTATGCGCAGTACGTCTACTGGCGCACCCCAGGGCTCGGTAATCTCTCCTGTTCTGTTTACTTTGTACACAAATGATCTTAAAAGCACAAGTGAAAAGGGACAGATGGTCAAATATGCTGATGATACAGCATTTGGAGATTACTCAAATGATGAAAAACACTTTGAAAATCAAGTGCACCACTTAAAACAGTGGTGTGAGGACAATTATCTAAAATTAAACACAAAGAAAACAAAAGAAATGGTAATTGACTTTAGTAGATCTAGAAGGGAAGTTAAAGCACTTGAAATTAACTCTGAGGTTGTAGAACGTGTTTCAATATACCGCTACCTAGGAACACTCATTGATGACAAACTTACATTCCAACAGAACACCGATGCTGTATATAAGAAATGCCAACAGCGAATGTACTTACTGCGTAAACTAAGATCACTGAATATTAGACCAGATATATTGAAAGCATTCTACTCTAGCCACATTGAGAGTGTAGTTACCTTTTCGTTTCTAAGCTGGTTTGGAGGGTTGACTGTTTCAAATGTTAACAAATTACAGACAGTTGTCAATACCTGTACTAAAATATGTGGAACTGAATGTAAAAGCATGAAATCATTATATGGAAAACGAGCACTTGTTAAAGCCACAAAAATTACCAATGACCCTTCCCATGCCTCAGTTCAGTATTTTGAGATGCTTCCCTCGGGTCGCAGGTATCGAATTTTATCCTTGAGAACACGTCGTGCTCGGCTCAGTTACGTACCTTCTGCCATCAGAATACTTAACCAGAGAATGTAAGAAGTAAAGGAATGTGAATGTTTTTATGTAGTCTTTTACACAGTTTTTATTGTCTTCGTACTTTTGTTGTTCTTAGTACTACTTTAATGTGTAAGATTATATGTATGCTTTTCTGTGTTGTTGCAAGACAAATTTCCCCGTGAGGGATAATAAAGTAAAAAAAACAAAACAAAAAAAAACAAAAAAAAAACCCCCAAAAAACCAGTGTTTTCAGCAGGACTACCCAGGTACGGACATGTATTTATATGTACCTGCATTCGAGCATCTTTATCCTTATGAATAAGAAATCTCACAATATCTACTGGCATCGCTTGAGTGAGGTCTTTAGGATGAGGCAGTCCACTTCAGAAGGATTCTAAGCTTTATACCAATTTGTCTTTCTGGACTTCATACGCAGATTTTGAACCCAACAGCTCATGCATTCTAGAATCTATGCTATCAAGATTAAGTTGTGCACGCCCTCTCTCGGTTGGATTAGGAACTGCACTGACAACTTTAGCTGAGCAAAGATGGCACTGTGTCATATCATCTTGACTAAGTGAATTGGAGACTATTTGAGCCCCACATAGCCAACACCCCTAATGAAAATATAAAATGGAAAATACATGCCATATTTTATGCTACTCATTATTTATTTACTATTACCACATTTTGCTACGAAAATTTTACCCTTGGTTTTTGAGTATACATAGTCATTTTTTGATGGCACTAGAATGAAATTACTCTCTTCTTTGGAAGCGACCTGACTGCAAACTGACCCATATTTCTTGACTAACGGCCACCATATAGGCATAAAATCATGAATTTCTAGTAATACAGTGGCTGTTAACCTTTCCGAAAGTACATGTTTTACAACTGGTAATTGCAGACATTCAGGGGGGTAGATGAACTCTGCTGTCTTAAACTTATGGGCAAAGAAATTGACCCCTTCACAATTGGGTTGTGGATATGGAGCTACAAAACGTGACAATTTTGCATTAGAACTAATAGCCATAGCATCTATATCATGGGGACCAAATTGACTATTTATTCTTTGCCATGCTGCACTAGTCAGGGTGGAGTCACTTTTGTTTACATTTCGTGATGCATCGTCTGCCACATTGGCTGCTGATCTAACATGAGACAAATTCAGCCATACATTTCTCTTTACAGCTATCTGAAATATATTTTTGATAACCCTATTAAGTTTCAATGACTTTGAACCAGGAAAACCATTATTCCATGCGTGTATTAACACCAGAGAATCTACAGCCACATCTAATTATAGATCATTTATTTTATCCCCAAGAGCTATCAGCGTACGATGTAGAGCTTCCGCTTCCTTTACATTTATTGACTCATTCCGAAACGAATCCTCCCAGAAATCGCTTATTTCAACAGAGGCAGTCTCATTGCCAGTGGCGTCAGGTTGAAGTACAGCCGCCTATTTATACGAACTCGCATCTGTAAACAAATTAAGGGCATCATATGCTTTTCTTTAAGCCACTTGAATGGACCTGCGTTAAGTATTATGTTTTGCCATTCCCTTAGCTCTTCTATCAGTTCATGCTTAATTGGAACAAGAAATGTTGCCTTTCCCTGAGCTTTGGATACAAATAGGGCCATTTGACGAATGAATAATCTTGCACATGGTATTGCGAGCGCAAAGGACATACACTTCCCCATTACCTTCTGAATCTGAGGTAGAGGGACAGCACGCCTACTAAGAATATCATCCGTTAATTCCAAAAACCTATCTTTTGTTGTGGAACAATAAATGCTTCGATGGATGAGTCAACCTGCATACCTAACATTACTAAAGACTTGACAGGTGTTAGGACACTTTTTTGTAAAGCCAAAAAATAACCTGCCATAACACAAAGAGTGGCAAGTATGAAAGCCGAAGCCTCTGCGCGTTCAAAAGAAGACAAATTCCCTTCTATCTGGTCGTGAGATACTTGTAAGGGTCCCCCTATGGCTATCATCTATGTATTGGATACATGGAACCCCAAGTTTTCTAGCATAACTAATAATGGCGTAGCCTACCGCATGAT
This sequence comes from Glandiceps talaboti, assembly GCF_964340395.1. Classification (NCBI taxonomy): domain Eukaryota; kingdom Metazoa; phylum Hemichordata; class Enteropneusta; family Spengelidae; genus Glandiceps; species Glandiceps talaboti. The sequence continues at coordinate 12,785,601 of NC_135554.1, forward strand.
AAATATAAGCCGAAAGCTTCCATCCAAACGGCAAAGTATTACATTCAAACCACACCCCCCCCATTGAAAACCAAAATAGGTTCTATCCGGTTCGTATACAAGAATGTGGTCATAACCACTCTTATCGTCACATTTTACTTGATAATCGTCTTTTTGCAGGTAACGACTAACATCAATTAGCTTGTCGAGCTTGAACGGCATATCTTGAATCCACAGATTTAAGTACCTCATATCAATACACATTCGCGGCTTCTCAGGCTCAACGACGATAGGCATCACAATACGAGGAGGTGGATCACGACCCACAATACCCCAAACTGACACAGCGCCTGTTTTTAATTTATCCGCTATCGTATTGGCATTAAATGGCGCAAAATCTCTGTTACTAGGGGGATTCATAAACTGCCTGGATGGTGGAAGATCGTGGCAATACTTTTGGCCTTTATAACTGCCAGAAAAATGGCGCAAGTATGGCGATACTTTCACTCGATGCGATATCCAAGCCATGATATCTCTTTTATTTCCCCATTTCCATTGTGAGCTCACTCCAGACATCAGGGTATTTATGCACCTCGCCAGCAATAAATTGATCCGGGTTTCTGAATGCAACCTGACCAGGAGACACTTTTATCATACCATTGGAAACGCTGGATAATACTTCGAACATGTTTTCCCGAGGAGCCTGTCCGGGGGTGCCCCCAAGAGTTATCCAAACATAAGATGATTTTGGTTGAAGATTTATATCCACAGACTTTAGTAATTCCCATTCTTGAGCAATCTGATGGTGAACAAACAAAAACTAGGACTATAACATCCAGAATATCTCAGATCTATTACAACACAGTACAGGGGGACACCCCCGGACAGGACCATGCGAAAGGCTGGCCTGCAAAAGCAGAGGGCACTAAGTGTGCCCCCCCCCCCCTATCCGGGAGTTTGTGTCGCTCAATGTAACCACCTTTTCAGGAATTTAGCCAAGAAAATAAGAACCAACCACATTTATTAGGTTACATTTTTTTTTTTTTTTTTTTTTTTTTTTTTTTTACCTCTTATCTTTTCAACTCATAATTATATTAAGCACTAGGCAATAACAAAATAGGAAAAGTACTCAATTTTATATAAATTCAGACGGATATTTGATATACATTACAACAAACCAACAACACTAAAGTTCTCTGCAAGACGGTCAAGCCTTAATTGTTCTATTTCTTTTCTGGGCAGGTTCTAGCCATATGCCCACTGTTCCCACAAACGTAGCATTTAATTTCTGTGCCTCTCCCCATCATTCTTGGGCGTTGAAATTGATAAGGACGTGAATAGCTTCTTGAATTTTTCAAAAACTTGCCCACTTTAGAAGCGATTTCCTCCTCCTCTTTATTTCCCAGGAGTAAAAGTACCAGCTTTCCCGCGTCTCTCCCAAAATCGTTGCTCTCAAATTGTGCAAGGACCGCCCGGAAACGTTGAAGTTTCGGATGGTTTACTAGGGTGGCTCTATCCACGAGCACTCTCAGGGCGTTTATGATGGCGTATCTCGATGCCGCCGAATGTGCCAGATCCATAACCTTCTGTAGTGCCTCGTCTACATTAGCAGAATCAGCTGCTTGCTGTAGTTTTTCCACTTTTTCTTGTAATTGTTTCAATGCACACGTCACTGGCACCTGCAAAATAGTGCATAAATCATTTCAACACGTGCTCATAAGCTTTAGCATAATTAACTACTTCTAACATTATAATAGCCCAAATTCGAGCTAAACCTCCTTCAGATCCCATGATCGTTTACTTGTGTACGTCATCGCAGTATTCCTAAAAAATCATGCTTCTTTCTTATACCCGTGAACCCTGACGTACGTCGCCATTGCACATCTTTTACCCGGCAAATCATATTATTTCCAAGTAAACTTGCAGTTTAACAGACCACGGGCTCTTCTCTCTACCGTGTCATAGAAGTACATGCTATTACACACTATTTCAAACATCTGTTGCCACACTATATATATACAAAGTCGTCACTTCAAAAAGGTTCACTTGTCTTTCCTGACGTACGTCGCCATTGCACATTGCAATCAACATGGGCTACAGCGCCTTCTTCTGCACCTGTAATTCGACCTTATCTTGGTGGGTCTCGAACACAGTACCTTTTGTTCCGTACCAATCTAACGAAAGGTATGCTATATATTTGTAATTTTTGCCATTATCATTGAGTTGACAATGCGTATATGCTCCATGGTTAGCAACAGAGCTATGGATGTGTAAAAACGAAACTATTTTTCGAATTGGGACGGGAACTGTGCTATAGTACGAGTCATTGCCAGGATAATGTATTTCATAGTGGGGGAAACATCTAATTATTTGGCCGAGATATGCGGGATTGTATTACTGTATTGAATTGTTGTAAATAACTTAATGGGTAAGAAGTTATGTAACTCAGCTGCAGATAACAAGCTTGACTTTCTTGTGAAAAACCTAAAAACTTGTCGAATTTGAAGTAAAACTTTGTTATAGTACAGGTCCAACTATATGAAAAGTCATATTTGACCATGTCTTTCCACCGGGGTAAATCTTCAGCAGAAGATGTGTAAATGTATTGAGTATGAGACGAACGGACACCTTTGAGTTAAATTACCTCCGGTGATCTCTCCCCTGGGAGTTATAGGCAGTCAAACGTGTCACTTCGTCTCTTACTACCCCTTGAGAGAGATTGTAGTTAGGTGGATTACAGGTATGGTAAAGGTTGGGTACAGGTGGGTAAATTTGACTTTTGGTATAGTGTTTTCGGCCTTTGACTGTTATATTAGGATACTTTTGGCTAACCCATCAGTTATTTTGTCCAATGCGCATGTGTCCTAATGAAAACAATAAGTGTTCTCTGTCTTATAACTATCTGAGTTTAATAATTGTACCAGGGATCGTTTATCATTGGTTTATATCAATGATCAAATCCAAAGTTTCCTTACCAATACTTGATGTAATGCTATTTTATACCTGAATATATGGATACTTTGTAAATATCATTCAGATTCTAGTTGAGACATAAATGTCGCATGTCTGTTAGAAAGGAACTGATACAAAATTATTCCATACAGTACCCAACACGAGATGAAGCAATAACCTTACTTTCGACCAGCAATCAACTTACATTTTTTCATTTGTCTGTCTTTGTATTTAAAGCGTTCTTACTCAGAGAGAAGACGTTACAATCTTAAGTTTGTAAATTTATTTTATTTGTTATTGTAGTCCAAACGTTACAATAATATTTAACCAGTTTTCGTCGAATGATGGGCGGTGGCCCTATTCTTTTAAAATAAATCAACCTGTCTACTTGGTGTAATTTCGCCACAGTCGCCAAAAAAGAATATTGATTAAGAATTTAGGAGGAGTTTCCAGGAGCCTCACGTACAGGACACCAACAGGTTTTGCAACACGCATATCAATGCTCATAGGAACAGGAAAGAAAGCAGTCCAAAATTCGCGCGACTGACCTTATTATTTGGCGAAAGTGTGTCAGTTGGTGATAGGGAAAAATATTGCCGGGTAGAGTTCGCGATTTCTATATAGCAATATACACGGGGTAGCGATTGTAGGTATATGATAATAGGTATTAATATCTACACATATAATTTAACCCCCATGTGCTATTTCCAAGAACATAATAAACGTCATTCTGTAGCTAGTGGTAGGTGTAGCTGTAGACGACGTAATGTTCAATTGCTCTTGAGGCTGATAGGCAATGTATTCTGACAGCACTATGATGAGGTTCTGATAGTAATCGCTAGAAAACAAACATAATATAGTGATGGTATTATTCAGTTATTACGGTTCCTTTTTGGAATTCTCGGAAATATTTACACACGTTTTAGGTGTCGAAATATTACTAGACTAAGTCGTGAAATTGTAATTATTGTGTTTCGTTTCAGACATGACGGTGTTTGTAAATTTCGCCAAACACCGGGGTAGAGAAGTGAATGAAATCTTTTATTGCAATAGCTCACATGGGTGTCAAGACAATAGGTACACTAATATCCTATATTTCGAGATGTCATTCAAGTTAAAGTTTAGTGTAATTTGTTTCATTTCATTATGCATGACATATTGTTATCTTAGGAAGCTCATCTCCTATTCGTGACTTATTGTAAGTTAATTATTGTAACGACGTCGCAGGTTTGGGTGACTTGATTTTTGACCGTAGAGCGTGAATATATCTCGTGGCTCTGACTTTGGATTGAGGCCCAGTCCCAGTTATTCCAAAAACATCGTCTCTATGCAGTTTATCCGTTTACTACAATACTAGCTGATCTCAAGTTTTGATAATATTGTGGCTTGTCTTAACATTACCTAAAATAGTGATGCATATTATTTTATTTTAATTAACACTGCGTTTTGGAGGTAATATTAGCAATTAAAAGACGAGTGTACGTGATTAATATTTACCCGTGTTTGCAAATACTAATTCAATGCAATTGTAATATTGAATGATACGGCTACAATGTTTTCAATGTGTGGACATTTATAGAGATACACTCAAACGTAAAATATGCGCACCCAGTCAGAAAAAAAGCAGATTCGATAAGTCAGCAAACTTCTACTTTCTTGTACACGTTTAAAATTATATAAATATTTCAGACAAATATAGAAACCAATACTAGTAATCTGTCAACATGTACATGCCTTAAACTTCGTTCTATAATATTTGACCACGTAAAATCGAGGTGAATATCATAAGCTTTAGCATCATTTTTAGTGTACCAAATATTAGTGGAGGATTATTTTTATGTCAACCGCGATAGATATCGCGGATATCGAAGCTAGCCTTACTTTTAGGTTTTGTTTTTTTAAGAATTCTGTCAAAATTGAAAATCCGAATAAGAAGAACTGCAGCGTTCACATATAATCAAGTTCCGGTTTCTGTAAAAGAAATATTTTATTTTATTTTTCTCATTTTGTCTAAATTATAGACAATACTGACTGATGGCGAAAATTCTCATATTGTTAGTAATATATGTGTGTTATGCCTACTCTGCTTATGTCAATCAGACATCAGTTGCCATGGCTTCAGTAAAAGACACATCATTCAATGGTGAGTACCAAATTGTTCATCATATTCTATTAACTTACTATCATCCTATTTTTACTTTCCATAAGGGAAGATTATGTGTGTGTGTGTGTGTCAGTATGTCAGTCTTTCTGTGTGTCTGCATTTATGTTTTTTCTGCCTTTGTCTTTGACAGTCTGTCAGTGAACATTATTCGGGAGAGAAAGCCAAGCAAGAAAGCATATTCAGTCAGACAGACGGACAGACAGACAGACAGACAGACAGACAGACAGACAGACAGGCAGGCAGGCAGGCAGGCAGGCAGGCAGGCAGGCAGACAGACAGACAGACAGACAGACATACATACATACATACATACATACATACATACAGACTCTTAACATAGCCTATCCTAATGGTGGGCATCGGCTGGCATTTATATATTGTCATATTTATATTCTGTGGTTTCTCCTCGACCTGGGATAAAGCTTGGTGTTCTTCTTGGCTGCAAAATCAGTATTTTTCAAAATGAATACCAAAAGCCTTCACGAGACAACATAGTTTAAGAATTAACTGTCCTTGTTCATTTCACAGAAAACCCAACTGAAGAGAATTCGATTCACGACAGATTGCCTCGAAAGGATTATCATAACAGGAAGCGAATGAAAAGACAAACAATTCCCGAACTAAGCATACTTCTTGTGATAGACATGCACGTACATGTATATACTAATGTTCTCAATGGCGCTTTGTATGGCCCGATTATGGGAACATATCCAACTAAAGATGTGGACGAAATGTTAAACGGAGCTCTACTCGGAGTCAATCCACAGAACGAGTTACAAATAAAAGAATCTCTGTCGACACCAGAATGGTCTATTATAGTGAATAGTTGTTGTATTATATCAGCCATGGAGTATAATGGTATGATATATGGTGTCGACGACAACAATATGCTAACCATTCGAGATACCATTTATAGTGATTGGTCAGGGCCTTTACTAAACAGTGTCTTTATCAAAAAGTTGGCCGTTGACGCCCTTGATGAAGTACTAATGGCATTGCCTGTAAATGGTGACTATTTTTTGTATTCTTCAAAAACACCCCCTTTTCTACCCTGGCGACAAACAAGTATGCGAATAGGACCAATCAAAGACATTGACATTACTGCAAACGGCATTTATCATACACATATAGCTGACTCGATCTGCGTGTTTCATTGGCCAAGTGAGATTGAAGTACTAGGTGAAAATGAAATCAAAGGTGAGTGGTTATGCAATTTGTTTTCTAAAGCACATCCAATAGATGTCAATTTAAAGGAAGGTGTCAGAGATAGAGATTTAACGAGCGAACAGTTTCATATAAAACCTACTTTTTTTCCGAACATAAAGTTACTGTAGAAACATTTTAATATTTCTGTCAAAAACGGATAAAGTTTCAATTTTCTTTTTTTTCAAAACACTTAGAATAACCTCCTTATTCATTAAATACCCAACCCAATTGCGCATGCGTTTTCGGTACAATCATTGTGTATCTGAATACGTCATGTTGTGGCAGATCAATATGTATATGTGCATCTATAATTTACACGATCATTAGAATGTCTTGTTCCGCTTCTTCTAAAACGCGTCCTCTGTGTTACGAGACAATAACCTAGCTTTTAATAAACACGTCAGTAACTATATCCCTCTCTTGTCGGTAAAACAAAATACGGCATTATATTATAATACATTGATAACAAAATGTCCATTTCAGAGTGGATCCACTTCGAATCGTCATACTACTGGTTCAGTCACAATAGTTTAACAACGTGGCATGAAGCTAGTCGATTCTGTGACAGCATGAATTCTTCTCTTGCTGTGCCCAATGGTAATATAGAAAATTCCTTCCTAGCAGAGGCGGCATACAACCACTCATTTGGAAATATTGCTGATGCATATTATCGTCCAGATACACAACAGACTATGGCATGGTTCCTGGGCTGTAATGATATAGAGGTACCAAAACTATTTATTCTTTATTATATTACTTTCTAAACATTCAATGCATAAACAGTCATGTGATTACATGCTTGTTTAATATGCACGCACACCTGCAATCACTATGGCATGCGTGCATGAATGCATACGTACATGCATACATACATACATACATACATGCATGCATACATACATACATACATACATACATACATACATACATACATACATACATACATACATAAATGTACATACATACATACACATACATACATACATACATACATACATACATACATACATACATACATACATGACTGGCGGACAAACTGATAGATACTCAATACTTTATTCATTCATTTTTATGTTTGTTTGTTTGTCTGCCTGTCTGTCTGTCTGTCTGTCTGTCTGTCTGTCTGTCTGTCTGTCTGCCTGTCTGCCTGTCTGTCTGTCTGTTTGTTTGTTTTTGTTTGTTTGTTTGTTTGTTTGTTTGTTTTTTGTTTTTTATTTGTTTATTTATTTATTTGTTGGTTGGTTTTGTAAAGGTTGAAGGTAATTGGTCTTGTGAAGGTGATGAAGAATATTATCTTTATTGGACCATTTATGAACCTGATAATAAAGATGAGGTAGAGGATTGTGCGATGTACTACTTCATTGAAGAATATTTTATAACGAGTGTTTTTGATGAGCATTGTGGGCTCCCAAAAGCGTTCATTTGTGAGAAGCCTTTTGATTCAGGTTCGTTCATTCATGCATTCGAATCAGACTAAAAGATAACTATTCAAAGATGAGCTATGGGTGAGAGTTTGGCATTTGGTTTTGATCTTAAGTAATCGACCAACGTATTTTCTTTACTTTAAAAAACACACACGGAACACCTTAATTCATGTATTTTTTAGCATTATATATATATATATATATATATATATATATATATATATATATATATATATATATATATGTATATCTTTTGATATCGACACTTTGACATCAATTCTGAACGTTTACTTAATTTATCAACATATATAATAGATAGATTTTCTGCAGGGTAAAGGTTACACCACTTTGATACATTTGAATTTCTCCTTTAAATTACAGACTTGTTTTGATAGCTCAGTATAGCTGTCGTATCTCCTATCAGTGAGGTATTGGTTGTGGTTTGCATAACATGTTTTGAAAGTGATATCTGTTAAACTAATATAATGTATGCTGCTATCGTCCATCTTCACATTAGGCCTGTATCAGGTGTTACAAAATCCGTCATGCAAACCACAAACACTATATTTGACATATACTAGTTTGCTCTTTCTATGGAATATGTAATACATAAGATGCAAAGAGTGGTAAAGGGTTTCCTTCATTCATACCGTAATGTCATTTGCATATTCATGTTTATTCCATTCTTCTGTACTTTTTGCTCAAGGGTTAGACTGTAATGTCGTCATCGTCCGGGCTTACTAGCCTGCCCTAATTAGACCGCACCCAAAACGGCTGATCTGTCAGTTTACCCAGGTGTGTACTATTAATCATAATCACAATCTTGCATTTGTTTGAAGATTCAGTGGACGGGATGGGAACAGATGTAACCAAGCAATTGGTGACGTCACCGAAATTTTCTTATGAAGGAACATATTCAACGAAAGAATCTGATCACGAAATCTCTACTGACACCAGCATCCGAACGACGTCCATCAACTTGGCAGAATTCCCAACGTCAGCTCTGGCACACAATGAGTTAAACAATTCCCAACATCAGCTCTGGCATACACCACCGTTTCGTTCCTTCAATTTACCTGGCGTCGCATCCACTTCAGTCGACAAAATGGGTATGATAAGAAGGAGAGGTTCCAGTCCCGATATGTCTGCTATGTCGACAACAAAATCAATGCAAATGTCTTTAACGATGAGGGACTCTGGGAAGAAGTCGACTACAATTTCCAATACACGGTTTATGATATGGAAGAAGTATGGCCAGTTGAATCCATTCAACAGGAAAACGAAGCTACGACAATGTAACCATCAAGATGTCACTATATATGGTGGGTATGAGTATTAAATGAGGTTACTGTAATATTGTAAGTGCCTGATTACGTTCAATTCATTGTGTCTTATTTATTCACATATTAACAATGACATTTGATTCACAAATTTCGATTTTAACGTTCGGATGTTTTGTTATCAATATTTATAGATATCGGAATGATTCTACTTGGAGTATCCTCTCAGCTCGTGCCAATGATAATTGGTGTAACTATCATGGTTTTATTCAACAACGGTAACATTGCTCGAAATAGACAACAATAGAGAAGATGTCCTTTTTTACATCAACTTAGTAGGCTGTATGAATAGTTAAAGAATTGAATATATGTTATAGCAATGGCCCACATGGGGGTCAAGACAATAGGAACTAATATCGTATGTATGGAGATGTCATTCAAGTTAAAGTTCAGCGTTCTTTTGTTTTATTTCCATGACGCCCACAATTATACATGACGTATTGTTATATTTGGAAGCTCATCTCCTATGCGTGACTTATTGCAATTTTATTTATTGTAACGACCATAGAGTCGCAGGTTTGAGACTTGGGTTTTGACCGCCGAGCGGTAAGCATCTCTCCTGGCTCTGGCTTTAAATTTGGAGTAAGACCGTGAGGCTGAACTTGGGGCTTTGATAAATAAAGTCTATGTTCTTCTTGTAGTACAACATACATCGTCTCATATGCAGTTTATCGTATGACTACAAGTCTTGCTGATCTAAGTTTTTATGATAATGTATTGTACACCCCGATAACAGTTTAAGTTTTCGAACTGGCAATATGATGTCCTGTGTACTTAATGTTATAATCTACGAAGAGAACAATTGTTCTATTGTCAACATTTTGTTGACATTTCGCCTCTATTTGCAGTTTTAAAGTTTGCTGGAAAAAAACAAAATGAATAATTTCAAAGTATTGCATAACTATATAATAGGAAAAAATGCATATAATTTAAACAAGATTAAAATTAGTCGATTGAATAAGAATCTACAGGTTAGAGGTTCTGTATACGTCTATTGTCATTGCCTTTTTTGGTATTTTTACAGTCAATTGCAGTGAAGTAGTTTACCGGTCTTTAAACCAGATATCATGACTGCTGTAGCTCATCTACAGACAGTAGAAGAAAGCAATGTTATTGAAAATTGTATCCCTTTGTTTACATTTCTCACGTTATCGTCATAAATGTCAGACAGATTGAGGTAGACTACCTTCAGGATAGTAAATATATCGCTTTAAGAAACATTATCGTCTGTGAATAAATTAGTTACTGCAGACATTCCTTTAGGCCAAACTATTAGTTGCTATTAATACGAAGAGTGTACTGTTTGTTTTATACAAGATGTGTTCTGTTTTTACTGAAGTCTGTAAAACAAAGAATTATGTACAAAGATTATTAAATGATAGCTTTAAATGTACGACTGTGTGGCCTCAGTTCTTCTCATCCCCATAAAATATTTGCTCTGTTACACAGTCCCGGTTTCATGTCATGTTGTGCCCCACTCTTTCCCATTCCTCTTCGATCTCAAGGGCTATCATAAAGGCAAATGTGCATCAACAAAATAATGGTCCACCGCCTCACTCATTGATCATCTTGATACCGGTCGATACAAAACGGTGCCACCAACTTCTGCCACTTTACTTCTGCCCCACGTAAGGCCCATTTCCTTTAACATAGTCACCACTATCCATCGCCCTGTAGTCTTTTGGTTTACCATGTTTGCGTTTCCCAGGTGGTATCCATTTAGGTGCTACTTCTAGGCCATTCTTGGGACATCCTAAGGACATTTCCGAGCCATCCAATCAAGACCTGTGCCTTTGTGTTTCTTTGGATATGCTGTTGGTAGACATTTTAATTTGGCATTTTATATGGCCAGTAGATGTTAGAAATCTTCTGTCGAAACCAGACGCCAGACAACGAGTTTAAAGCGAAATCTTCACTGGAAAGAGTGATTCGAGAGGCAGGGAAAATAAACCATGGTGTATCTGCCACTTACTTCAACAATCACAAGATTGACGATAATCTGAGATCATATGTCGCTCGAGATCGTTTGCAAATCCTAGAGTACAAAAGTATGATGGCCCTATACTATCCAGAGTCTTACACCAAATCACATAGAATATGCCATCAGCCTACAGACACAGTGTCTCATAATCACTTTTAGAAAGGAAGTACGAAAGTTAAGAAACTATATTTACCAACAGAGACACAATGGAATAGTCGATTTAATCAATCTTTGGTAAGAAATGTAATCCTGACACTGTTTTAAAACCTGAAATGTTTGATGCCCATATGAGAACCTTCGAACATCAGCATAAACTACCAGACACTACTGTCATCGATAAACAGAACAAATATGCAACATGAGTTAAAGTGTCCATACCCTTTGATGCACAAATACCATTATGTTTTCAGGAATTCGACAAATATTGTCCACTCTCACTAGAAATAAACACCACAGGCTTTCGTGCAGAAATAATAGTTATTGTCATAGGAAGTCTCGGAAATGTACATCATGAAACCACAAATGGTTTGATCAAAGCTGGTCTAAATAGAAGTTATTCCAAATGCATCACCAAATATTGTAGTGTAAGCTTGATAGTAGGAACTTCCAAAATTTGGAGAATGAAATGTAGGTACCATAGCAACTAGATATCACGTGAACGTTTGTAAAAGGTGACCAAGAGAAATTCGTTCACTAGTCACTATGGTTTCCTGGAATGTATTATGTATGTATTCTGTTGAAGAATTATGCAAACACTTTACCTGTGCATGCTATTTTCATGTAAGTTGGAAATAAAATGATTTGATATCTATGTATGTCAACTAACCTCGTGAGTGATACAATCAACTCCAGCCTCCGTTCTACTTAGCACAAAATACGACTCAGATCTATAACAAACATAACGCATTCTGTGCTCGAATATATCCTTATCAGAACATCTGTCGAGCTGAACTATGCATAAATATAAGACTATTTATATGCCTACATGTCTAGATCTACAATTAGGTAGTTTGCCTTAAGATATAAGGTTCCGTTTTTACTTCCATAAGAAAGAGATATATTTATGGGTGGAAGTCTTTAATTTGTGTGTGTCTATGTGTCTGTCTGTCTGTGTGTCTGTGTGTCTATGTGTGTGTCTGTCTGTCTGTGTCATCGGTTTCTCCATAACGGCTTGCTCAATTCAAACGACATTTTGAAGACATATTCCATAGGGTAATGACAAGATTAGGTTTTGGTAAAAATCCCGTGAATATTAATTAATGAGCAATTTACGTAATTAATGATTTTCGGTAATTAGGCTATATCTCATAAATGCACGCTTCAAATTCATTATAACTTGGTACATACATTTGAGTTACCAAAGCGCACCTGTCCTGAAAATATTACTAATGTAGCTTTTAGTTTTAATAAGTTATTGGCATATTTTCGATTGGCCACAAAAAAGAAAAAAATAGTTTCTCGTCAGGAAATGTCGTCTGAAGTGGTGCGATTTTATCACCATTTTCTAAAACACGACTGGCTCAATTCAAACGAAATTGATTGCATGTGTTCTGTAGGGTAGTGACAAGAACTGATTAGGTTTCAGTAAACATTCCAAGAATATTAACGAGAAATATACATAATTAATGGTTTTCGGTAATTATGCTATATCTCATGAATGCACACTTCAAGTTCAATATAATTTGATACATGCATTTGCGATACCAAAGCGCACTTGTCCTGCAAATATTATTGATAGCTTTTAGTTTTAATAAATTATTGGCATATTTTTGTAGGCCATTCAAAAGGAAAAAATAGTTTCACGTCAGGAAATGTTATCTAAAGTGGTACGATGACGCGCTTATTTTTTTTAAATTCTCAACAAATGTCACAGTACATGTTGTAGTTGGCCAGAAGGTCGCTAACAGCAATGAGCAAATAGCAATCAATGAGAAAAAAATAACTTATTACATATGTTCTGTTGTATTCCAACAATTGTCTGTAGGAACGACAATCTCAAAACTTTGCCCTTACTGAAGACATTCAGTTTACATCTGGTCAAATGTTTAAGTACTGCCATCGGCTAACCAGTCAATGGCCCACCAGTCGAACACTAGCTCTTAAAGTTTGAATCTGTCATTGGTTCTGTGATTTAATATGGCTCAAAAATGTTTAGAATGTCTCTTATTTTCCCATTTTACTTTACAACTTGTGCAGGTACAAGTGTATGTTATTCTATAACATTGTCATAAGCCAGAAAATACTCGTGACCTAATGGTTTTCTTACTTCTCGTCTTCAACTTCAATTAACCAGGCGTCCCTTTATGTCACGAGCATTTTCCTCGGCTGAACGAAGAAAGCAGCATTGAGAAAGAAATAATTATTTTGTCAAATAAATGCTCTAAACATTACCTAAGCCTAAACAAAGTCATAATACCTCGATTAAAGCCGTTATCTTCGGTTGTGATTACAAACAAATATAAGTGTAGGCTAAACATTTTGGCGACTGCTTTTACGATATGTTTTTTTTTTTTGGTGAAATTTATGTCAACTTTGAAATAGTTACTATTTAGGCTTCTTATCTTTGCATGCGGTGCATTTGTTCTTTTGTTGTTATAGAGGCTCGTTCCTGGACAAAAAGACATTATGACGAATGAACAAAAAACAATGACACAGGGTACGATAATTTCAGGAACACACACACCAATAAACGGACATGTAAGAAATAAATTTCGACTAAATTCCATTTACCGTAATTATGAACATTTAATAGTATTTATCATTGTACATATACATATTGTCTAGAAAAGATACATTAATGTGAGCTATTTTTTCATACTGTAGTATTTTTTCTGCTCTTAATCATCTTGAACACACATATAATCAAAGCTAAAAGCTAGAGGTCTTTTGCATACAAAAGGAAAATATGTCCAATTTTTCTTCATTTATGTTATAAGGCATTTATTAAGTTCAGTACTCTTACTTTTCATAGTAGAAATACATCTGATTTCTAGAGGCGTTGTATGTGCAATAACGTGTGTATTTAAGTTGGTGGCTTAAAAAATCTAAGTAGTCAGGATACCGTTTTAGTACAGTCTCACAGGGAGTGTATAATCTGGATTTGTATGTTTAAAACGTTATTACCCGCCACTATATATATAGTGACTAAGTCACAGGCTAAGTCTTAAACTGAGATTAGCATGATTGGACCTTATTTGTACCAAAATTATTATTATTGTGAAGCTAACTACTTGTACATAGTTTCGATTTGAATCGTTAGAGCTGTAAATACAGCCAGGGTTTATTTGTTTTACACGTGATGTTTACAAAAAATATGTATTAATACATAGAGTCTTGATTACATTATTGAAACATGATTGATGATTCTGGTGTGTGTGTGTGGGGGGGGGGGTGAGCACAGTATTTAAGAAAGAAAAACAACCCTTCATAGAAGATATAGACCTATATGTGATTGAATGGAGACACGATTTAAAAGAAATTGGTGACAAAAAATGAATAGTACAAAGTGTGTGTGATAATTTAGTAACTGAACCTGAAGATCCAGGTCTAGTCAAAGGTCAAGGTCTTAAAAGAAAGTTTAAGCCTGGCTATTAATAATGGGGTAGACACTGTAATGTAGTCTCAGTGTATTGACGTGTTTGAATTAAATGATAAATCATGATTGTTCATACAAATATAGCTTCCATTGAGTATAAGGTTATATGGGCACAACTGTAATGCATGTGTTTGTTTATCTCTGCTTATTTATTATCTATAGACATGATCTAAAAGACATTAGTCACACATAATTGCTACAAATTGTCTGCACTATGTACGTTATAGCTTAATTTTGATTGTCTATTAATGAAGTCTATGATTGAAGTATTAAATACAGTGATTGTTTACTACAAATGTGGGTGCCATTCATTAAAATTTGCATGAGCACCAAAATAATACTTGCCTATACTTCCTTTTATCCATATTACTAGTCAACATGATTTGAAATAAATGAAAAAATGTAAACACTACAATGTGTCTGTGTTAGGCAGGAATTGGCTCAATTTTCATAATCAGCCAAAAAGGTCAAAGGTCAAGGTCTCCAAAGATAGCACTCATCTGATATTATGGGGGTAGACACTTGAATGGCGTCTCTATGCATTGCAGTTTTTTTCGGTTATGTATAATGATGTTTATCTATAAATATGGCTGTCATTCAGTAAAAGTGATATGAGCACCAAACATGATGTTTCTGTATAGTTTTTTTCAATATTACTTGTAAACATGATTTATAACAAATTGGCAATATGAAATACTATAATGTGTGTGTGATAGGCAGGAATTGGCTCGATTTTGATAATTGACCTTAAAGGTCAAGTTCAAAGGTCAAGGTCTCAAAAGATAGCTTGCATCTGATAATATGGGGGTAGGTACTTGAATAGAGTGTCTGTGTATTAAGGTTTTTGAGTTGTGCAGTAAATGTTGATTTTAACTGCAAATATCTAACCACCATTTGGTAAAATTTGTATATATCAAAAACAAATTGATGTGCATTTGTCCCTCATGATATGTCACCTTTGTCAGTTTTGAAAGAAATCGGATATGGCATGTCTGAAAAATGACGTATTACGGACGCACGGGCGGAGCCCATTGTAATAGCCCCTATCTAGGCCTAAAAATATAATTGTTTAATTCCGGAGCCCATTGTAATAGCCCCTATCTAGGCCTAAAAGTATAATTGTTTAATTCCGGTTATCCGACTCCACCTAACTTTTCATTCCGACCCAACACTTTTTTTTTACGTATTCGAGAAAAAAATAATAAAATCGCAAAAATCGTGAAGTCTTATGAGAAATATTAGATGCGAAACCTGACATCAACTCAAAAAGACACTCTAAAACAGTTCTTCCAATCTGTAATGGCTTTACCGAAACCGGAACCACACAAGTTTTTTTTGTATTAGGTCTAAACTACTGACTTCTTGTCAACTGTACGTTTCTTGTAGTAATGCCATGGCTTGTACACTCATGTTTGGCACAATAGGGAACTTGCAAACCCGCCATGTTGAATATTGCGTCACGAGAAATGTGATAATGAATACTAATCAATTAGCATTGTAAACTATATTGTTACATTGTTTATAAACAAGAATGATCAATTCATAGTCACCCTGATCTTTGTGGGAGGTTTATTTTATCAGTATCTTCTGATTAGGTATTACGATAACCATTACAGTTCTGCCGATGCTAAGAGTAACACCCCTTTAGCACCTTCTTCTTATACCTGTACCCATATGATGAATAACGCCACCAGCCTACGATGTGGGGCTATGTGTAAATAAAACTTGTTTGTCTAAACTAAGCATCTTGCAAGAACTAGTTGACATCTTTTAATCCGATGTACCATGGATCACAGTCTAGCTTGCAGACGGTACACGAGTTTCGCTCAACACCGACCTTAAAAAAGTAATGTAACCGACCTATCGCAAGTGTGAAAGCAAAATGGTTTTGCACCAATTACAAAAGAATTACATACAAAGCTTTCAAATATTAGCAATCTATGTACACATTTTTTCATCTCTTTGACGATAGTAGTCGCTGGTATGATCACAAAAAGTGTCGAAATCGGAACTTTTCCAGTTCCGACTAATTTCAAAAGTGCCGCTACATTTGATCGGGACGTCCACTTTGGCATCGTACGTATAATACTCCTCTTTACGAAAAAATACGATTTAACTTTTATTTCGGGATTTCTGGTCCTCCGGACTGGGACTTTTGTAGCTAAGTCGAGGTAAGATTACTAAACAGTCGATGTATTGCTAATATTTGAACACAGGTGCGTTAATGTTCATTAGTTACCAGCATTTCTGGTAAGCCCAGGTTTCACGACTGTCTCTTTGTAGGACGAAGAAGAAAGGGACAACTTACTCCGTATGCAAGCAGGACTACATGAATCCTCAGACCACTATAGTGAATCACAGACCCTACGAATTGGATGTAGCATAGTAGAAATGTCTACATTTGTGAACAACAAGGAATGTATAGTCTCTCCGAGAGACTGTGTCTGACTGTACAATATTGTGCCGATCAATGCCTCGGCTCCTCTTCGCAGGTTTGTGACAATGATGCTGGGAACTAATCTCCATAACATTTTTTTCGAAAAGGGAAGTTTTTTCTAACTGAAAAAAGTGAGTGTCACGAATGTTCGATTCCTGGCCACATAAAGGTTCGTCGTCAGTATAATTACTCCAAGGTATAACAAAAAACTCTTCAGCGCGCAGGAGTGTGATTTATCTAGAGTATGGTGACATTCCGAAAATCACTGAGTAATTGCTGTATTTCAATGCAAAGAGGAGATTTGGGAATCTGCAAATTGCCCGTTCATGTTACAGTTTGATGATGAAAATGAAAATATAATCATAATTCACATATACCTCACATTTTGGTAAACTTATATAGGAAGGATTCTAGCCTCATAATATGCTACAAATCACAAAATCACCATAATATGTTCCAGTTGTATTTTCCACTGTTACAGTATGCTTCGAAAGTACGTTTTGTTTATTTTGTTCTTTTTTACAACTAATTTTTACTTTTAAAACATCTCAACTCGAGCCAAGACCATGAATACTTTTACCAAAAAAAACCGAATTAAAAAAAAAAAGAATTAAAAAAAAAACACTACAAAAAACATAGCCACTTCTATAATAGTACTGCATGAAGTATCATCTTCCAAACAAGCTGCAATGGTCGGTATATTCTGTATTCATTTTGCCAACAAGTCGTAATTTTTTTCAGGTTTTTCACGTAATTATATTTGGTCCTTTTTTTATCAAAACATAGTGTGTATTGTTCACATTCGGTGATTATGCAAATACCCGGCAATTCCTTATTTCTGTTGATATAAATGATGAGGCCAATTAACACATTTCTACCAGCTTAGCATATTAACTAACCTCGAAAATTCGAGGTTGGGAAGCCTTCAATGGGTCACACTTTAGCGAGAGGAATTGGCGCAAGGAAATTGCTCAGCTGATTGCTCTAGTGTGTGCCTGCCTTTATTTATCCCGCCATAAATAATTCAATTAATTACTTTCAGATGTATATTTCATTCCATTTATATTTTGATATGAATTGAAATTTGCTTTCACCTCTTTTAACAGTTCCAGTCTGTGGTGCAGTATAACATTTGTTTGTGTGTCATATTGATCAATTGACTCATCTATTATTTTTAAATTGTACAGAATTCTCTCTTTATTGATTAAATAAAGACATCTTATCCATTCCTCTCCTGTTTTCTAAATTAAAACGCCCCTAATCTCATAATTAGCATGGTTCACTTACCGCGAAAATTAGCTTTATGTCTGGGAGATAATCACACCAGACAAAAAGTCAATCATGCACACACTAGTAGGAAATATAGTTAATGCATAAATGAGTGTGATAATCTCCAAGAAGATAAGAGATAAAGCAAGCTGTTAATGTGAGTGGTCTCGTGACAATTATAAGATTAGGGGTGTTTTAATTAGATAACAGGAGAAGAATGGACAAAGTGTCTATATTTAATCAATATATTTACAACTGAAAGAGAGAAAAGTAGCCAGGGTCAAGAAGAACAAACGTTTTATGTCACCACACAACTCAATCAGTCAATTGATCAATATCACACACAAAATAAGTTATATTGCACCACAAAAAATGGATCACTCAATCGGTCAATCATTCAACCAAATAATAGATCAATCAGTAAATCGATCGATCAATCAATCGATCGATCAATCAATAAATTATATGGTCGCTGGCTCCTGTGCTCGCAAAACTGTCAACAACAGTTTATAAATGTGCTTTTCTTTGTTGTGAAAAGCTCTAACAGGCTGGTCATTTCATGAATGTCGAGTGAAACTGCGAAAATCAATCATGTTATAATTGGAAGGGGAATTGAAGATGCATAGACCAGCGTGTGATAACTACGTTGGAAAGAATGGTTTATTACGAGTAAAGTGTTGACTTACGGTTAAAGTAAATCATTATTTTACGAATGATTTCTAATATTCTACCTCAAACATTACTCGGTTGTTGCACAGGATCGACCTGTTCTGCTCGAATTAAAGCACCTGCACCTACAATGAACACGGTAATAAGACATTTATCTTCTTGGTATGTTTACTTTCTGTCTTTCAGTGATTTGACAAAATAAAGAACCAAAATCATTACATACATATTGTTAGATTACTAGTATTGGTTTCCAACTTTCTCTCAGCATTTGCCACAACAGTGACAGGCATTGTTGAAGTTACAATAAAACTTAGATATAATATCACCAGGGTTCACACACTTAGTAGTCACCTTGTCTGCAAATACTAGACTCGTGTATTTTTGAACGACATTGCTACAATGGTAAGTAATTCTACTTTAAACGTGCATTTTTTCATAGTTATAATTTGCAGGTGTCTGCATGAACTCATTCAAACACAAAATTGATGAGTATATATCCCTGAAAAGAAATCAGACAGCTGGTTGTATACAGTTGTATATTCATTCAGGTAAACCCATTGACTGCTTGTCAGTATCCAACTGTGATACAATCCTAAAATCTGCAAGTAATCTACTGTACACTTACTGTAATTATTTAACAAAGAGTTTGCAAGATGTAAGCTAAATTATTTCTTTAGCTATCCTCAGGTGGTAGGAAAGGGGTTTACATTAAATTACATTCAGGTCTTTTTCTCACACAAGACATATTTATAGAAGTCAACACAGAGATGGCTTTATACAAGACAAAATGTAACATGAAGAACAGAAGAAAGTCCAGATTTGGCACAGCAAATCGACTAGCGATAGCGACGAATCTGACCAGATTTAAACTGAATGCCTTCCGTAAGGATTTATGCAAGAAATTTAGCGCTATATCTGTGATTCGTCAAGTCCCAATGAAAGTTAGTTTGTCAAAAATGTTGTTCAAATGCCCGCCACGCCTCCTATTCTCAGCACAGAAAAGCTTGCCATCCTCGACTTCACTGGGCTTTCGTGATCCCCTACATACCCGGGATATGGAATGTGCGTGTTGAACTTCCTTCTGTCCCACCACGAGTTTACACATTCCTTCTCAAGATTTTGTTGAGTGGCGTGCCCTCACTGTACACTAATTATATAGAGGTCAATATATAGGTCACCATTATCGATACATTGTCGCGAAATTTTCTTCGTAGGCTACGCGAGGCTTGGTCAATTTTCCATATTTGACCACACACATTTTGTATAAATTATATAGATTATTACACTTGATAAATATGTGAGAGTGTATTTATATCCCGAGATACAGAGCTAGATAAATGATTATGTACAAGCTTTGCAACAAACAGCGGTAGTTTGTTATCGAGAGAAATTGGAAAAGAACACGGTAAAAAGGAGACGGTTATGGTCAAAATAATACTTACTAAACTTCGATACAAAAATCTAAAAAGACACAATTTCTCTCCATTCATCTGCGCATCAGTGTGTGAAATTTGAAAATGATAAGTCCATATTTGACGAAATTGAAATGATGATAAATATTTCACCTGTTTGTGAACTCCGCGCTCATTGTAAACCTATTTTAAGGCCAAGACAAAATTGTTTTCTAGTGAGTTTGAATCACTTAAATACCCTGCCTCGGTGTCTTCTTTTTCCTTGTGTTTGTGCAGCCAATGCAGAGTGCAGATCCAAGGGAAACACAAAATAAGGTTGGCACAAAACCCCTGAAAACAGAGTCTTTCTCAGTATAGTGTAGAGCATGAGTATAAAGTTGGCGTCAGATTCAGATTCGGATCTGAGGCCATCTGACTGACTCGGCCTTCTTTTTTCTCGTGTTTGTGCAGTCAATGCAGAGTGCAGATCCAAGGGAAACACAAAATAAGGTTGGCATGAAACCCCTGAAAACAGAGTCTTTCTCAGTAGTGTAGAGCACAAGTATAAAGTAGGCGTCAGATTCAGATTCGGATCTGAGGCCATCTGACGCTCAATATAACGTTCATAAGATAACGTAATCTGAATCTGAATCTGATGCCTACTTTATACTCGTTCGATCGATTAATTACTCAAATTGGTCATTAATATTCATCGGATTATTACTAAAACCTGATCAGTTCTGGCCATTACCCTACAGCACATGTCTAGGAAATTTCGTTTGAATTGATGCAGCCGTTTTTTCGGAAATGGTGATACACACACATACACACACACGCGCGCGCGCGCACACACACACACACACACACACACACACAGACTTCATCGGTATATTATCACCTTCCTTACGGAAGGTAAAAATAAATAGAAAATGTCTTCATGAGAGTGAAAAGGACAACATGTTAAGTATATAAGAGGAAATGCTGACAATTAGTGTTAACGATCAATGCACGACACGAAAGTGTCAATAAACACGTCCGGCCAGCAAGTGTAGGATCGCCGCCAATGGTCAAGCGTTTTCGCGTGTTATATGCACGCACAATGGGTCGCCATCTTGAAAACATCAAAACTCAACAAAAAGTAGTGACAATTTTTACACATTATAAAATGGGGTTTTCGGCGGAATGATGCAGAACCATGAAATTCATAACGATTTGGGTCAGAACACATTATTTTTGGTCAAAAAAGTTAAACTCTAAAACCACTGGGCAGATTGGCTTGAAATTTGGTGGGAATGTTCTTAGAAGTGTTATTCTGCAGATTTTCTGTCAAACTTTTGCCCTGGCAGCATTGACCACGCCCATAGCAATGACCAAATTTTTGTCTTAACAGATAAACAAAACTACTAGGCAGATTGTCCTGAATTTGTAGAGAATTTTCGTAGAAGTGTTATTCTGCATATTTTCTGTAAAACATTTTGACCCTAGCAACAATGACCATGCCCCTGGCAACAACCAAATGGCAGTGTATTTTTGTCAAATAACATCATCAGGTAGGAAGTGAGTAAACATTCAAAAATGTATGCAAGTCTCCTATAGCAATAGCCAATCGGTGGTGTTTTTCACAAAGACAAGAACAGCGATTATCAGACAATTGAAACATTTAAAAGATTTATGCAAATGGACGTAGCAACATGATCAAGCCCATAGCAAGAGCCGAATGATCATGCATATCGCAAAGATAACAGTGATTAATAGACACCTGAATAAACATTCAAGAAATGTATGTAAATGTGCCTAGCAATAGGACCATGCCCATATCAGCAACCAAGCCATTCGATATATTGCAAAGATACAATATGTATTAAAAATAGACACAAAACAGACGTTTTTCTTGGCAATACTCCGATTCCTCAGCTAGCTGAAACAGACAAAGGTATCTGCAATGGTTTATTGACAGATAATGAGTGTTTTGCGGCGTTGAAAAAAATGGCGGGAAACAAATCTCCGGGCACTGATGGTTTAACTACAGAATTGTATCGCTTCTTTTGGAATGATTTGAAATCTTTGCTCGTCGTCTCCCTAAATGAAGCTTCGGAAGTTGGTGAGCTGTCAGTATCTCAAAGGAGAGGAATGATCTCCTTATTGTTTAAAAAAGGAGCAGAAAATGACCTGAATAACTGGAGAGTCTGACCTGTTACTCTGTTGAATATTGACTATAAGGTCGCAACTAAAGCCTTGTCGAACAGACTAAAGCAAGTGCTGCCCTCGATCATTCACAGCCACCAGACTGGTTATTTGAAAGGCAGGTATCTTGGCGAAAATATTCGACTGATATCTGATATCCTTCATTTTACTAAGAAGAGAAAGATGAAGGGTGCCATTTTATTTGTAGATTACAATAAAGCGTTTGACAGTATAAATTGGGATTTTATGTTTCAAGTGTTGGAAAAATTTAATTTTGATACAAGCTTTATATAGTGTGTCAAAACACTTTACATAAATATTACAAGTAGTATTAGTTATAAGGGTTGGAATACAGATTATTTTTCACTTCAGAGAGGGGTACGACAGGGTTGACCACTCTCCGCATTGTTGTGTTTACTTGTAATAGAGTTACTTGCATGTAAGATTGGACATGAGAGGTTAATTATGGGTATAAAGCTACCAAATGATAGTATTGCAAAAATATACCTGCTGGCGGATGACACTACAATTTTTGTTGAGGACAAGGGGTCTGTTGATGAAGTGCTAAAAGTAATGAGTTTAATAAGTGTAGTGGGTTGAAGATGAAAGCTAATAAAACAAAAGCAATTTGGATAGATAGGGAGTGTACCGAAAGGATTGGAGACATTACATGGACAAACGAACCTATTAAGACGTTGGGTGTATACTTTGGTATGATATTGATAAATGTCTGACTTTGAATTGGGAAGGAAAAATTAAGAAGCTAGAAAGGACGCTTAATAGCTGGGCAAGGAGAGATCTCACCATTTATGGTCGACTGTTAAAGTGTTGGCAATATCTCAAATACAGTTTTTGGCTACAGTGATTGGTATACCCGATGTAGTCAGGGTGAAAATACAGACGCTTATTGACAATTTCACAAAAAGAAGACGTCCTTTTAAAACTCGTATCCTCGAGTGCTCTTATGACAAAGGTGGTATTAAGTATGTGAATCTCACTAATCATTTGAAAGCTATTTGGGCAATGTGGGTAAAACGGCATGTAATGGGGAAAGGGAAAACCTTGATTGCGATCCCATGGATGTATTTTCATCTTGACCGTTTGCCGGACGTATTCCATCAAAATAATGAATGGAAAAAACTGCACAGTAATAAACAGACACAATTACCTTTCTTTTATGTAAATGTTTTGAACTCATGGTTTGTAGTTAGTCATAGAGTTTCGGGTAGGACATTGTACGCAACTGGTCGGCAAGATACAGAATATTTTATAATTCTTGTGAAACCGATCTGGACACAGAATATGGTATCTGGAGAAACTCTGAATTTATACCCCTGGCAAGAATTTCGTCAAGATTGGTAAGTCAGCTGCTTTTAATTGACTCCCAACACATTGATAAGTTACAGAAATGTTTTTTGACCCTTCATGTAGGTCATTAGCATAACAATGTCAATACTGACCTTGTATGGAAAAGTATGTACACATTAACTGGAGAACTGAAACTGCGTGAATTCCAATGGAAACTGCTTTATCGCATCATACCTTGTAACAAGTACTTATTTTATTGGAAGAAAGTCGATTTTATGACATGTAAATTTTGCGCAAATGTTGAATCTTTAGAAAACAGATACCTTGAGTGTGATCAAGCAAGAGACTTGTGGCATCGAATCTCAGCAGCGTTGACGCACTATTTGCATAAGAATGTACAGTTATCAAGCACAGATATAAATTTCAACTGTCAATTTAAAGAACTTGGAGATATATTTAGATGAAGAAGGCGTTGTTAAGCTTTGGTATTAATAGGGAAATTGTCTATTCATAAGTATTGGTCATCTGAAACAACTATTCCTTTGATTCGCATGTTGAAGCTTGAATTGAACTTGGAGATATATTTAGATGAAGAAGGCGTTGTTAAGCTTTGGTATTAATAGGGAAATGGTCTATCCATAAGTATTGGTCATCTGAAACAACTATTCCTTTGATTCGCATGTTGAAGCTTGTATTTAACTCGGGGTATAAAATTGAGAAAGAAATGAATGAATGCAAATGTAAGGAAGCTGGAGGCGTCTGAGAGACTATTAAATATTATTTAATACTTGTTCCTGCATATTTTTTTTTGATTTGCAAGAAAGACATTGTATCATTTACCCACTGGAGTCAATTATTAATAAAAGACAAAAAAAAATAGACACTTAAATAACATTCAAAAACATGTAAATGTGCCTAGCAACTAGACCACACCTATAACACAGCCAAATAATCACTTATATTGGAAAGATAACAACAATTATTAATAGACAAATGAATAAACATTCAAAAAATGCATGTACAGATTGAATCAATTGTGCAATTATCCTACAGTGCCATTGCCATTATGTTTCATATAATCTAATACACCACACATCATCTTCCGCCACGGTAGCCTACACGTACAGGACGCCAACAAGTTTTGCAACACGCATATCAACGCTCACAGCAACAGGAAAGAAAGCAGTCCAAAATACCCGCGATTGACCTTAATATTCGGGTAAAGTGTGCCAGTTGGTGATAGGGAAAAATATTGCCGGGTAGAGTTCGCGATTTCTCTATAGCAATATACACGGGGCAGCGTCTTTTATTGCAATAACTGACATGGGTGTCAAGACAAAAGGTACACTAATATTCTATGTTTGGAGATGTCATTTAAGGTAAAACTGAGTGTCATTTGTTTCACTTCATTATGCATGACATATTGTTATCTTAGGAAACTCAACTCCTATGCATGACTTATTGTAATTTAATTATTGTAACGACGTCGCAGGTTTGGGTGACTTGACTTTTGACCGTAGAGCGTGAGCATGCCTCGTGGCTCTGGCTTTGGAGTGAGGCTCAGGGCTTTGACAAATAAAATATATGTCCCAGTTATTCCAGAAACATCGTCTCTATGCAGTTTATCCCTTTACTACAATACTAGCTGATCTCAAGTTTTGATAATATTGTGGCTTGTCTTAAGATCCCCTAAAACAGTGACGCATATGATTTTGTTTAATTAACTCTACGTTTTGGAGTTTATATTAGCAATTAAAACACGAGTGTGCACGTGATAAATACTTATCCGTGTTTGCAAATACTAATCCAATGCAATTGTAATATTGAATGACACTACTACAATAGTAACTATGTCTTCCCTATACTTTGCTCTATCGTATCGTAATTGTTTCAATGTGTGGACATTTACAGAGATGCACTCAAACGTAAAACATGCGCATCCAGTCAGAAGAAAGCTGAGTCGATAAGTCAGCAAACTTCTACTTTCTTGTACACGTCTAAAATTATATAAATATTGGAGACAAATATAGAAACCAATACTAGTAATCGATCAACATCTATGCAAACGCCTTAAGCTTCGTTCTATAATATTCGACAAGCACGTAAAAGCGAGGTGAATATCAAAAACTTTAGCGTCATTTTAT
Source organism: Glandiceps talaboti (assembly GCF_964340395.1). NCBI lineage: Eukaryota > Metazoa > Hemichordata > Enteropneusta > Spengelidae > Glandiceps > Glandiceps talaboti. The sequence goes on from NC_135554.1 coordinate 12,811,644, forward strand.
TGTACTAAATATCAGTGAAGGATTGTTTTCAAGTCAACTGCGAAGGTATCGCGGATATCGAAGGTAGCCTTACTTTTAGTTATGTGTGTATGTATGTATGTATGTATGTATGTATGTATGTATGTATGTATGTATCTGTATGTATGTATGTATCTTTTAAAGAATTGTGTAAAATTGAAAATCCGAATAAGAAGAAAAACTGCATCGTTCACATATAATCTACTTCCGGTTTCTGTAAAAGAATTTTTTTTTTTTTAATTTTTTCACATTTCACATTTCACTACTGTTTTTGTGTGTGTCAGTCTTCCTTTCTGTCTGCATTTATGTGTGTACGTCTCTGTCTTCGACAGTCTGTCAGTGAACATTATTCGGGATAGAGAGCCAAGCAAGCAAATAGCGTCAGTCTGACGGACAGACAGACAGACAAACAGCCAGACAGACAGACAATCATACAGACAGACAGACAGACAGACAGACAGACAATCATACAGACCGACCGACAGACCGACAGACAGACAGACAGACAGACAGACTCTTAACATAGCCTACCCCAATGATGGGCATCGGTTGGAATTTGTATATTGTCGTATTTATAATATGTGGTTTCTCATCAAGCTGGGATAAAGCTTCATGTTCCTCTTGGCTTGAAAATCAGCATTTATCAAAAAATAAATAGAAAAAGCCTTCACGAGGCAATAAAGTTTAAGAATTAACTTTACTTGTCCATTTCACAGAAAATCCAACTGAAGAGAATTCGATTCACGACAGATTGCCTCGAAAGGATGATCATAACAAGAAGCGAATGAAGAGACAAACAGTTCCCGAATTAAACACACTGGCTGTCCTAAACATGCACGTATATATTACTACTTTCAGTGGCCTTTTCTATGGCCCGATTACGGGATTATAACCAAGTAAAGATGTTGACGAAATGGCAAACGGAGCTCTACTCGGAGTCAGTCCACAGAACGAATTACAAATAAAAGAATCTCTGTCGACACCCCAATGGTCTATTATAGTGAATAGTTGTTGCATTATATCAGCCATGGAGTATAATGGCAAGATATACGGTGTTGACGACAACAATATTCTAACCATTCGAGAGACCCTTTATAGTGATTGGTCAGGGCCTGTACTAAACAGTGGGTTTATTGTAAGGTTGATTTGGCCCTTGATCCCCCTGAAGTACTAGTATATATATATATATATATATATATATATATATATATATATATATATATATATATATATATATATATATATATATATATATATATATATATATATATATATATATATATATATATATAACATAGTATCAAGCAAAATACAGAAGCTTAGAGCCGTTACACAGTGTTTCAAGCTGTTGTGATCATCAGACGACTAACGGTATAGTTATATGGTTTTCCAAATTTCATTTAATACACATTACCTTGAATTGAAATTTCAATTAACTATTTCTGTATCCACCCTTCCTCTGCGCTTCGAGCTCTTCGGAGATGAGGCGCATTACAAATTATCTTATTATTATTATTATTATTATTATTATTATTATTATTATTATTATTATTATTATTATTATTACAAGTTAAGGGGTTCTAATAGTACATAATAATAAAAATGTCACAATTTTTTTTTTAGAGGAATGGTGCTTTCAATAAAATGTAAAGTGGAGGGGTTTAAATAGTACATAATAATGAGAAATGTTGGGAGTACTTTAGAGGAATATCACTTATGGTTGGTGTGTATACGTAGGAGGTGTAAAGGTTGACGTTTTACACCCATAACTAATTGTTCAATATTTCCTATTCAAGCTTCAAGTCGTAACAATTGGGAGCTTGGTACTTGCCATGTATATGAATAAAGGTATGACAATATTATTTTATGTATGACTAAATTGGCACTAGCACTGCGGCCCAGCGAAGATCTCAATTGTCCAGTATTCCCCGAAGCATTTAAGGCACTAATATTTGATTGACAGCTACGGTATTGGTAATGATGACTCAGATTTTCACAAATCCCCTTTGGATTTTTCAGACAAATTGGTGTGCATTTGAAAAAGTTGAACATGAGCTGAGCGAAGTTTAGTTGTCATAAAATAATGTTGCAAAGTTTAGTGAAAAGAATATCAATTTAAAGTTTTTCTGATATGAACGCAGTAGTACTGTACTGACTGTGGTGAGTGTCCGTGGAACACATATCGCTGACCTGCTGATAGCATTACATGTATTTGCTGACGGGTATTAAACTAAAATATACGGAATAACTCGAAACTCTCGATTTTATTTGCCACACAGCTTTCATGAAATTAAAGACTGATTTTTGTGAAAGCAAATGCTAGGTCAGTCTGTATGTATTACGTGTAATTTACTTACAGAATAACGAAGTTAGTGGTATTTATGTAGATGTACATGGTAAAATGTGCTGGTTTACAGATTACAACATTATGGTTTTCTTAATGAGTTTTAACAACATAGTCAGCGATAGCACACCATTTTCCAGAAAAGAATTTTAAAAAATGACAAATCTAAAACCAAGAGATTTTTTACAAAACCCCTTTGGTCTCTATTTATGAATTTTCAGACCGATTGGTGCGCATTTGAAAACGTTGAACGTGAGCAAAGTTCAGTTGACATAAAAGAACATGGCCATTGTTTTTCTATGGGAAATCTGACATAGTATTCGGAAGTAAATGTCAAATTCGCACTCAGCCTACAATCGCTTGATTTAATTTTTTTCATCTTTGCGTTACTTGCGAGATTTTAAGTCGTTTGAATCTCTTCTAAAATCGTATGGTTTTGATTTGATTTGATCCCAATCGAAAATGCTATGTCATTGTGCTGGCATGCCATACAGTTGACTTGACCTGTGTCTTCTGGTACTGTAAAACGTTGTAGAATATTGTTTCATTTACTACAAATTGTACTTTCATGAATAGCCGATAACATGTAATAATATATTAATCCGAATGCAAAAACGTACCTGAAGTTATGAAATGTACTTGCACACATGTGGAGTTCACGTGATATAGGTCATTCCAGGCAGGATGATATTGTTACACTGTGTAACATTGTATCACATTCACAAGGTGTTTACGTGTGCATCATGCACAGTGTGTGTGTACTAAAACAACGCACATAAAAGGTCACGACCTTGATGGTGACACAACTGCGAAATCATGGATAATTTATCAATATTCCCTAAAAAATGGAAGGCATGGAAGGCTACTCATCCTCAATTATATAAAGCGGCACTGTGTTCAATCATAACGCAACTAACAGTTTCGTTGAACGCAACTTTGGATGGATATTTTGGTTCACGACTGTCAATGTTGTGTCAAACAGGACCTTATATTACTCAAAGACCTACGTAATCAACAATGTTGTGTCAAACAGGACCTTATATTACTCAAAGACCTACGTAATCAAATGTTACATCGCTTATCCATCACGATCATGTCATATATTCAACTGAAGTTTATGTACTACGTGTGCATATATATATATATATATATATATATATGTATATATGATTTACACTGCCAAGAAAGGAAAGTTGAACTTTGTTCATAGCAAAAGGCATGTAGAGCTGATGACTTCGTTAACGTACATGGTTGTAAATGTCAGCGCAACTGAAAAGGACAAGAATATGTCAAGATGGGGTTTGTTTGTACTAGTCCTACTTACATGACGGTGCACGAGTCTATATTACTGACTTGACTCTGGGGTAGGAGGGACAATTGTCAGAATCGAGTCCCGGATTACTCCGCAGGACTACGTTTGTACTTAAGGTGTATGTCAGATGTATTTCTTTACTAAAACATGGCATTTGTAATGCTTGTGTATATTATATGTATATGGCACACGTGTACCGTTGCATACACACATAATTAAATGCAGTGCACATGACATGCGTGATTCGCGTGATAACTATAGCTACATTGTAATACATTCTAGTGACGTCAGTTGACTTGCACGCGCAAAATATAAAAGTTGCCATCTTACTTTATAACCTTGCACTTGTCAGCAAGCTTCACGACTGAGAAATTCTGGATAATAATATTGATATTCCTGTAACAATCGATGTAGTGATACTGTGATCGATCCCAACTATATTGTGTCCTTATCGTTTGAATTTGGCATGTGTCACTGGGACCCGGAAATATGTACGTAAGCATCCGCACATCATGATGTTGTCAGTTGAGTTGGAGAATTTAAAAGCAGACGATATTTTGTTGGATAAAATCCAAGTACAATTTCAAACAATAACATACAGTTGGAGTCAACGATCATGTCAACTTGTACTCAAATGTGTGTGTACACTTATTTGAAGATTTTGTGATAAAAGACTGAACCAAGCTGCGTAAATGGAATTGTCAAGGACTACTGGTATATTTTAGGTATTTACAATTTATTCTGGTGATTTTAGAGTTTTAGAATTGCATAGGTTTGATACAGATAATTTCAAAACTCATGAAACCTTGTTACAACATATATCACCAACCCATACATTCAAACAGCAATGATGTTTTTTCCTAAATTTGAAATTTTTAAAGTGTTTTATGACTAATTTTTCAAAAAATCACATAATATGGTTATTTTGGTTACCATGGCAACTGATGTTCATTAAATGACCACTTTTTTGAATTCAGCATGACAAACTACCCTTGGTAGTGGGGTCAATGTGCAAATGAAAAGATATTTATCCGATTTATAATGTTATTTGTGAGATGTATGTGTATGCAATGAAAACATAATTTTCACGCCTACCTTATGTTTCCATGGAAACAGCCATCCGATTTTATACAATTTATGTTACACCAGGTAGCACTAACTCATACATGTCTAATACAAGGACATTTTTTCACTGTATTATCTTTTTTTCAATGTTTTATATCAATTTTTGGAAAAATGATTAACATATTATGGTGATTTTGGTTACCATGGCAACAGATGTTCATAAAATGACCCCCTTTTTTGAACTCAGCATACAAAACTACCCCAGGTAGGGTGCTTAATATTAGAATAAACCCGATTATTATTATTTTTATTATTATCATGTACTATTATTTAATTATTATTATCATTATTATTATTTCACGTGAAGTGGATCCCATAGTGAAGTCAGCCCCGTATCAGATATTACAAAATCCGTCATGCAACCCATAAACAATATATTTGACATATACTGGTTTGATTTTTCTATCTAATCTGTAATGCATAAGGTGCAAACACAGCTGTAAAGGGTCTCCTTTATTCATATGGTAATGTTATTTGCATTTGCATCGTTATTCCATTCTTCAGTTCTTCAATGAAAGAATCTGATCACGCTCCTGACACCAGCAACCGAACGACGTCCATCAACTTGGCCGAATTCCCAACCTCAGCTCTGGCATACAATGAGTTACTAACACTCCCAGAGTTACGATCGCTTCGTTCCTTCAATTCATCTGACATCACGTCCTCTTCAGGCGACAAAATGTGTATGATAACAAGGAGAGGTTCCAGTCCCAATATGTCTGCTATGTCGACAATAAAATCAATGCAATGTTACTTGCATATGCATCGTTATTCCATTCTTCAGTACTTTTTGCCCAAGGGTTGACATCGATCCGGACTTACTAGCCTGCCCTAATTTTACCGCGCCCACACCGGCTTATCTGTCAAACCTGCTCGGGACTAAAAGTGGCCTTGAAGAAAGTCCGTGGATCAGCTGTCTCTGGGTCATTTTCTTCCATGACGAGAAAATACGTGAACAACACACACGCATGCGTGAATATATTCGAAACCCAGAGGTGTATTGCTAAAGTTACGTAACATTATCAGTTATATTAATATTGCATATATATTTGCTAAGATATCGACAGTTTATTTCTTAATCGCAATCTTGCATTTGTTTGAAGATTCAGTGGATGTGGTGGGATCAGATGTAACCAAGCAATTGATGACGTCACCTAAATTTTCGTTCGAAGGAACTTCTTCAGCAAAAGAATTTGATAGTGTCGATGCATTGGGATCAGATGCAACCAAGCAACTAATGACGTCACTTAAATTTTCGTTCGAAGGAACTTCTTCAAAGAAAGAATCTGATTCAGTGGATGGAATGGGATCAGATGTAACCAAGCAACTGATGACGTCACCTGAATTTTAGGAAGTTCTTCAATGAAAGAATCTGATCACGAAAACGCTACTGACACCAGCATCCGAACGACGTCCATCAACTTGGCCGAATTCCCAATGTCAGCTCTGGCATACAATGAGTTACTAACAGAGTTACGATCGTTTCGTTCCTTCAATTCATCTGACGTCACGTCCACTTCAGGCGACAAAATGGGTATGATAACAAGGAGAGGTTCCAGTCCCAATATGTCTGCTATGTCGACGATGAAATCAATGCAAACGTCTTTGACGACGATGGACTCTAGGAAGAAGTCGACTACATTTTCCAATACACGGTTTATGACATGGAAGAAGTATGGCCAGTTGCATCGACTTAACAGGAAAACGAAGCTTCGACAATGCAACCATAACGATGTCACTGTATATGGTGGGTATCCGTATTCAATGAGGTTACTGTAAAATTATAGGTGTCTGATTACGTTCAATTCATTGTGTCCAATTTATTAACTTAATAACAGTGACTTTTGATTTTAAAAAAAAAATAGATTTTGATATTTCGAATTGTTTTGTTATCAATGTTATAGATATCAGAATGATTCTACTAGGAACGTCCTCTCAGCTCGTGCCCATGATATTGGTGTATTTTCTGTGTTTGGGTTCAGACATGACTCTGTTTGCACATGTCGCCAAACACCTAGTTAGAGTAATTAATATATCTTATAGTAATGGCCCACATGGATGTCAGTACAATAGGAAATAATGTCATATGTCATTCAAGTTAAAGTTTAGTGTTCTTTATTTCATTTCCATGACGTTCACAATTAGGCATGACCTATTATCTTAGAAAGCTCATTTCCCATGCGTGACTTATTGTAATTCAACTACTGTAATACTTTCTTAGATAAAGTCTATGTTCCGGTCATACAGCATACATAACCTCATATGCAGTTTTTCCTATCAATACAAGTCTTGCTGATCTAATTTATGATAATGTATTGCACTCCTGATAAAGATTTTTAGACTTGCAATATGATTATTTTTACCTGTGAACTTAACGTTGTAATCTACGAAACGCAAATTTTAAATTGGTCTCGTTCGTTAACATCTTGTTGACATTAATTGTGCCTTAATGTGCAGTTCATATATAATATGGAAAAACACTACATATCATTTAAGCAAAGGATATATTAAAATTAGGTTTGATATGACGTTGAATTGATTAAGAATATAGCTCTTGAAAGTAGAGGTCCTGTATACGTCTATTGGCATTGCCTTTTGTATTACTACAGTTAATTGCAAAAAAAAGTAGTTTACCGGCCTTTAAACCACATGTCATGACTGTTGTAGCCCATCTACAAACAACTGAATAAAATAATATTTGAAATTTTGTCCATTTTACTCATTTCTCAATTTAACGTCATAAATGTAAGACAGATTGCTGTAGACAACCTCTAGGATAGTAAATATATCGCATCATCTTTTGTGAAAAATTAGTGACTGCAGACATTCCTGTAGGCCAAACCATTAGTTGCTATTAAAACGAACAGAGCACTGTTTGTTTTAAACAAAGTGTGTTCTATTTTTGCTGAAATCTGTAAAACAAAGAATATATGCACATGGGTTATTAAATGTCAGTTTTAAATGTATGACTGTGTGGCCTCTGTTCTTCTCATCCCCAAATCGTATTTGTTACACATTCCTCGTTAAATGTCATGCCGAGCCTCACTCTCTGCACTTCCTCATTCTTGCTATGTCAACGGCTATCATGCCGAAAACGTGCATCAACATAAGAATGGTCCTCAGCCAAACTCACCTCAGCATTAATCCTCTTGATACCTGCTGAGCGATAAAGGTGCAACCAACTTCTGCCACTTTACTGTACTGTCACAAATACGGTCCGTCTCCTTTAACTCAGTCACTACTATCCATCGCATCGTAGTCTTTGGTCTACCACGTTTGCGTTTCCCAGGTAGTATCCATCTAGCTAGGTGCTACTTTAGGCAAGCATTCTTGGGACATCCTCGGGACATTTCCGAGCCATCTAATCCTGCACCTTTTTATTTCTTTGGATATGCTGTTGTAGCCGGTCTTCAAGGTAGATATTCTTATTCGTGACCACAACATTTGGCCAGTAGATGTTACATATATTCTGGAGACACACATTGTGGATGGCATTAACTTTGTTCATGTCTGTCTCCATCGTTCTACAGCACTAGGAGCCATACAGTAGAACCGACTTTATATTTTTTATATAAATATTTGTGTTGGTCTCGAGGCTACGTGAAGTGTGTTGAAAGCAGTACTTGCTTAATTATCTTTTTGGTCCCATTGTCCATGCTTATACATTAACTCCCTAGATAAGTTAAGTCGTCTACATGTGCTATTACTTCCCCATTAATGTTAGTGAGAGTAGTTGATGAGTTAATGTTCATGGCTTGGGTCTTCTACTTGTTGATATGCAGACCTGTATCGTTGGCATACTTGCTGACTCGGAGACGGGTTTCCTTCTCCGTGTTATTTGTGCTTTGACGAAATTGTTACCTGATCACCCATGTGAGAAATGAAAGGCCACTGGATTAGTCTTAGACGGTCAGATGTTCCGATTGTTTGACGCATAACCCGGTCGATGAGTAATGAGCTACAGACTGAGATCAAGGATACATCTCTGCCTAAAGGACCGGTCAGTTTCACCAGCCCTGGGGCGGGGTGGGATCTTAAATCAGGCCGACAAAAAGTCACTTAACCCCCCCCCCCCCTGTAAAAAAAAAACCATGCTGCTCCCCCCTCTCTTAATTCTAAAACATGATGGCCCCAAAACCCCATATATTCCGAAAGGAGTTTAATAGCATCTTGACAGTGAAATGTAAGGGGGGAGCTTGACAAGACAGCACCAACATGTAAAAAGCAACTACACAGAGTTGAAATACTTTTGAAATATTATACTTTGATAGCATCTTAACTGTAAGAGGGGAAGCGCTGATGAGACTAGGATATGTCCACCTCATGTGGGGGGTCCGAGGGGTCTCCCTCTAGAAGCCCTGAAGGATTCTTAATCTTAAAGCCAATATTTAGGCAATTCAGACGCTTTCAAGCAATAACTTTTTCCATGCTTTACAAGACAGCAAGTATCAGAAACTATTCTTTATAACTTACACTAAGAGGTGAAATATATTCTTAAAAAGTTAAATGGCATCATTATATACATGTAGTAAATGTCAGCACATCTAATGGTAGTATCATTGGTTGGGGAGAGTTGGAGATTAAGGCAATTTTAGACTATCTTGGCAAACATTTCACATCTTCAAAAGCTCACCGACGTAACACCATGTATGTCTGTCTGTCTGTCTGTATGTATGTATGTATGTATGTATAGTCTATGCTCGAGTATACCCTCATCCGAATATCTTAATTACGCAGTTTCCTTTAAGATAAAAGGTTCCCTTTTAAATGTTTAAGTACTGCCTTTGGCTAGCTCTACAGTGGCTCAATTGCCGTATACACGTGCAGATGGGCGGCTCAGTAGATCGTTATTTAGTTAAAAAGGTTGTTGATTCAGTAAAGACACAACACCCAGCTTCGAACTGGAAAAAAAATTCGATTCAATTCAGGAATGAAAAATTTATCTGCTAAGCATTATATATTTCCCAGCAACTAAAAACCGAAGGAGTTTCTTACAGTCTTACTAAAAAGGTAAGTTATTGTAGGTATTAATATCGGGATATCGATCTTTAAAAGTAAGATAGAAAAGGAGTGACGATAATCGTACTTCATCTCTGGTATACGGTTAGTATCTTGATCAACTTTCATTATTGCTATATGCTGTGAAACAAAAAAGCAAACACCAGTTAGCAATTTACTTAGTCCTAGACTTCAAACCCCGCGGAAGGACATTTTAAAATTGTAAGAATATGTTAGACCTGCACTACTTGCAACCTGGACAGTTGTTCATCACATAATCAAATAAATATTCACTAAAATAAAAAGACATTGTATCTGTTAATTTAGTGTGGTCAATATTACAGTTGTAGTAGTAGGCAGCGTATTGACAAGTTAAATATTGAACAAAATGTCACTTTCGAATATGTCACACCATGTTGATACTGTAGTAATTTGATCAGACAACTATTATATGTTCACTGAAAATTGTTGAAATACAAATAATTCGATAATGTGCATTATGATTATTGGTCTATATTATCCATAAGCACTGTGGAAGCAACTTAAAATCATGATCTCCACTAAGAGTATTGATTTTTCGGTGCAGAACCAAAATAAAAATTTGTTTGGATTTATCGTGTATACATCTACAAAAACACGTGTATCCACAGGAGATGCGATACTGTTCACGGTTTCCGATATTGCAAGTACGGTAAACTTTTAAAGCAATGACCAAGTTGGTGCTGGTGTAGATTTTAACATTACCTCAATGTAAGTGTACGGTTAACATGGGCTGTACTCCTCTACGACTCTCCCCATTGTTTCACTGTGCTCCCTGTGCAACGGGCACATTTACGCAAAGAAAGTGTCCACTTACCATTAATCCATGAAAGAACTGTCTGCTAACATTTTAGCACCGATCATGAAAGAAACTGTCAGCAGCTTGTTAATCATTTCCATGGCACTGTCCCACCTTGTTACTGTTACAATGCAATCAACATGTGCTACCGCGCCTAATTCTGCACCTGTCATTCGACCTTATCTTGGTGGGTCTCGAACACAGTACCTCTAGTTCTGTACCAATCTATCCAAAGGCATGCTCTATATTTGTAAATGGCTTGCCTTGAGAAAAATGAGAGTTGACTGTTCTGATTGCTAAAATGTTTCAGTACAGAAAATGCATATACAAAGGATGCTCTATAACCACTTCACTACAAAGTGACTTGTGCTGAGAAGGCATGCTCTATATTTGTAATGTTTCATATTAAAAGACAGTCCCAAGTGGCTTACCATGATAAAAAATGAGAGTTGACACTTTCGGTTGCAAAAACGTGTCTGTACAGAAAATACATATACAAATGATGCTCTATAACCACTTCACTACAAAGTGACTTGTGATGAGAAGCAGGTCTCCATATATATTTTGTTCATTGAGTTGACAATGCGTATGTGCACCATGGTAAGCGACAGAGCTATGGGTGTGTAAAAACGGAACTATTTTTCGAATTTGGATTGGAAATGTACGAGTCAAGGCCAGGTTAATGTATTTTACTTTCTTGTGAAAAACCTTATAACTTGTCAAATTCGAAGTAAAATTTTGTTATAGTACAAGTCCAACTATACGGAAAGTCATATTTGACCATGTCTTTCCACCAGGGTAGATCTTTAGCAGAGGATGTGTAAATGTAGTGAGTATGAGACGAACGGACACCTTTGATTTAAATTACCCCGATGATCTCTCTCCTGGGAGTTGTAGGCAGTCAAAATCGTCACTACGTCTCGTACAACACCTTGACAGAGATGATAGTTAGGTGGGTCACAGGTAGGGTAAAGGTTGGGTAAAGGTGGGTAAATTTGACTTTTGGTATAGTGTTCTCGGCCTTTGACTGTTTTTATGCTTTTGGCTAACCCATCAGTTATTTTGTCCGATGCGCATGTGTCCTAATGAAAACAATAAATGTTCTCTGTCCTATAACTATCTGAGTTTAATAATTGTACCAGCGGATCGTTTTTGGTTTATATCAATGATCAAACCCAAAGCTTCCTTACCAATACTTGATGTAATGCTATTTTATAATACCTAGATATATGGATACTTTGCAAATATAATTCAGATTCTAGTTGAGACTTAAATGTCGCATAAAACCTGAGTCTTGGGGATTCATTAATTATTCCGTTGTTCAATCAATAAATAAAAGTATTCTGACAGCCCTATGATGAGGTTCTGATAATAATCGCTAGAAAACAAACATAATATAGTGCTGGTATTATTCAGTTATTATGGTTCCTTTTAGGAATTCTCGGAAATATTTACACACGTTTTAGGTGTCGAAATATTACTAGACTAAATCTTGAAATTGTAATTACTGTGTTTTGTTTCTAGACATGACGGTGTTTATAAATTTCGCCAAACACCGGGGTAGAGAAATGAATGTCTTTTATTGCAATAGCTCACATGGGTGTCAAGACAATAATATTCTATGTTTGGAGATGTCATTCAAGTTAAAGTTTAGTGTCATTTGTTTCATTTCATTATGCATGACATATTGTTATTTTAGGAAGCTCAACTCCTATGCATGACTTAATTATTGTAACGACGTCGCAGGTTTGGGTGACTTGACTTTTGACCGTAGAGCGTGAGCATGTCTCGTGGCTCTGGCTTGGGAGTGAGGCTCAGGGCTTTGACAAATAAAATATATGTCCCAATTAATCCAAAAACATCGTCTCTAAGCAGTTTATCCCTTTACTACAATACTAGCTGATCTCAAGTTTTGATAAAATTGTGGCTTGTCTTAACATCCCCTAAAACAGTGACGCATATTAGTTTGTTTAATTAACACTACGTTTTGGAGGTAATATTAGCAATTAAAACGCGAGAGTGTACGTGATAAATACTTGTCCGTGTTTGCAAATACTAAACCAATGCAATTGTAATATTGAATGACACTACTACAATAGTAACCATGTCTTCCCTAAACTTTGCCCTATCGTATCGTAATTGTTTTAATGTGTTGACATTTACAGAGATGCACTCAAACGTAAAACATGCGCATCCAGTCAGAATAAAGCAGAGTCGATAAGTCAGCAAACATCTAATTCTTGTACACGTCTAAAATTATATAAATGTTGGAGACAAATATAGAAACCAATACCAGAATTCTATCAACATCTATGCTAACGCCTTAAGCTTCGTTCTTTAATATATGACAAGCACGTAAAAGCGAGGTGAATATCATAAGCTTTAGCATCATTCTTAGTGTACCAAATATCAGTGGAGGATTATTTTCATGTCTACCGCGATAGATATCGCGGATATCGAAGGTAGCCTTACTTTTTTAAAAAAGAATTGTGTCAAATTGAAAATCCGAATAAGAAAAACAACTGCAGCGTTCACATATAATCAAATTCCGGTTTCTATAAAAGAAATAATTTATTTAATTCTTCTTATTTTATTTTAAATAACAGCCACTGCTGACCGATGGCGAAAATTGTTATATTATTAGTAATATCTGTATGCTATGCCTACTCTGTTTGTGTCATTCAGGCATCGGTTGCCATGGTTTCAGTAAAAGACACAAGATTCAATGGTGGGTACCAAATTGTTCAGCATATTGTATTTACTTAATACCATACTATGTTTACTTTCCATAAGGGAAATTATATCGTGTGTGTGAGTATTTCTGTCTGCATTTATGTTTCGTTGACTGTCTTTGACTGTCTGTCAGTGAATATTATACGAGATAGCGAGCCAAGCAAGCAAACAAACAGTCAAGTCAAGTCAGTCCGACAGATGGAAGGACAGACTTACAGACAGACAGAAAGACTCATAACATAGCCTACCCTAATGATGGGCATCAGTTGGCATTTATATATTGTCATATTTATATTCTGTGGATTTTCCTCGAGCTGGGATAAAGATTGATTTTCTTCTTGGCTGGAAGATCAATATTTCTCCCCGAAAAAATGCAAAAAGCCTTCACGAGACAACATAGTCAAGAATTAATTAACTGTCCTTATTCATTTCACAGAAAACCCAACTAAAGAGAATTTGATTCAAGGCAGATTGCCAAGAATGGATTATCATAACAAGAAGCGAATGGAAAGACAAACAGATCCCGAGTTAACCGTACTTGTTGTCATAAACATGGATATATTTACTTATGTTTTCAGCAAGACTTTCTTTTATGGCCCGATTACGGGAACATATCCAACTAAGGATGTGGACGAAATGGCAAACGGAGCTCTACTCGGAGTCAGTCCACAGAACGAGTTGCAAATAAAAGAATCTCTGTCGACACCCCAATGGTCTATTATAGTGAATAGTTGTTGCATTATATCAGCCATGGAGTATAATGGTAAGATATATGGTGTTGACGTCAACAATATGCTAACCATTCGAGACACCCTTTATAGTGATTGGTCAGGGCCTGTACTAAACAGTGGGTATATCAGAAAGTTGGCCATGCATGCCCCAGAAGTACTAGTGGCAATGCCTGTAAATGGTGACTATTTGTTGTATTCTGCAAACACTATCCCTTTTGTACCATGGCAACGATCAAATATGCAAATAGGACCAATCCAAGATATTGAAATTGCCAGAAACGGCGAATTGTATACAACAGATTTTGCATCGTCGATCTGCATGTTTCATTGGCCAAGTGAGATTGAAGTAGTAGGTGAAAATGAAAACACAGGTGAGTGGTTATACAACAGATTTTGCATCGTCGATCTGCATGTTTCATTGGCCAAGTGAGATTGAAGTAGTAGGTGAAAATGAAACACAGGAAAACATTAACCAGTCTCAAAACCTAATGAAATTTTCAACTCCCATGGAAAAACTACACATAAACTTCTGCAAATTCCTACTAAATGTGAACTGTAAAGCTGCCAATACAGCTTGCCTTATGGAACTAGGCCGCTACCCCCTACTAGTATCTGGCCTGACACAAATGTTCAAATATTGGCTAAAGATCTCACAGAAAGCAGAAAATACCCTAACTAAGGAAGCTTACTGTCTGAGTAAAATTCTGGAGTCCAGTGGAATACAATCATGGGCCACAGGAATGAAGCAAACACTAAAACTCTTGAGTATGGATAAGGTCTGGACAGCTGAACCAAACCATTCTAACAGTGAAAACCTAATAGCTATATTTAAAGAAAAGTTAAAGTTGCTTCTCCACAAAAATATAATGGACACAATGAAGGACAACAAGGACAAACAATATAAAAATAAATTACGTACATATAGACAAATTAAAACGGATATGAACTTTGAAAACTATCTAGAAGACATTAAAAACCCACAATACAGATCAGCAATGACAAAACTTAGAATTAGTGCACATATTCTACATATATAAACTGGGAGATACACAAACACCACCTTATCAAGCAGGACATGCCCTGTATGTAAACAAGGTGAAATAGAAGACGAGGAGCATTTCTTATTACGCTGTACATGATATCAAAATGAAAGGAAAGAACTCTTTAACCAATTAAATATATATTCTGGTTCAAGCATGGAAAATCTCATAAAGATTCTCAAAATAAAAGACACAAATAAACTAATTGAAATAGGTACATTTATTCAACAAGGATTCAAAATTCGAGAACACCACTTGAACAAAAATATACCAGCTGCCTCGTGATATACATTTGACAATTACATTTACATGTATATGTTGATTTCCACATTGTGAAATTACTCTGTTTTTTGTGTATGGTCAATATAAGCATTTTCTTTTTTACTTTATTGTACTATACTGATATCTAAAATGATAGATAAGGTTGCAATAAAGATTATTATTATTACAATTTGTTTTCGAAAACAACCAATGTATTATCAATTTAAATCTTCATAACGATGACAGGTGTCAGTGATAGAGATTTAACGAGCTAACCGTTTCATAAAATGACCACTTCTTTTCCGAACATAAAGTTACTGTAGATACGCTTTAATCTTTCTGTCAAAAACTGACAAAGTTTCGATTTTCTTTTTTCAAAGCGTTTTAAATAACCCCCTAATTCACTAAATAACCGACCCAACTGCGTTTTCGGTACAATCATTTAGTATCTGAATATGTCATGTTGTAACAGATCAATATGTATATGTGCGCCTACAATTTACACAATAATTATAATGTCTTGTTCCGCTTCTATCTAGAACGTATTCTCTGTGTTACGGGACAATAACTTAGCTCTTAATAAACAAAGTAGCTTCCTCTCGAGTTGGTAAAACAGAACACGGCATTATATTATAATACATTGACAACAAGAATTCCATTTCAGAGTGGATCCACTTCGAATCGTCATACTACTGGTTCAGTCACAATAGTTTAACAACGTGGCATGAAGCTCGTCGATTCTGTGACAGCATGGATTCTTCTCTAGCTGTGCCCAATGGTAATGTAGAAAATTCCTTCCTAGCAGAGGCGGCATACAACCGCTCATTTGGAAGTATTACTGATGCATATTATCGTCCAGATACACAACAGACTATGACATGGTTCCTGGGCTGTAATGATATAGAGGTGCTAAAACGACTTTATTATATTACTTTTCGTAAACGAGAGTCCATTTTATATTGTCTATAAGCGTTTTCCCAAACAATTACATTCAATGTATATAGATGTGATGACTTGCTTGTTATGCACGTACACCTGCAATCACTATTATATGTGTGTGTGCATGGATGCATACATACATACATACATACATACATACATACATACATACATACATACATACATACATACATACATACACACACACACATACATACATACATACATACATACATACATACATACATACATACATGACTGGCGGACAGACTGATAGATAATCAATACTTTGTTTATGTTTTTGTGTGTGTTTGTGTGTTTGTTTGTTTGTTTGTTTGTTTGTTTGTTTGTTTGTTTGTTTGTTTGTTTGTTTTGTAAAGGTTGAAGGTAGTTGGTCTTGTCAAGGTGACCAAGAATATTATCTTCATTGGACTCTTCATGAACCTGATAATGAATTTGAGATAGAGGATTGTGTGGCGTACTACTTCATCGTTAGAGATTTTATAACGACTGTTTTTGATGAGCATTGTGAACTACCTAAAGCGTTCATTTGTGAGAAGCCATTTGTTTCAGGTTCGTTCATTCATGCATTCGAAATCAACTAAAACAGTATATAGTAAAACTTACTGTCAGACTAAAAGATAATTATTTAAAGATGTACTATGGGTATTAGAGTTGGGCATTTTGTTCTGATCGTAACTAATCGACCAACATATTTTCTTTACTTAAAAAAACACAGGTGGAACACATTTACTTAATGTTTTTTTTACTATAGCTGTGTGTATCTAGCTCTGGTATATATTTCTAGCATTATATATATATATATATATATATATATATATATATATATATATATATATATATATATATATATATATATATATATATATATATATACAGGTTTTTGAAATATGAACAAAATTACATGCTATTGACCATGTAATTTTGTTCATATTTTCAAAACCTGTATATAATTCGCTCTACTAACCGTATTGAGCACATTTATGTGGTTATATCAACACACAGTCAATTATATATATATATATATATATATATATATATATATATATATATATATATATATATATATATATATATATATATTAGTTTTGATAACGGCACATTACAAAATCTGTTATGCAAACCACAAACAATATATTAGACATATACTGGGTTGCGCTTTCTATTGAATCTGTAATACATAAAATGCAAAACAGTTGTAAAGGGTCTCCTTTATTCATACAGTAATTTTATTTGCATATGCATTGTTATTACATTCTTTTGCCCAAGGGTTAGATTGTAATGACGTCATCGGTCCGGGCTTACTAGCCTGCCCTAATTAGATCGCACCCTCAACGGCTGACCTATTAGTCTACCCAGGTGTGTATTGTTAAATTTACGGAACAGGATCAGTTTTTTGTGTATATATCATAATCACGATCTTGCATATGTTTAAAGATTCAGTGGATTGGATGGTATCAGATGTAACCAAAGAATTGATGACGTCACCTACATTTTCGTCCGAAAGAACTTCTTCAACGAAAGAATCTGATACGGTGAATGGGATGGCATCAGATGTAACCAAGCAATTGATGACGTCACCGAAATTTTCGTTCGAAGGAACTTCTTCAACGAAAGAATCTGATTCAGTGGATGGAATGGGATCAGATGTAATCAAGCAATTGATGACGTCACCTCAATTTTCGTTCGAAGGAACTTCTTCAACGGAAGTATCTGATCACAAAATCGCTACTGACACCAGAATCCGAACGACGTCCATCAACTTGGCTGAATTCCTAACGTCAGCCGTGGCGTACAATGAGTTACTAACACTCTCAGAGTCACTACCGTTTCGTTCCTTAAATTTATCTGAAGTCGCCTCCACTTCAGTCGACAAAGCGGGTATGATAACAAGCAGAGGTTCCAGTCCCGATATGTCTGCTATGTCGACGACAAAGTCAATGCATATGTCTTTGACGATGAGGGATTCTAGGAAGAAGTCGACTACAATTTCCAATCAACGGTTAATGAAGTATGGCCAGTTGCAGCCATTTAACAGGAAAACGAAACTACGACAAAGTAACCATAAAGGTGTCACTAGATACGGTGGGTATACGTATTCAATGAGGTTACTGTAACATTATAGGTACCTGATTACGTTCAATTCATTGTGTCTAATTTATTCACATATTAAGTGACATTTGATTCACAAATTTCGATTTTAACGTTCGAATTTTTGTTATTAATGTTATAGATATCGGAATGATTCTACTTGGAGTATTCTCTCAGCTCGTGCCAATGATAATTGGTGTAACTATCATGGTTTTATTCAACAACGGTAACATTGCTCGAAATAGACAACAATAGAGAAGATGTCTTTTTTACATCAGCTTAGTAGGCTGTATGAACAGTATTTCAAACCTTTGACTTTGACTTATGATAAATACATTTCTGTACTATAATAAACCTCATAATGAAGTTCCTTTCTTTTCGGTGTTTACAGCTTTGCATTGCATTAAGTAACTGAATTATTAAATGTTATCACGAATTTGTAATTACTGTGTTTGGGTTCAGCTTGACTCTGTTTACACACGTCCCCAAACACCATGGGGGTCATGACAATAGGAAGTGTTATCGTATGTCTGGAGATGTCATTCAAGTTGAAGTTTAGCGTTCTTGTTGTTTTACTAGTATTTCCATGACGCTCACAATTATATAAGACATATTGTTATATTTGGAAGCTCATCTCGTATGCGTGACTTATTGGAATTAATGACCACTGTGTCGCTTAGGTTAGACTTAGGTTTTGACTGCCGAGCGGTGAGCATCTCGCCTGGCCCTGACTATACATTTGGAGTAAGACCGAAATCGGGGCTTTGATAAATAAAGTCTATGCTCCAATTATACAGCATACATTGTCTCATATGCAGTTTATCGTATTACTACAAGTCTAGCTGATCTAAGTTTTATGATAATGTATTGTACACCCCGATAAAAGTTTTCAGGCTGTCAATATGATGTCCTGTGTACTTAACGTTATAATCTACGAAGAGCACAATTGTTGACATTGCGTTTCTTGCAGTTTTAAAAGTTGCTGGAAAAGAAGAATTTGAATATTTTCAAAGTATTTGCATAAGTATATAATAGAAAGAAATGCAAATAGTTTAAAGAAGGAGTGTATTTTAAAATTAATCGATTAAATAAGAATGAGGCTCTGTATACTATTATAATTGCCTTTTTGTATTTCTACAGTCAATTGCAGTAAAGTAGTTTACTGGCATTTAAACCAGATACCATGACTGTTGTAGCTTATCTACAGACTGTAGAATAAAGTAATATTATTGGAGATTTTGTCCCCTTTTTCTCATTTCTCACTTTAACGTCATAAATGTCAGACAGATTGCTGTAGACTACCTCTAGGATAGTGAAATATCGCTTTAAGAAACATTATCATTTGTGATTAAATTAGTGTCTGCAGACATTCCTGTAGGCCAAACCATTAGTTGCTATTAATTCGTATTAGTGTACTGTTTGTTTTATACAAGATGTGTTCTATTTTTGCTGAAGTCTGTAAAACAAAGAATATATGTACAAAGATTATTAAATGTCAGCTTTAAATGTTTGACTGTGTTGCCTCAGTTCTTCTCATCCCCATAAAATATTTCATTTGTTGTTACACAGTCCCGGTTCTGCGACTTTACTTCTGCCCCATGTAAGGCCCATTTCCTTTAACATAGTCACCACTATGTCTTCAGGTAGACATTTTCATTTGGATTTTATTTGGCCAGTAGATGTTAGAGATCTTCTGTAGACACAAGACGCCAGACAAATTCTCTACAACATTTAAACTGCAGCTACTGCAGCAATATGAATCCGAGTTTAAAGCGAAATCTTCACAGGAAAGAGGGATTCGAGAGGCAGGGAAATAAACCATGGTGTATCTGCCACTTACTTCAACAATCACAAGATTGACGATAATCTAAGATCATTTGTCGCTAGAGGTTGTTTGCAGATCCCACAGTACAAAAGTCTGATGGCCCTATACTATCCAAAGTCTAACACCAAATCACATAGAATATGCCATCAGCCTACTGACAAAGTATCTCATAATCACTTTTAGAAAGGAAGTACGAAAGTTAAGCAACTATATTTACCAACAGAGACACAATAGAATAGTCGATTTAATCAAGCTTCGGTAAAAAGAGTAATCCTGTAATCATGTATACAGCTACAAAAATACGTGTATCCACAGGAGATGCGATACTGTTCACGGTTTCCGATATTACAAATATGGTAAGCTTTTAAAGCAATGATCCAGTTGTCACTACTACCCACTAGTGCAGATCTTAATATTACCTCAATGTAAATGTATGGTTAATGTGAGCTATATTCCTTTCCGACTCTTCTCCATACTTTTATCTACTGTGCTACCAATTTCATTTAGTCGACACATTTATGTTAAAGTGACACTTTTACACAAACAAGGTGTCCGCATAATGTCCGCATACCATTAATCCATGAAAGAAACTGTCCGCTAATATTCTAACATATCATATAAGAAACTGTCAGCAGCTTGTTAATCATTTATATGGCACTTTCCCCATCTTGTTACTGTTACGATGCAACCAAATGTGATACCTCGCCTAATTCTGCACCTGCCATTCTGTAAAGTGTTTGTACAAAATCGACCTTATCGTGGTGGGTTTCTAACACAGTATCTCTAGTTCTCTACCTATCTATCAAAGGCATGTTCTATATTGGTATTTTTTATGAAAAGACACTCCCAATGGCTTGTCTTTTGAAAAAGGGAGTAGACAATCCTGGTTGCAAAAATGTTTCAGTCTAGAAAATACATATACAAAGGATGCTCTATGACCACTTCACTGCAAAGTGGCTTGAGCTGAGAAGCAGGTCTCCATATATATTTTGTTCACTGTCTTAACAATGCGCAATGCGTATGTGCACCATGGTTAGCAGCAGATGTATGGGTGTGTAAAAACAGAAATGTTGTTCGAATTGGGACTGGAACTTCATCATATTACGATTCATTGCCAGGTTAATGGATTTCAAAGTTGGGGAAAACATCGGATAACTTGGCAGAGATATGCGGGATGGTATTTCTGTATAGAATTTGTTAAAGGTATATTATCTGCAACGGGGACTATTTTTTTACTATTTTTATTCTTTTTTTCAATATGATTTTACTTTTACACATGGCATAGCATGTAGAATGACCTCGTGTTCAAAGCCAAACAACCTTCCATAAATATATAAAATGATTATTAAAGAATATTAACTACGTTGCTTTTAAAATTGTAAACATTCAAATGCCGCGCAAGAATACATCGACCTTTAAACGACCTATGACGTCAGTGCGATATCAAAGTAGACTGCGCATGCTCTATTTCTCCACGAGTTATCGTTATGTTGTTGTCAGAGGAGAGTTGAAATGTGTTGATGACTGGACGTGACATGGCTTTGCGATGCCACGGCGCGGCTAAAGCTAACTGGAAAGAAACGTGCTCGGATTCGGGAAAACGAGGGGAAAATTAATATTCGAGGGGAGAAACATCGTTGGAAGGAAACAGTCGAGATCGCAAGGACGGTAGCAAAATCCCCTGATCGGCAGGTAAGTTTTCACAGAGTTAGAATGATCACAACTGTATGTTGTTGTTTTGACTGAAAATTTGCTGTAGCGTTAGTTTCGATTTTTGAGTGTTTTCATCATTTTTTCATACAAGAACTAAGAAATATTGAAAAGTATCTTTAAGTCATTCAAAACAGTCAAAATAGCGATGTATCACGAAATGTTGAAACGGGTAACCGTACCTACAGACTAAGTAAGACCATGGCGGTCAGTTGTGAATAAGATGCCTCATTTGACATGTCGCGTTGCTAAAATTTGTAGCGTGCTCTCGCTGTCTCTTTCAAAATGTTAGTATGCACAGAGTTACTTTATCATTTTGACAGCATTGAGGTAGTTTGAGACATCTTTTGGGTCATGAAGGGGTCCCGTAATTATATTCAAGTTTGAAAATGTCAGATTTTGGGGGGCAGGCACATAGGCATTTGTTTCCCAAGTTATGTCTCAATATTTCTATCAGAATACAATAAAATGTCGGGAGTATCGTAATATTGACGTTTTTAGCCATCTATATATGAAAGGGGTAAATCACACTTGTTTCTGTGATCGCGCAGGTTCACTCGCTGCGAAAGAAGACACAAGGTATGAAAGGCAGCCACCATTACCGTACATAAATGATAAACATGAACTTTCAACCGGCCGTTGTAGTGGGCAAACATTTCGAACATTTTACCTTCCGTCCCTTCCTAGTTCCCAAATTTAATAATCTTCCGATAAATCGTGTCGTTGATACAATCGGACCATGACTTCCAAAGATATAGACCGATTTCTGACGCCATGTAGGGGAATTGGAGCAGAGAATTTTTTTCTTTCGCGGTGAGTGGACCTACGCGATCACAGAAACAAGTGTAATTTTACCCCTTTCATATATAGTTGGCTAAATATGTCAATATCAATGATACATGTATTATCGACATTTTATTGTATTCTGATAGAAATATTCTGAGACATAACTCGGGAAACAAATGCCTGTGGGCAGGCAATGACATAATAACTGAACTTTGTATGCAGATCGGCTCCACACGCTGGGTTTGTTTGTGCTGGTGTAGTTTTCCAGAGGTCTGAACGATAGAAAGTTTTTTTTTTTTAAATCAAGGCGGAAAATAAAAACCCAGTGTTACAATTATTGCAATTAATTTTGAGTGAAAACCCCGGAAATATAAAAAAGCTTTGGAAAAGTAATAGAAATAAGAAGTTGAACACAAAATAAAACAAATGCACTCTATTTCCATTTCAAATTGATTCATAATTATCAAGTTTGCCTATACTATAGCTCATGGATCTATTCTTTCTACATATGGTTGAAAAATTATCTACAGAATATTTTCTTCAATCAATCAATCAATCAATCAATCAATCAATCAATCAGTTCTATATTACACATATTTGACAACTGGTCTAAACATCCAATACATACATGATGTAACATGACATTAAATTCACTTTTGTATGCTCAGAATTTTCATCTGAATCTATTCGGGTAAGAGCCTCCTTTTAATAAATTACAGTGTACAGTCTAATGTATAAGGGTGCTCGACATAAGACAGTACTAAAAACTGGTGAGGGGCTACATGGTACTTGCAGCCCCTCACTTGTTTTCAGTACTGGTAAGGACAATACACAACAAACTCATTATTGCTCTATAAAATATGACACTATCAAGCCAACAGTAAAGTCAATTATACTTTGTGTTTAGACATCACAGGACAGCATGTGATGGATGCAAGTGGATTTCCCTAATTTTGGTATTGTATTTTAAAATAACATGTTATGTACATTTGTATACTAAGAATGTCCACCATTTGTTTGTTTCAAAATAGGAGCTGCTGGTATATGTCTTCCATCAACTGTAACTCAGCAAGAAATTGTTTCAAGTAAAGTAAGGGAAATTGAATGTATCTGAGATTTCAATGGAATCCAAATTCAGGTAATGCATCTGGAAAATTAGTATCTGTATGATTTCTACTGTCCTTGGATGTGAAAAGAGGGAAAATATAAATTGATATTTTTAAAAAAAAAATTCACTGCATTCACAGTAATGATGACTAGTAGTTGTGTGTCGACACGTCATGTGTGTGTGTGTGTGTGTGTGCGTGTCTGTGTGTAATTATGGTGTACAATGTCACATGTAATCGTATGTAATGAGGTATATTACTGTTTCTACCACACCAGATATTAATATCCATATATAATGTGTTATCAATTCTTGTGTACATTTTAGTGTCTGAGAGGTAAGAGTACTACATCAACAACTGTCTTGGGAGTTGAAGGAATCACAACTGGTGATGATGGAGGTGAAAGAGCTGGAGAGGGTGGTGGCGGTGGTGATCAAAAAGAATGACAGTAGGTAATATTATAAATACATTTTGCTTTGAAGTTTAATGGTTTTCTTTTCACATATGCAACTAATAATTTCTTTACCGTACTCCACTTTCAAACATAAAAGTAAATCCTTACAGCTTCTAAATACAGACTGGGATAAAATTGTTCATTGAATTATTTGTACATATGTTCAATACCTTTCTTAGTATTGACCTCAGACACAAACTGGTGTTAAAGATGTCCAATTTTCCATAGTAAGTATTGAATTGTGTGGTAAAGGACATTACCATTGATGCAATATTTCATTGAATTTTATTGATCTTGCTTTCACTTTGACCAGGAAAAGTGGAAAGGGAGACATATTGGTAGCCCTAATTGCCACGACAGGGAAAGTCATGCGAATAAGAAGGGTGAACTGAAATAGCATGTAAGTAAAATAACACAAATCTACATACAAATTCTTGTTTACTGTCATGTTTTTGAATACGTACAAGTTATAGAAATAGTTCATAATTGTACAACATAAAGTATATATGTTTGCATGCATGTATGTTGTCATATTTGTGTGTATACATTCATGTCTGGTGTCCAAGTCAGTGTATGTTATACGTATAATATGTGAGTATGTCTGCATATATATGTTTAGTGTATGTTCATATGTATGCCGTATGCTATGTGTATATATAAGTGTATGTATGTATGTATGTATGTACGCATGTATGCATGCAGAGACATACAGAAAGACATACAGATACATGATTCCATTTACATCCATATTTATGTATACATGTATGCCCATGTGTCTGTAGCATACCAGCATGTATACATAACTGTACATACACATACAGTTTGTACACATGTATGCATAATGTTTACACATACATACTCAATGATATGTACGTACGTACGTACGTACGTACGTACATACGTAGTACATACATACATACATACATGACAAACACATGTACATGTTGTTATGTATGTATCATGTGTAGGCACTATGTATATATCGTATGTATGGATGTATGTGTGGTATCACTGTTTGTATGGGCATATATGGTGTAAAGTCAATATGTATAATATAATACAAGTTTGTACACGTGTGTACAAACATACTATATAAACAGGGTTCCCATCTCATTTCACCTTTGTTCAAAACAAAATTACCATAGACTCTACAGGGAAACAAAGCCATTTATACCACTTTCTTTTACCAAGGTTCCCCAATATTAGCATAAACACTGCATGATAAAGACAAAGACGTTCATAATTTGATCATTCCATACACATGCATATTTATATATACATGTGTTGGGTGTCGTAGAGTTGAACGGTATAAGTATGGATAGTTCAGACGTTACACTCTAGCACTCACACTCTCAAACTCTCGTACGGGATCGTTCAGGTCCAAGTCGGGAATTAGTCACGACTGAGAAGATATTTCGGCTTGCCAGAATCACCTAACCGAGAGCTCGTCTCTCTCCTCTCCTCTCCTCTGGATGTTTTATTCTCATCTTAAGTATACTTCGAATACAATGGAATTTACACAACGACTATATAAATAGCAAGTCACACCCTAAGATCATGCCATCATAAAAGTTATTATATACTTTTCTCTAACCAATCATGTGAATTTCAGTTACATCATGTTTGCCCAGCTTCGTCATCGCCAGTCTATTTCTGACCTATGGCCTACAATGCCGAAAAGTAGAATTTATTCCCATAATTCCGAAATACGATATTTTGGATCGTAACACCACCCCCCGTTTTCCTAAAGGAGCGACCCGCGACTTGAGAACTGGAGAAACATGACGAGTGGCATAGCCAAAACTTTCTTGTAAATTTGTTTTTGTGTTTTTCTTTTTATAACAACTAAGTAACACCGTTGCATAGATACAATATGTAATCGGTAATCAGGTAAAATCGTCTCAAGGAATGTTAAATACAGAGTATATAAATATATATGAGATAAATGTATGTATACATAGAATAAATTACAATGTAAACCAATTATGAAATCAAATAAGCGATTAAAATAGCATAGTAACCTTGATATATATCTTGAATAAACATGAAAGTAAACATAGCACTTGAAGTAGTATAATATAAATATTGATTATGGAATACAGTAATTGATAGTAATTGACAGTAGTGATCAGTCCTGTAAATATATGAAAAAAATATCAAGAGAATAAAATGTCACGAACAAAAAAATCCGAAAAGACGACAGCATAAGTCGTAAAACATGATAAAACTCCAAATGTTCGTCTCAAAACATGCATTCAATACCCGTAAAATAAAAGTAAATACACAATCAAATGAAAATAATTGTAAATCATATATGCAACGGATTGTTCTACAAAAGTACAGTAAGTTATAGCATTCCTGCAATTAGAATGCAAGTCAAGTCCGTAGTCAAAATCGTAGTCAATATTCAAAATGAAATCCAAAATTCAATGTCAGCGAAGCAAGACCTAAAATAATGACCATGAGGGAGTATCGTCTTCAGGGGAGGCCGCAACACTAGCAACACTAGCAGGGCGAATAAGGGGGCGTGTCTGAATGAACATCGGCTACCACCACGCTGCTACTTGTATTCATAGCAAGCAAACTATCTTCGCAGAGCGGCTCTATAATAATTTCGCGCATATCTAAACAATCGCTATCAGCCTGTGTACCAAAGTCAGTTTGACACGCCTTAGAATTAGTCAAGAACAAAAGTTTTGCGTCTATAGTTACTTTAACTGGACAAAAACATTTCTTCCAAAATCTAAAACATTTAAAGCTACACTTATAACACAATACGACAATAAGTCCCAGTCCAACTACCGCAATAGCATTAAGTAGGATATCGCTGGTTCCGCCGCTAACAACAGTGCCGGCTTCTGTCGTCAACACGGAGCCAACTGAATCCCACGGTATATTTTGTGCACGTATAGGACTGGCACTCAGAATCGCAAGAGTTATAGAAAGCTGTCTAACCCTAAAAAATAAGTATATCACAGCTGAAATGGTTATAACGTTGAAGATGACACCTACATATCCTGGTATATCGAACCAATCAAACCAAGAATCACCCTTAACTAAGGTACTATCCACATAATTACTAAATTCATCCATGGGAGTTAAGTACATATCGGAATGGTTTCTCAATACCTGTGAAACCCTATTCAATTCCAATTTTAATCTATTATCCCTGAACAAAGACTTATTCCAACTTTCTGTGAACAACTTAACTTGAGGTAGTTGCATAGTTAGAGTGTCATTGAAAGTATAGTCAAACAGTGACGTGTCAAATTCCTTGTTATACAACGTAGATAAAACAGGAACATTCAAAATATGTTCATAAGTAATCGTCTTATTAGGCTGGCAATTAGCATCTAATGACTCAAAATAATAATAAGTGGACATTAAAACGCATCCACAAGGAATATGCAATATGCAAAACTTACATTTAGCCACCTGTTGAATCCCTTTGTCACATGAAAGAAACCAACGTACAGTATCCCCCTGAATAAGAACCCGGGAATTTTGTAACATTAGAGCTTGGGTCGAAACAAACATAAATCCCTTAAACAAACCATAAAAAACGAAAGATTTTGAAGCCGCTAAGCTATTAAGTAGGTCGTTGTTTACCTGTAATTACAACCGGATTATCGCGTAAAGATGTAATCGCTTCATCGTTCAAATAAGATTCCGGTATCCATGAATTGTCTGAACTTTGATACCCCTCCCATTTCACTAAATACTCCAAAATACCGTTTTTGTGCCGTCCGCGTAAAATCTTATCAATGCGATAATATGTATCGTCCCCTGCAGGTTCGTTTTCTCCTGCTAAACTATCACTGTCATAATCAATAGGTACTCGTGAAGACGGCTTATTTCGCCTACGTCGATATCTATATCGATTATCGTTCGAGTGCCGAATCGAAGCGCTTACAGAAGCCGACTCGCTACTTTGACTTTCTGCGCTCACAGAAGACGAGTCGCTATTTCGACTTTCTGTGCTCTCGGATTCTGTTGATGGTGACGTGGGCGCCTGCGAACGGCGAGGGGGAACGAAACCACCCGAATTTTGTGGTGATTCCGTGTCCGTGTCTGTGTCTGTGTCACCGAGATCGACATCCGGGGTACTACCTTCTAAGGACGTAGATCGGAGCGAACCCTTCTTTAGTCTGTTATGGTGTACTAATTTAGGATATAACTTTCCTGAATGAACGTAACGCAATCGATAATTGAGTGGCGGTATGAAATCAGCAATTCGATATGGACCCCTATAATATTTGTGAAACTTTCTAGCTCTCCCTGGTTTCACTGCTGGGTTATATAAATAAACTATATCCCCTATTGTGAATTCGTGTTGTACAGCTCTCTTGTCATAGTGCTCTTTCATTTTTTCCTGTGCGACTTTAATGTTGTCCATTGCCATCTTTATTGCAATATTTCGTTTTGATGCTAATTCCTTCAGATGAAAATTGATACTTGCCGATTTGCTAACCGCGGGAAGCAAAGTAACGTCTAGCGGTAGGCGTGGCTCCATTCCAAACAGAACCGAAAATGGCGAAACACCTGTAGAATGATGTGGCGCTACCTAGCTATACGCGAACAAAACTGCCGCTAAGTATGAGTCCCAGTCATCTCCCCGGTCGGCAACAAACATGGAAAGCATTCCAAGTAACGTCGAATTAAACTTTTCGACGATACCCTGGGTTTGAGGCCTATATGCCGTTCCAAAACGCTTTGAAACATCAAAAAAACGACAAAATTCGCGCATTATTTGCGAATTGAAACAGGGCCCCTGGTCTGATAAGATGACATTCGGAAAACCGTAATTCGTGAATATGTGCTCGAATAAGATGTTAGCAACTGTAATTGCCGTCATATTCTTAGTAGGAAACGCCCATGCAAATTTCGATAAGTATTCCGTAATAACAAGAACATAGCTATTCCCTGATTTAGTAACATGAAAAGGCCCACAGAAATCAATAGCTATCCTATCAAATAATCCTGTAACCGGAATCGGCAATAAAGGAGCGCGTATTCTATGCCCCGGCTTACGCATTTGGCAATGTACACAACTATTAACGTATTTATGAACGTCTTTAATAAGTGTATCCCAAAAGTAACGTTGTCTGATGACACCCAGCGTTTTTAGAACGCCTAGATGTCCACCTGTAACATCATCATGCAATCTCCGCAAAATCAAAAGTCGTAAATCCTTAGGTACAACAAGCTGGCGCCGTATGTCTTTATCAGATTTATTGCTATTAGGCGTCCAGAAATGATACAGAACTCTGTCAATAATCACGTAATTGGCACTTATGCTTGCTATGCGTTTAGCATGTCTATCATCAGTCGGTAAGTCACCCGATTCAAGAAAGTCAATCAGCGGTCTTAGATGATTGTCGTTTCTTTGCCTATCAGCTATTACACCTGTTCTTCTGTTATCATTCATGTCATTAATACCTATTAGTTCGTCATCGGAATCTAAAGTCAAACAAGTCATGTCGTCAACGCTATTTTCATTGCTAATAGTAAACAAGGTTGGTATGTCAGCTACAGGGTCATTGTCAACACTTTGCGTATTAACATCGTCACCTTTATTACTACTGGATTCCTGCACTATCTTATCAGTAGAAGGTACCTGGACACCTTGTGTATTTGAGGCCGCTGGAGCCGTTTCAACAGAAGTTACATCAGAATTATGAATTCCGTCATCATAAACCCTACGTGATAATGAATCTGCATGGGGAATTTTGCAGCCCGATCTGTGCACGATGTCAAAATCGAAACCCTGAATTCTGAGTACCCATCGCGCTAAACGCCCCGAAGGTTCCGTAGTCTTAATCAAATAGGGAAGGTTAGCATGATCTGTAATAACCGTAAAATGAACAGAATGCAAATATTGCTCACACTGCGAAAGAGCGTGAATCAAAGCTAGAAATTCCCTTTCCGTAACTGTATAATTCTGTTGTGGTTTCGACAGCGACCTGCCACCATAGCATATAGGTTTTTCCACACCCTCCTGAATTTGAGCTAACACATAACCTACACTAAAACTACTCGCGTCCGTATATAGAATAAATTCCTCATTAAACCGTGGATGCGCTAGTACAGGAGGTGAGATTAACGCCGTCTTTAGTGTATCAAATGCTATTTCACAATCACGTGACCAAACAAAGTCGACGCCTTTCCTTAACAGACCATGCAATGGATGCGCAATCTTAGCAAAATCCTTAATAAACTTTCTATAGAAATTAGCCAAACCCAGAAATGACTTTAATTCTGTAACCGATTTTGGTGTGGGGAAATTCTTGACAGCTTCCAATTTAGAAGGATCTGCCATGACCCCGTGTTCGTTGACCCGGTGACCTAGAAATTTGACCTCGCGCCTACCAAAAACGCACTTCCGTGGTCCTAACTTTAAATTGGCTGCGCGTAAACGTGTAAGAACTTCATCAATATGAATTAAATGATCTTCAAATGTTGCTGAGAATGCTAAAATATCGTCCATGTAGGCGCAGCATGAGTCGTTTAGCAAATTTATTAGAACGAACTGTATTGTGTTTTGAAAACTTGCCGAACTATTCATCATTCCCATAGGTAACACCTTGAAAGCAAACTTACCGTAATGAGAGACAAAGGAAGTCTTATGTACATCGTCAGGATGTATAGCTATTTGCCAAAATCCCGAACTAAGGTCTAGGGTCGAAAAATACTTTGGACATTTACTCCCAATGATATCTAAAGTATCTTTTATCCCAGGAAGAGGGAAAGCAATGGGTTCTGTAATAGAATTTATCATCCTATAATCTATAACCATACGAAATTCACCATTTGGTTTACGTACTAATAGTGGGTTTTCACCTAAGCGTAGACGAACGATATATGCAGACGGCAAACTATTGATATGCAAATACGAACGTAAGCATGAATAGATGCCACGTATAAATCGACTAAAACCTCATTAATCTATTGACAATATTTAACGTCTTCAGCTCGAGTGGGTGAAAGAGAATGTTTCCTTTGTCAAGTAACTTGCATTTCATTATCACAAGCTTACAGATTTGTCAATACATTTCTTGTACACCTGTTTGATGAATTAAAAGAACATGGCGATTGGTTGATGGGCTTGGAATTGCAAGCTTGAGACGAGAACGTATTGATTTTGCATGATTTGAACCATCTGTTCACTTTCCTTCTGATTCTTTTTAAATATAGAATTCATGTAATATGTTAGAATTAGTTATCAAAGTAATTCGAACACGTGCTCCAGGGAATTGTCGTGAAAAAATGGCCGGGTGCGGACGTGTTATCCGGGTTCCTGTGACACGTACCGAACGTCCGATTTTGGAAGCTATGGGTCAGTATGCTAACAATTATCAATTGGTAGCAGATCATGTCCGTGCAAATTTACGCATTCTTTCTCGAGATGTGCAGGACATTTACATTATTCGTTCTGCTACTGTAGTAAGACGTAGAATAAGGGATGTTGTCCAACGTCATCAGAAAAGTAATTGTTCGCACAAATAGGAAACGACCAGAATTTATGACAGGGTGGACTCGGAATATTGTGATCATGTTGAACACGTTATGATTATTGATACCTTGATAGCCAGTTATAAAGGAAGTATAGTGAGTTTCGTAATGGTGTTGGTCGGCAATAACACAACAACCCGATAGTCGAATACATACGTCATGACTACAATATTTGTTAAAGTTTCACAGATTTTTGCAACACTTTTGGAGTAGAGATCGGTTATTTGTCCCCGGCTTCTTCGCCTCATCGGCTTCGTGCATTCACAAAACAAGTTACTTGATTGTGCAGACAGGAAAAACATAGAAACAAAAATGTGATATCCTTATGCAAATAAAATGCAACGTATAAATCGACGAAACTCATTTTCTTTTGACGATATTTAACGTCGACGAAAGTGGACGTATGCAAATTTTAGAACGAAAACACATTTTGGAACGAAAGTCGACGAAAACCTATTGTTATACAAATACAGAGCGACGTATAAATCGACATGGCCAACGAAAAGCTCATTAATCTATTGACAATATTTAACGTGGACGAAAGTGGACGTATGCAAATTTTAGAACGAAAACACATTTTGGAACGAAAGTCGACGAAAACCTATTGTTATGCAAAACAGAGCGACGTATAAATCACATGGCCAACGAAAAGCTCATTAATCTATTGACAATATTTAACGTGGACGAAAGTGGACGTATGCAAATTTTAGAACGAAAACACATTTTAGAACGAAAGTCGACGAAAACTTATTGTTATGCAAATACAGAGCGACGTATAAATCACATGGCCAACGAAAAGCTCATTAATCTATTGACAATATTTAACGTGGACGAAAGTGGACGTATGCAAATTTTAGAACGAAAACACATTTTAGAACGAAAGTCGACGAAAACTTATTGTTATGCAAATACAGAGCGACGTATAAATCGACATGGCCAACGAAAAGCTCATTAATCTATTGACAATATTTAACGTGGACGAAAGTGGACGTATGCAAATTTTAGAACGAAAACACATTTTAGAACGAAAGTCGACGAAAACTTATTGTTATGCAAATACAGTGCAACAAATAAATCGAAATGACCAACGAAAAGGTCAACGAAAGTGGACGTACGGAAATTATCATGGCAAAGAGCAAGTACAAATAACGGTAAAGGAAGGTTGCGTAACTGTGCTGCTCGACAACCTAGAGAGGGGGGGGGGGGTGATTCCAAGCTTGTCGAATTCTTTATAACTTTGTTATATTAAAGGCTTACTACTTATCCTCTCCAGTTTAACCTGCGGCAAAAAATAAAGGTTATCGTAAAAATATCCTGTCCAATCCGCTGACACAAAACATCAATACTAGTAGTACTCTCGTTTAAAACAGTTTTTAAAGGCTTCCTTTGAAAGTAGTCAGGGTAGATAACTGATAGATGCAAGTCTAAATGAGCAAATATTTCAACATTTTAAGTTAAGGGGTAGTAATTTCTAATTATTAAAACAGTACAATTACAGAAGTTAGAGAAGTCTCCAGCGTATATAGTAAAATACAGATAATTTGGAAAATTAAGTTAGAAACGAATGCGACGTTTTGACCAGAACCATGATTTCATTTTTAGAATATGGGTCAAAATGTCGCATTTGTTTCAAAATTAGCTTTTCAAAATAGCTGTATTGTACTGTCCTATTGATTCTCGGAAGAATTAACAATACGTTTTCTATTCTAATTATTGTTTTTTGCTTGGCTATTTCATAATTGTAAATGCACCGGTGTGTATTGGGCAGTTCTACCAATATATAGCTCTTGTCTTATACAAGCCAAATAGAAATAATTTTCGGTAAATTTCACCCAAGACATTTCAACTCTTTTGTTTTGATACACTGCATAGTTTCTTTTCCGTTAAAGGTGGTTGAACTGGTTGAAATTGACACTTCAATATTTCAACGGACATCTCATAACATTAATTTGCATACCAACTTGTAAAACGTCAGCTAATGATGTCACAATGATATCAGGTTGAGAGTTTTCTAAAATTATGATAATACCGTAGTCATTGACTGAGAAGTTTATTCACCTGTGTTTTAGACTGGGGCAAACATTTTGTAATTATATGTTATCGCAAAGCATGCGTTCTTACGAGAAAGTTGTGAGAAGACACGCTTGGCCAAAATTATCAAACACGCTGGATATTCAGCTCACGGCCACGAATGACCAAAATCTCATCAAAATATGCCCGCACATGAGAGGAATTGGAATGTGGAAATTGTCACCAGTGAAAATTTACTCAGCTGTTCAAGTTGTTCCAGTGTGCCCCTGGCTAAATTAGTGCTTCTAAAGGTGAACATCAACTAAGTAATTCATTGACAATAGTTGGTGTCTTCGACGAAAGTCGACTTATGGAAATTAACATGACAAAGAGTAAGTACAAATAATGGCACGATATGGTTGCGTAACTGTGCTGCTCGACTACGTTATGGGGAGATCACCAGAGCTTGTTGAATTCCAAGTACATGTATAACTATGTTTTACTACTTTTAATCTCGCGATTCACCTCTGACAAATAAAGATTGCCACAAAAATGTCTTGTCAATTTCATGGAATTAAAACAGAACATAAGTAGCACCATTACCGTTCTCCTGTTTCACTTTGAAAGCAACCAGGCAAGACAAGCTACGAACGCATGCCTAATTCCTTGAATATTTCGACCTTTTATTTTTCATTGTTCGTACTTTCTAATTATTAGTTCAGTAAAATATTAGATCTTAAAGAGAAGTCTCTAAACGCCCTTCCCAATCAACACATTTTTACTCTTTGTCTAGATACAGTGCAAAGTTTGTCTTACGTTAAGAATGATTTAACCTGATACTTCAATATTTCAATGGACATCTCATTATAATTTGCATGCCAGCGTCTTACAACGTTAGCCAATGACGCTACAATGTTCTCCTCAAGTTGAGAGAACACTTGTTTCTAAAACCGCCGGCTGCTGCTGCAGTGTCTGAGCAATACCACAATTTTTGATTGGTGGAATCTAAAGATTTGCATATAGAATTACAGATGGTTTCAATGACGTTAAATATTGACAAAAGACTAATGAGTCTGTATTGTTGTTTAGGTCGTGTTCGTTCAGGTTAACGTCCGCATTTGCATATGAATATCTCATTAACGAGGAGATCGTAGTTTACCGTCGGTATAAGTGCTTAGGTGAAAACCCACTAGTAAAACCGGAGAACTGTAAGGAGAAGCAGAGGGAACTACCAAACCCTGGTCTAACAACTTATCAATTTGTCGTTTAATTTCCTCACGCTTATCTGGAGAAGCTTTATATGGAGGGCGAGATACGGTCTTACTACCTGGTTTTAAATTGATTCTATGCTTAATTATATCACAATATCCCAAGGTGTTAGTGTCATCAACGAACGCATCCTTATTTTTCCATAATACCTGTTGTAACTGCAATACCTGATCTGAGGTTAAAGTAGAATCTTCAAAATCAAATGCCTTTAAAAACTCTTGTTTACTTAACCTATTAGGACGTACAACTGGCCCGTTGCGACTAACATTAGTATCAAAAGTATGGATATCAGTACCATCTGGCAAAATTCTGAAATTACCTAAACGGGTACCCCTCCTCAATTTTACAGGCGTATCCTTACAATTCACTAGTCTAACCGGAACGCGCCCATTCTGCACAGCACCTAAAACTCTCGCAGTAGCAATACCAATGTGAGCAAGCGACATTATGTTTGTAGTATGACCTACTATACCGTTAGGGTAATTCCCACGAACACGCGCCGATATAACACACTCTGAACGAGCAGGTATAGAATATGTCTTAGACGCGCGTATAAGGGACGAAGGACGTAAAGTAACTTTGCTAGATACTCCGTTGCGAGATTTCTCATCTGACTGCTTATACAATTTTCGTCTCGCAACGTTTACCCGTTTTTTGGAAAAGCATATCGTGCACCATTTCTATCACAAAATCTGGCCACATGGCCTATCTCCCCGCAATTGTAACACCCACGATCAGGATTTGCATAACAATTAGGACTTGAATGCCCTGGCTTATTACAAAATTTACAAATCTGCTTAGCCGTATTAACTTGTCGACCGCCATAACGTGGAGTTACTACTGGCGGTCTATTTACGTTAGAATAATTATAGCTCTGGCCTACCCGTGACCGTGGTCCAGCGTTTGCGTAGGGTTCTTGTCGTATTTGAACAGGCGTTGCTGGTACAGGGAGGGGCGTCACCGCCGCTGCTGATAGCTTCTCATGTAGAACTTCGTTCTGTTTTAGCAAAGAGTCGAAGGCTTGTTGTAAAACCTCTGTAGACGTGTCGGAAGTACGACCAGTTTCCAGTGCTTTGACATCATCGTCGAACCGTTCTACCACTTCTGCTGTTCGGGCGAAAGCCACGGCCTCCTGGAAATTGACCGGATCTCTGTTGATTACCGTACTACGTATAGACGGTATTAACCCCTGTAAAAATAAACTAAAAAGCTCGTTATCATTTCTGTTATAACGATAGCACATATCCCTTAAACGTGAGGCATATTTTTCGATTGTTTCTTTGTCCATTTGCTTAATTGTTCTTAGCTCTTGATCTATACGCCACTGTGGTGCTCTGTTCTGGAATCGTCCGATGAAAGCTGCACGCATGTTCTCCCAGTTGTTCGCCAGGTCGTCAGGCAAGGACGTGTACCATCTCTCTGCTTCACCAGACATAAGCAGACTAAAAATATTCAGACGTTGAATATTGTCAAACTGCTTAAGGACGACATATGCATCAAATTTACGCAACCATCTGGTTGGTATTTCATCTTCCTTCCCATAAAATTGAGGTGGTATGATATCGTTACCCACCGTCAAATTCTGCATTCTGTTGACAATGCGTTGTAGCTCTTGGTGAGCCAGCCGTGCGTCTTGCCGCTGGCCTTGGTTGACCTCTGCTCCATTGTTTTCTGGCTGTGGAGCTTCTTGCTGGATATTCGGGTCTGCTTCTGCCATTACTGTAGGTGGCCGTTGACAAGGATGTAAATGTCGTTTTCTTCTCAGTCTTCTACCAGAACGTAATAACATTAAGTGGACCAGTCGGATTTTCCACCAGTGTTGGGTGTCGTAGAGTTGAACGGTATAAGTATGGATAGTTCAGACGTTACACTCTAGCACTCACACTCTCAAACTCTCGTACGGGATCGTTCAGGTCCAAGTCGGGAATTAGTCACGACTGAGAAGATATTTCGGCTTGCCAGAATCACCTAACCGAGAGCTCGTCTCTCTCCTCTCCTCTCCTCTGGATGTTTTATTCTCATCTTAAGTATACTTCGAATACAATGGAATTTACACAACGACTATATAAATAGCAAGTCACACCCTAAGATCATGCCATCATAAAAGTTATTATATACTTTTCTCTAACCAATCATGTGAATTTCAGTTACATCATGTTTGCCCAGCTTCGTCATCGCCAGTCTATTTCTGACCTATGGCCTACAATGCCGAAAAGTAGAATTTATTCCCATAATTCCGAAATACGATATTTTGGATCGTAACACATGTATTCCTATGCGAGTCTGTGAATTTACCATACAAAAGTTACATGCACATTATACATACACACATGTACATCTTTTGTATGTCTCTATGCATGCATGCCTGTGGTGTGTGTGTGAATGTATGGTGTATGTTGACTGGACAATCAAAATGTATACAGTGTACACACACATGTACACAACCATACACGTAATATATAGATGTTATACCCATTACTTTTGCACCCCTATGTATAATATTTGCACATACATGGCTCGATATATGGATAGATGGTTGCATGGATAGATATATGTGTATACATGGCTAGCTGTGTATGTATATATGTATGTATGTACAAATGTATGTATGGATGGATATATATATGTATAGATATATGATGGGTTGATTTGGGGTGCTATATTGTCTTAGTGATAAGGAATCAGATATCACAACAACAGTAATAATTTCTTTCTTTTTATTGTAACTGTAGCTGTTTGGCAAGACTAGAACAGAAGACGTCTGTATGACTATGACATCTGAAAGATCAGTTTTATCAGGAAAAAAAGCTGGTGGACAGACAAGGAATGTAAAGGGAGATGGAACTGGTAGTAAAAGACCCAAAGTGACTATCAACATCCCCATCACCTAAAGCTTCTATCGTACAAAAGAAAATTCTAGAAGATTGAATATGACCACTAATGAATGGTCTTTCCTTGTATAAAAGTGAAATAAGGAAAGACTTGTGCAAAGATAAAATTTGTTACACAACAAAATCACATACAAGACCAGCACTCAAATGTTGTTTATCATGACACTCTTATCAGTTTGTTTATATATCTTAGAAAAGTAGTACATAGTAAACTGTTTGCTTGTCCATCACAAACTCAAATTTGTAAATCAAAGTTGTCTCATTGAAGAAGGCGCAAAGTCAACTGTATTCAATCAATCTTTGTATCATCGATCAATAACAATCTCGGCAAGCCTTCTCGGTATCCTTTCAGGGTATTGACCAAATGGATCAGGGCTGTTATCCCCAAATGCATACACCCAGCAATTTGGGATGACTCGTCTGTCCCAGATTTTGGACAACTAAGCTGCCAAATGGTAAATTGGCTATATGAAGCAATGTCTTTGTGTGGTACCATCAGTATGTCTCATCTGTGAACTCTTGTCAAGGCAAGCACAATGACATCTGGTGAAAGAACAGAAAAATTAGATTTGTACATTGCCAGTGTTTCATGATTTCATCATAGTCATAAACTCAATGCCCAGTGATGGTTATTCTCAACCTATGTGAGAATGTTTATTTTTATGAAAGGTCAAAGATGATGTGTGCTGAGCTGATGTGATTTTAGAATAATATATGATTCTAGATACTGATATCAACACTATTTTCATGCTAGTATTTAGTGATGCCATAATTTGATTAAAACAAGAGGAATTTATTTATTCCTATAATTGGCATGTGGTGTGACTTGTCCTTTCTGTTCTTACTGTAAACCTCAGCTTGAGAGCTACTTTCAAATATTCTACTCACTCTCTATCTTTATTTGTCAGTCCCAATCTGCAATGCCTATACCACATTCTGTACAATCGAACTAAATCTACCAAGTACTTCTACTTTAACTTTACTACTCCTACATGTATGTGCTATATGTACCTTGGTAGTGACAGCTGGAATGTACAATAAATCATGAATATGACAGATGTACAGATAAAGTCAATAGCAGTGTAGAATAGGTAAGTTACCCTGCATGGCAAAGAAACTGACTTGAGTTACCACTGGACAGTATTTTCCCCATGACACATATGACATTCAATAATATTTGTAGTGTTACACAACTTCAGATTCCACTTTGACACATGTTAAATACAGTGAAATCAGAATCAGACAGTGTCCCACCCCTTTCTTAGTATCATCCTTGTAAAAGTAACATGAAAGTGGAGATTGTTATTTTATAATGGAAACTAAAGGTTATATCAAAAGTCTGTGTGTCTTGGAGAGGCTTAGCATTATACTACAAACATACATATGCAATGTATTTCCACTTTATAAAAATATTTTAGCATATTTTGCAGAAAGGTTTTCAGCAGAATAATCGGTGTAACAATGGAATCACTTTCATTGGTAAATTCTCAACAACTATTAGGGTAATTAATGAAGGTACACATTTGAAATCAATAAATTTAGTAATGGCCTTTACAGGGAGAGATCTGGCACTGGACTATAACATATACATGTACTTGGAGTTAATTAGCCGACAGGGCTTTCCATCACAGTCTTGATTTGGGCGAGAAACAGCATCACCATGAATGTTAGTGTCCTCCTCCCATGGTGAGCATTCTTTTAAAAATGATGACATGCTAGAGGCCATGCTGTTGAGGCTAAAATTTCAAACCATACACATTACTGAAAGCCATAGTATATTATCAATATTGTCTTCAATTCCCATGAAGAGATTTAGGGCATAAACAAACACATTCTCGGGAGTTGCCCAACTCATGATAATTCAAAATAGGTTTTAGAACTTATTATGGTGAAGCCACAAGAAATGTTGGAAATGCACTTGGTAAATGACTCTTGGGGTTAAACTTTAGCTCCCTCCCCATCAGCCGATCTCAATTTTCAAAAAAAAAGCACATTCACCAATTTTATCATGTCCCCATTTTCTAATACGCCCCCCCCCCAAAAAAAAAAAAAAACCAAAAAAAAACCCCAACAACAACAAACAAACAAAAAACAATCTGCTGATACCCCTCAGGAGCAATTGATGCTGGACAGTAAAGATCTGAAGATATGACTAAATGATTGATATAAATAATGAATGACATATTGAATAATTAGTAATCCAACTGCAAAAAATTATATGTATAGTAAATAAGTCTTTACTAGACTGTACACATATTTTTTGAATTCATAACATGTATAAAATATGAAAATTTGACGGAATATGTATTTCTTCTGAAATAATCATGAAAGAAATCTGCAGTGCACATGTTCCAGGCCATTTTGTTTTCTTTTTGGTGTTTTCATTCGAAATATTGTTCACTGAAATTTAGTTCGCGTCCGGGGGATAATACACCAATGGTATTCAGTACTTCTACATTGGTACATCTCGACATGCAGTACACGTTGTTGTGTTCGAGGCATCTACATGTAATATTGTATGCAGTTCATGGACTGCAAATGTGTTTTCACATGGATTAATAAGTATTTCGTTCAGCCCTTATTTCTATCGATCTGTTAGTAATATCTTCACTCTCCGGCGTCAAGTGTTCATAGTTCTGTGAGTAATTGTATCTCACTGTTTGGTCCGACTCAATCTGATTAAAATCTGATGTTAGATAGGCTGGTTTTCCTGTATTTACCTTTATTCCATCGAAAGGCGTTCGTCCAGGAAAATAAAAAACTAACGTAAAAGACGCAATAACGATGGAATAAAGGTAAATACAGGAAAACCAGCCTATCTAACATCAGATTTTAATCAGATTGGGTCCGACTATACCTCAGACCACTAAAAAGACACGATGTGTATCAAACTTCATTGATCGCCTAGCTGCAATAATTGTAGTGTTTGCTGCTATTTTGGGGGGCTTTTTCGTCTGTTTTTGTGCCTTTTTGTGTTCCGGTGTTTATTCGGGTTAAACATTGTAACACGAAAAGGCACACAAACAGATGAAACATCCCTCAAGTCACACCAAACGCTGCAATTATTGCAGCTACGGAACGCCTTGTTACTCACTAACTGCAATCGTCGTGACACCGGCGTTTAGACTCTTACAAAACGCAAAATTAATGTGGTTTATACTTACATCGTATTCCAGAGCATCGCCGTCGCTTATCCATGCCATTGTAATACATATTTCAGCACTAAATCAGTCCCAAAACCACTTGGCTTGGCTATCCCACGCGTTCCGCCCGTATGACCCTTAGCGCTGTGCATGTCATTGTTGACATCTCGTGCTGGCACGCTCGCTCAATATATCGCGTAATGATGACATCACTATCACATGACTTGCCTCTATCGATGTCAACAAGTATGGCGGGCGGTTTGAAAAGAAGTAAACCGGCCGAATGTTTTACAGCTCCCGTATGTCACTTTGGAGTAATATTGACGACCAGTAGACAGGTAAATTTTCTAATTAGATGGATTGGACCATTTACAGTTTAGTTTTAACGTATTTTTCAATGAAAGAAATTACCCCAAAAAATAGTCCCCGTTGCAGATAAT
The DNA here is from genome assembly GCF_964340395.1 of Glandiceps talaboti. NCBI lineage: Eukaryota > Metazoa > Hemichordata > Enteropneusta > Spengelidae > Glandiceps > Glandiceps talaboti. The sequence goes on from NC_135554.1 coordinate 12,853,241, forward strand.
ATACCTTTAATAAAGTGATAATGGGTAAGAAGTTATCAGGGGGAGGCTGGAAGGGGTGCAAAGCATTAAGGGTAAAAACAACTGTGAAAGCTCATTGCGCAGGGAGCCTCCATTGTGTACACTTCTATCGTGCACGCGCGTTCTGCGTTTAAAACGGTGGCCGGCTCAGTGCTCACCAGCCGTATATTGGGTCATTTTCAACTCGCTCTAACGTTCACAATAATTCATCATATTGGATACTATAAAGCGAGAACTTCGACTGATATTTCTCCCTCCGTGCCAGAAGAACCGATTTTGGAATCATTGATAGGAATACTGGCGATTTCGTGAAGAATACTTGACCCCGCTGAGGTCGTAAATTTCGGCACAGTTTTTCGCCCATTTTGTTGTTTCGCCCAAAATTTAGATTTTTTCATAAAATAGATGGATTCTTCTGTACTTTTAAATGGTTATAGTTAGAACAAGACAAGGTTTGTTCAAGATTTTCGGTAGAAAGTCGGTGATCCAACCCGGAGTCGAATTCAAACACAAAATTGATGAGTATATATCCCTGAAAAGAAAGTGTTATACGATCCTAAAATCTGCAAGTAATTTACTGTACACTTACTGTAATTATTTAACAAAGAGTTTGCAAGATGTAAGCTAAATTATTTCTTTAGCTATCCTCAGGTGGTAGGAAAGGGGTTTACATTAAATTACATTCAGGTATTTTTCTCACACAAGACATATTTATAGAAGTCAACACAGAGACAAATACGAGACAAAATGTAACATGAAGAACTGAAGAAAGTGCAGATTTGGCACAGCAAATCGACTAGCGATAGCGACGAATCTGAAAATAAATAGGAAAATGTCCTCATAAGAGTGAAAAGCACAACATTTTAAGTATATAAGAGGAAATGCTGACAATTAGTGTTAACAATCAATGCACGACACGAAAGTGTCAATAAACACGTCCGGCCAGCAAGTGTAGGATAGCCGTCAATGGTCAAGCGTCTTCGCGTGTTATATGCACGCACAATGGGTCGCCATCTTGAAAACATCAAAACTCAACAAAAAGTAGTGACAATTTATACACATTATAAATTGGGGTATTCGGGGGAATGATGCAGAACCATGAAATTCGTAACGATTTGGTCAAAAAGTTAAACTCCAAAACCACTTGGCAGATTGGCTTGAAAGTTGGTGGGAATGATCTTAAAAGTGTTATTCTGCAGATTTTCTGTAAAAGTTTTGCCCTAGCAACAATGACCACGCCCATAGCAACGACCACATTTTTGTCTTAAAAGATAAACAAAACTACTGTTCAGATTGTCCTGAATTTGAAGAGAATTTTCGTAGAAGTGTTATTCTGCATATTTTCTGTAAAACATTTTGACCCTAACAACAATGACCACGCCCCTGGCAACAACCAAATGACTGTGTTTTTTGTCAAATAACATCATCAGGTAGGATGTGAGTAAACATTCAAAAATGTATGCAAGTCTCTTATAGCAATAGCCAATCGGTCAAGAACAGCTATTATCAGACAATTGAAACTTTAAAAAAAATTATGCAAATGGACGTAGCAACAAGATCACGCCCATAGCAAGAGCCAAATGATCATGCATATCGCAAAGATAACTGTGATTAATAGACAATTGAATAAACATTCAAGAAATGTATGTAAATGTGCCTCGCAATAGGACCATGCCCATATCAACAACCAAGCCATCTGGTATATTGCAAAGATAACGATATGTATTAAAAATAGACACGTAAATAACATTCAAAAACATGTAAATGTGCCTGGCAACTAGACCACACCTATAACAACAGCCAAATAATCACTTATATTGGAAAGATAACAACAATGATTAATAGACAAATGAAGAAACATTCAAAAAATGCATGTAAATATTGAATCAATTATGCAATTGTCCTACAGTGCCATTGCCATTATATGTCATATAATCTTACATCACACACCATCTTCCGCACGGTAGCGTACACGTACAAGACGCCAACAAGTTTTTGCAACACGCATATCAACGCTCATAGCAACAGGAAAGAAAGTAGTTCAAAACTCCAGCGACTAGCCTTATTATCTTGGGATAAATGTGCCAGTTTGTGATACAAAGAATTATTGCCAGGTAGAGTTCGCGATTTCTCCATAGGGACGCGATTATAGGTATATCATATCAGGTATTAATATCTCCACATATAATTTAACCCATATGTACGTGCTATTTCCAAGAAGAAAAACGTAATTGTGTTGTTCGAGGTAGCTGTAACTGTACACGACGTAATGTTCCATTGTTGTTGAGGCTGATAGACAATGTATTCTGATAGCCCTATGATATATATTATATATTAGTAGACTAAGTCATGAAATTGTAATTACTGTGTTTGGATGACTACCGACCAATATCTATCCTACCTGTAGTTTCTAATATATTAAATAGAGCTGTATAGCTATCTAGATGAGAATGACATTGTGAATAGATGTCAGTCAGGATTTAGGCCAGGTTACTCCACGGCAACGGCCTTACTAATGTTCAGATATCTTATTTAATAATATTGATTGCAAACAACCCACTGGAGCAATATTCCTAGACCTGAAGAAAGCATTCGATACAGTCGATCATGGAGTGCTGCTTCAGAAACTACATGAATTTGGTACACAGGGCAGTGCACTGCCATGGTTCCGTGCCTATCTTACACAAGTTGTAGTGTTAAATTTCACATATTATCAGAAAGCATGGGCATTTCCTCTGGGGTACCCCAAGGTTCAATCCTGGGACCTTATTTGTTCACCCTTTTATATCAATGACTTGCCAGAAACTGTTATAATAGTCAGGACGCAAGGTCCAAAAAGTGGCTTAAAACAGGAGTTACCTCACACGGTTTGAAGTACAATTTTTGACACCATATTTAGTTAGAGTAATATCTGAGCCTTCAGAAAAATGATGTTGCCCCTCTACACTCTCTTGCACAAACTCACAGGAGGCACTTTCCATGGTAACTGTAACATAATTTTGAAGGATGCTAAACGTTAAAAAACGTCATATCTCAGGCTCCAGATGTGATATAATCATAATCAAAGTATGTGTATATATGTTTAGGAGGACGCGCAACACATTGATCATATGACCTTACCGATCAAAGGTCAAAGTCATAGTGAAAATTCAAGGTCATCATATTTTCTATATTTATATTAAAAATCTGGCCGAACGTTTTCTATAACAATCATCAGGCATAGTTGTTATTGCAGAAAATCAGCCATAAAAATAGCAAACGATACAGTCTTTAGGTAAAATACAGTAAAAGCCTATTTGGAGATGCTTTATTACAATATCATGTTAGCATGACAACTGATATCAAGATCCGCAATTGTGAAAAATACGACAATACTGAAGATCTCAAGGTGCCCAAGTGCTATAGATTTGACCAAAGTGTCTGAGTTTTGGGGAATGGGCAACTCACTGAACACATGATCATTTTAATCCAAGGTCAAGGTCATAACCAAAATTCAAGGTCATGGTGATTTTTTTAGTTTTTATCAACAAATCACCGAAACATTACAATAAATACAATTACAAAAATGTTATATGCTACAGAAAGGTGGTAATAGAAAGATTATGACAAAAATATATTGGACGTTGCTTTGAAATTACACAAATAAAATTACTGGGTTAACAAAATGATGTTAGCACGTCAACTTATTTGATATCTTTAATAATTCTCAAGTAGTTTAATGTTGTATATCTTGGTGTCTGAAAGAGCTACGAGTATGATGCAATTGTCCTTATATTGGTTTTGAGGAATGGGCTACACATATTGGTTACGTGATATTTTTGGTATAAGGTCAAAGTCAAATCTGAGGGCAGGTGTTTCAAGGGGGAGGGGGGTGTCATATAGTAATGTGAAAAAAATATTAGTACCCGCATATCACCGCTGAGGAGGGTACATCACGAATCCTATCAGATATCATTGGAAACAAAGTCAACGTAGAAGAGGAATCACAACCAAATTTGAAATTAATCACCTAGTATGGGTAAATAAATAGACAAACATATCTCAGAAATGACTTGATACTGCAAGGGAAGAAATCTACTAAACACAACAGACAGAATTATCAAAATCATTCACAGATATTTGTTTGGTGGAACAAAACAAAACAAAATTAATAACAATACTATGTGTAACTGTATTGCCATTTGCTTAAATTGCATTAGAAATTGGCTTTCCACGTGCACTCATAAAAAGAGTTAAATGAAATTGGAAACTAAAGATTGGAAAGAAAACCGTAATTGAATAAAACATTGGAAGAAAAATGGAACTTAAATATAAAAGTAACAGATAAAATAAATATACATGATGCTAAAGATACAAATGCTGAGACAAATAACATGAAGCTAAAAAAAATGGTAAAATATCCTAGGACAGGTTTAAAATGCGAATCGCAGATTGATAAAAGCTCTTTCTAAAACGTTCTGATTTCGTGTTAAAAATCCTGGACCGCCTACCCGAGGGTAACAGTTCAAAGAATGTACTTGCTGAATGACTGGAATCCTTAATGATGGTTTTTATCTTCGCGAATGGATCTGGAATAATTTGATATATTGATTGTTAGGATGGTGATTCAGTACCAATAGTTCTCAATGCTGTCCGGACGAATCTCTCATGTGCAAAAACTCATCGTAGGTGATGTTGTTATACCAGACGCTCCATGACAGTGCGGTAAAGAATAACTAAACTACAACCATGACTCATTTCAAATTTCTTTAAACGTCTCAGAAAATAAAGACGCTGTTGTTCTTTCTTTACGAGGTGTCCAGTATTTGTTTGCCAAGACAGTCGATGTGAAAGTTGAATACCCAGGAATTTGAAAATACTTACAATAAACTTTATCTGTACCATAAATATCCAAACTGTCAATAACATGTCGTCTTGCCAATGATGAAATAGCTTTATTATAAACTAAAAGCACTTGGTAAAGGGTTGGCATTCATTCCCACACAAAAGTTCCCAACAAAAATTAAGCATAATCCGTCTGAAATATCTGTAGTAAGAAATAAAATATGAAAACACCGTCCTTTAATAGACTAAAATCGATGGACACCACATATACTATCTAGAAGTAACAGCAGGAGAAGCATTGTCAAAATTCCTTTAACAGTATACATGTAAAGCCTCAAAATGCGAATGTGGTCACCTTTTATATAAAACCGTATGTATTCAGTGAGTTGCCAGAAGAGCTTTAAGTTAAGACCTTGAGAAAAACACCATTTTCGTTTTTACATAATTATGTATCTCGACTTTAGTCCTGGTTAAGGTTACAAACGTTTGTAAGTAAGTATCGGGAATGAAATATACACTGAGCTTGAATAAACACCACGCTTGAGTCGAATGCAGGATCCTGACTGCAATTTACATACCAATCAAGTTACGTCAAATTAGTTAATCTCAAGTCTAAACATTATCTACTAACCAATCCTATACTTTACTAATTGACCAATCAAATGAAGGTCAATATCGAATTCGAGCCAATATGTATGGAATGTAGGAAAACCTTCATTTCTGTGTGATCTGTACTTTCTTGTTAGATGTCAATAAATTGGGAGTAGCTATCTTTATAGTACTTTGTTGTGCAGGCGTCATTCCTTTTAAGAACCCCTTTCTAGACAATTCCCTTACCCCATAGTAAGCTGACCCTGAATATGCTTTTACTACAAAATTTATGACGGACTATATAATTTGCTATCTGATTTGCTACCGGATGTCTTCAGTAGTTTATAGCAATAAACCTATATGGGTGTTTCGATAAAAGTGAAAAATTGAGGTGACTTTGTAAATATTCTATGACCTTGACCTTGGATCGAAAAGATCATGTAATAGGTGTGTTGTCCGTCCCCTAAAACCAATATATATAGACACGGGCATCATGTCTGTAGCACTTCGGTACGCTGCGATAGTCAGTGCCTTCATATTTTGTGATCTTGTCTTAGTAACAGAATTTTGTAATAAAAGCAGCTCAGTACATGCCTCTGTTGTATTTTTCCTGAAAGACTATATAATTTACTATTTTCTTAAGCGATTTTCATCTGTAAAGATCATGTCTGATGTTAGCTATAGAATAGATTCCAGCGGTATTTTAGGGAAGAAGTCCATTTCAAGTTGCCGGTACCGCAGGCGGTTCCCGCGAGAATCCAAACCCTCCCGTACCGCCGGCAAAAAATTACGATGACCTTGAATTTTGACAATGACGTTGACCTTGGATCGAAAGTATCATGTAATCAGTGAATTGCTTGTCCACAAAACCCTATATACCCGGAGTTTTTCGAAAACTAGCCCTGGGCCACTATTCGGAAAATCAGCAAATTCGGAACCACAACAGAGGAACTAAATAGAAACTCAGGGCGATTATTTGGCAGTCAACACTCAACAGCCATGTGGCTATATCAGTACTAATGTGGACATACCAGTTTAGGGACACAACAATTAGGAAGACAAGAATAATAATTTCATTTTATAATAATTCAAATATATCAAATGAAACATTTTATTTGCTATCATTCTGTCAGCATTGATTGTATTGTTGCGTCGATGCCTCAAAAATAACCATTACAAATAGAATAGAATTGTCAATTGACTGAAACCAAGCATGTCAACTTTATATTCATTATTATAAAGTGGATATTGTTCAACTAAAAATAGTGTACGTCTGAATATACATATTCATAGGCAAGATTCATTGTTTCACATAAGCGGGACTTGGGACCACTAATTCTTTTAGCAGGACCACTGCATTTGTTTCATCACTGGTCCAAGGACCACCAGTTCACAAAATGATTTGTTCACCCTGGATAAACTTGACATTAGCCTTGTACCGATCGTTAAATCTCCATGAACTCATTTATACATGACATTACACATTACTTCAACTCTCACTCGGTGTAATTCACTTTGTGTGCACACTCACTATGCAAATTTCCCTGACCTATTTTTAGACCCAGTGTGTCGCAATGACAGTGACGTCTGCGGGTCTCCATGAGTCATCTGCCGACTTGTTGATCGATCTCAGCACAAAGGTGTATGTACCTACCTTCACGATCACATTCTCCTCGTGTAAAAAACATCCATTTTTTATTGGCACTCTAAGTTTATGTTTTTTTTCAACGGAATACTCGAACTGAATAAAAACTAACGTTACCAATATAACAAGGCAAAATTCTTGCCAAATGATCGCCCATGGGCAACTTTTCGGATGGGCTTGTTTTCGGAAAACTCCGGTACAAACACTTATATCATGTCAATAGCACTTCCGGGTTCGTATATTAACACTTTGGTATAATTGGGGATATTGACAGCAGTTGTCTTGGTAACAGCTTTTTGCTACAAAACAACTTCATATATACTTTTTCACATTTTTTTTCTGAAAGATTGTATGTTTGGCCATTTTCTGACAGACGTACAGCTTTACCAGTTATATCTGATGGAAGTATACACATGAATGTTACGATGAAAGTGCAACAAATTAAGTTCAACTTGAATTTTGACTATGACCCTGACCTTAAATCGAAAAGGTCATCATTGTGTAATCATTGGGTTCCCTGTCCCCTAAAATATATATACTAGTAAACATATTTTAATCATGATTATATTATTTCTGAGATATGACGTTTTTAATGTTTAGCATCCTTCAAAATAATGTCAATGTTACCATGGAAACCGTCTCCTGTGAGTTTGCGAAAGAGAATCCAGAGGGGCAACATTTTTCTGAAGGCCCAGAAGTTATTCTAACCAAATTTACAGCCAAAATATGTACTTCAAGCCGGGCAACTTTTTTTTCTTCAAATTTTCAGCCTTGGGTCAAGTAACTATGTATGCGGACGATACAGCTATGTTTTCTTCAAGCAAATCAATTGCCAATATATATTGAAGTGACACTCAAATAATACATGACAAGGCCTGGCTTGACTCAAACAAGTTAACACCGAATACAAGTAAAACCGAGACCATGCTTTTCGGTACTTCTCAAAAACTAAAATTAATTTAGTTTTGCAAATACAGTCATGTTCACGTATGTATGTATGTATATGTATGTATGTATGTATGTATGTATGTATGTATGTATGTATATATGTATGTATGTATGTATGTATGTATGTATGTATGTATGTATATCCCCTTATCATGCTTGAAATCTTTAGATATATATACAATCTAATGAGTCCCGTGAATTACTTGTTATCAGTTTACATAAGTATTTTTTTTTCCCAACTCGTTAAATTGCTCTAAAATATTTAATTATCCACACCAGAATGAGACTTTGTCATCAGTTGCTTGGTTTGAATTGGAGCAATATGATAGTATGATGGCCTTCTTCCATGTTTATATATTAGGATATGAATACTAAACGTCCTAGGTTGTTTTGCACACCGACGTACCACCATGTCTGTCTGTATGTATGTATGTATGTATGTATGTATGTATGTATGTATGTATGTATGTATGTATGTATGTATGTATGTATGCATGCATGCATGCATGCATGCATGTATGTATGTATGTATGTATGTATGTATGTATGTATGTGTGTATGTATGTATGTATGTATGTATGTATGTATGTATGTATGTATGTATGTATGTATGTATGTATGTATGTCTGTTCTGTGCTCGAGTATACCCTAATCCGAATATCTTAATTACGTAGTTTGCCTTAAGATAAAAGGTTCCCTTTTAAATGTGTATATACTGCCTTTGGCTGGCTCTACAGTGACTCACATGTCGTATGTAAACATGTGCAGATGGGCGGCTCAGTAGATCGTTATTTAGTGAAAAGGGTTGTTGATTCAGTAAAGACACCACACCCATCTTCGAACTGGAATGAAGATTCGATTCAGTTCAGGAATGAAGAATTTATCTGCTAAGCATTATATATTTCCCAGCAACTAAAAACCGACTGGGTTTACTTACAGTGTTACTACACAGGTAAGTTACTGTAAGTATTAATATCCGGATATCGATCTTTAAAAGTAGAAAAAGAAAAGGGATGACGATGATCGTACGTAATCTCTGGCTATAATCAGTATTGCCATATGCAGAGAAACAAACATAAAAAGCAAAACACCATTTAGCAGTTCGCGGAACAACATTTTAAAATTTTAAGAATATGTTAGACCTGCACTACTTGCAACCTGGACAGTTGTCAGTTGTTCATCACATAATCAAATAAATATTCACTAAACTAAAAAGACATTGTATCTGTTAATTTAGTGTGGTCAATATTACAGTTGTAGTTTTAGGCAGCGTAGTGGCAAGTTAAATATTGAACAGAATGTCACTTTTGAATATGTCACACCATTTTGACACTGTAGTATTTTGATCAGACAACTATTATATTTTCACTGAAAATTGTTAAAATACAAACAATTCTATAATGTGCAGTATTATCCATAACCAGTATGAAAGCAACTTAAAATCATGATCTCCACTAAGAGTGTTGATTTGTCGGTGCAAAATACAAATTTGAATTGATGTATCGTTTATACAGCTACAAAATACGTGTATCCACAGGAGATGTGATACTGTTCACGGTTTCCGATATTACAAGTTGTCAAGTACGGTAAACTTTTAAAGCAATGACCAAGTTGGGGATAGTATAGATTTTAACATTACCTAAATGTAAGTATACGGTTAATGTGAGGTTTAATTCTCTCCGACTCCCCTCATTGTTTCAACTGTGCTCCCAATTCATTTAGCGAACACTTTTGAGTGGACGGGACACTTTTATGCAAATAATTAAAGTGTCCGCTTACCAATAATCCAATAAAAAAAACTGTCTGCTAACACTTTAAGATCATGAAAGAAACTGTCAGCAGCTTGTTAATCATTTATATGACACTGGTCCCTCCTTGTTACTGTTACAATGCAATCAACATGTGCTACCGCGCCTAATTCTGTACCTGTCATTCGACCTTATCTTGGTGGGTCGCGAACACAGTACCTCTAGTTCTGTACCAATCTATCGAAATGCATGCTATATATGTGTAATTTTTTGTCATTTTTATTGAGTTGACAATGCGTATGTGCGTCATGGTTAGCAACAAAGCTATGGGTGTGTAAAAATGGAACTATTTTTCGAATTAGCACTGGAACTGTGTTATAGTACGAGTCATTGCCAGGTTAATGTATTTCACAGTGGGGAAAAAAAAATTATTTGAATTGTTGTAAATGAAGAGATAATGGGTAAGAAGTAACACGACTGCAGATAACAAGGTTGACTTTCTTGTGAAAAACCTAAAAACGTGTCGAATTCCAAGTAAAACTTTATTATAGTACAGGTCCAACTATACGAAAAGTCATATTTGACCATGTCTTTCCACAAGGGTAAATCTTTAGCAGAGGATGTGTAAATGTAGTGAGAATGAGACGAACGGACACCTTTGACTTAAATTACCCCGGTGATCTCTCCCCTGGGAGTTGTAGGCAGTCAAAAGTGTCACTCCGTTTCGTACTACCCCTTGACAGAGATGGTAGTTAGGTGGGTCACTGGTAGGGTAAAGGTTGGATAAAGATGGGTAAATTTGACTTTTGGTATAGTGTCCTCGGCCTTTGACTGTTTTTATTAGGATACTTTTGGCTAACCCATCAGTTATTTTATTTGTCCGATGCGCATGTGTCCTAATGAAAACAATAAATGTTCTCTGTCATATAACTATCTGAGTTTAATAATTGTACCAGTGGGCAGTTTATCATTGGTTTATATCAATACTTGATGTAATGCTATTTTATACCTGGATATATGGATACTTTGTAAATATAATTCAAATTCTAGTTGAGACATAAATGTCGCATAAAACCTAAGTCTTGGGGATTCATTAATAATTCCGTTGTTAAAACCATACTTTCTTGTGAAAATGAAGGTCTAAATGTTCTTGATGATGAACTACATGTTTTGTTATTTTGTCCTTTATAACAGTCTCTTAGAAAGGAATTTATTTCATACAGTACCCAACACGAGATAATGCAATAACCTTACTTTCGACCAGCAATCAACTTACACTTTTTCATTTGTCTATCTTTGTATTTAAAGCGTTCTTACTCAGAGAGGAGACATTACTATCTTTGTCATTTTTTTTATTTGTCATTTTGTTCCAAAAGTTACTGTAATATTTAACCTCTTTTCGTCGAATGATGGGCGGTAGCCCTATTCTTTTGATATAAATCAACTTGTCTACTTGATGTAATGTTGCCACAATCGCCAAATAGAATATTGATTAAGCTTTTAGGAGGAGTTTCCTGGAGCCTAACATACACGACGCCAAAAAGTGTTGCAACACGCATATCAATTCCCTTAGGAACAGGAAAGAAAGCAGTCAAAAATTCAAAAAACCCGCGACTGACCTTATTATTTGGGGAAAGCGTGCCAATTGGTGATAGGGAAAAATATTGCCGGGTAGAGTTCGCGATTTCTCCATAGCAATATACACGGGGCTGCAATTGTAGGGATATGATAATATGTATTAGTATCTACACATATAATTTAACCCCCATGTGCTATTTCTAAGAACATAATAAACGTCATTGTGTAGCTAGTGGTAGCTGTAGCTATAGCCGACGTAATGTTCAATTGCTGTTGAGGCTGATAGGCAATGTATTCTGACAGCCCTATAATGAGGGTCTGATAATAATCGCTAGAAAACAAACATGATATAGTGCTGGTATTATTCAGTTATTACGGTTCCTTTTAGGAATTCTCGGAAATATTTACACACGTTTTAGGTGTCGAAATATTACTAGACTAAGTCGTGAAATTGTAATTATTGTGTTTTGTTTCAGACGTGACGTTGTTTATAAAGTTCGCCAAAAACCGGGGTAGAGAAATGAATGTCTTTTATTGCAATAGCTCACGTGGGTGTCAAGACAATAATATTTTATGTTTGGAGATGTCATTCAAGTTAATGTTTAGTGTCATTTGTTTCATTTCATTATGTATGACATATTGTTATCTTAGGAAGCTCAACTCCTATGTGCGACTTATTGTAATTTAAGTATTGTAACGACGTCGCAGGTTTGGGTGACTTGACTTTTGACCGTAGAGCGTGAGCATGTCTCGTGGCTCTGGCTTTGGAGTGAGGCTCAGGGCTTTGACAAATAAAATATATGTCCCAGTTATTCCAGAAACATCGTCTCTATGCAGTTTATCCATTTACTACAATACTAGCTGATCTCAAGTTTTGATAATATTGTGGCTTGTCTTAACATCCCCTAAAACGGTGACGCATATTATTTTGTTTTAACACTACGTTTTGGAGGCAATATTAGCAATTAAAACACGAGAGTGTACGTGATTAATACTAACCCGTGTTTGCAAATAATCCAATGCAATTGTAATATTGAATGACACTACTACAATAGTAACTACGTCTTCCCTAAATGTTGCCCTATCGTATCGTAATTGTTTCAATGTGTGGACATTTACAGAGATGCACTCAAACGTAAAACATGCGCACCCAGTCAGAAGAAAGCAGAGTCGATAAGTCAGCAAACTTCTACTTTCTTGTACACGTCTAAAATTATATAAATATTGTACATAAATATAGAAACCAACACTAGAATTCTATCAACATCTATGCAAACGCCTTAAGCTTCGATCTAGACTATTTGACAAGCATGTAAAAGCGAGGTTAATATCATAAGCTTTAGCATCATTTTTAGTGTACCAAATATCAGTGGAGGATTATTTTCATGTCAACCGCCATAGATATCGCGGATATCGAAGGTAGCCTTACTTTTAATTTTTTTTAAAGAATTGTGTCAAATTGAAAATCCGAATAAGAAGAACTACTGCAGCGTTCATAATCAAATTATAATCAAGTTCCGGTTTCTGTAAAAGAAATATCTTATTTATATATTGTCAATTTTTTTTAAATTACAGACACTGCTGACTGATGGCGAAAATTGTTATATTATTAGTAATGCTATGCTATGCCTACTCTGTTTATGTCATTCAGGCATCGGTTGCCATGGTTTCAGTAGAAGACACAATATTCAATGGTATTTTCAGCATATTATATTAACTTATTTACTACCATACTATATTTACTTTCCATAAGGCAAGATTATATTGTGTGTGTTGTGTGTGCACGCGCGCGCGCGTGTCTGTGTGTGCGTGTGTGTGTGAGTGAGTCTTTCTGTCTGCATTCATGTTTCTCTGACAGTCTGTCAGTGAACATTATACGAGATAGCGAAACAGTCAAGTCAGTCCGATAGATGGAAAGACAGACTGACAGACAGACAGATAGGCAGACAGACTCTTAATATAGCCTACCCTAATGATGGGCATCGGTTGGCATTTATATATTGTCATATTTATATTCTGTGGATTTCCCTCAAGCTGGGATAAAGGTTGATTTTCTTCTTGGCTGGAAGATCAATATTTCTCCCCCCAAAAATACAAAAAGCCTTCACGAGGCAACATAGTTCAAGAATTAATTAACTGTCCTTATTCATTTCACAGAAAACCCAACTAAAGAGAATTCGATTCACGGCAGATTGCCACAAAAGGATTATCATATCAAGAAGCGAATGGAAAGACAAACAGATCCCGAGTTAACCGTACTTGTTGTCATAGGCATGCACGTATTTACTAATGCTCTCGGTGACGCTTTGTATGGTCCGATTACTGGAACATATCCAACTAAAGATGTGGATGAAATGGCAAACGGAGCTCTACTCGGAGTCAGTCCACAGAACGAGTTACAAATAAAAGAATCTCTGTCGACACCCCAATGGTCTATTATAGTGAATAGTTGTTGCATTATATCAGCCATGGAGTATAATGGTAAGATATATGGTGTTGACGACAACAATATGCTAATCATTCGAGACACCCTTTACAGTGATTGGTCAGGGCCTGTACTAAATAGTGGGTTTATTAGAAAGTTGGCCATTATTGCCCCAGAAGTACTATTTGCAATGCCTGTAAATGGTGACCATTTTTTGTATTCTGCAAACACACTCCCTTTTCTACCATGGCAACGAACAAGTATGCGAATAGGACCAATCCAAGATATTGACTTTGCTACAAATGGCAATTTGTATATGACAGATTTTGCATCGTCGATATGCTCGTTTCATTGGCCAAGTGAGATTGAAGTAGTAAGTGAAAATGAAAACACAGGTGAGTGGTTACACAATTTGTTTTCGAAAAGAACCAATGTATGTCAATTTAAATCTTCATAACGATGAAAGGTGTCAGTGATAGAGATTTAACGAGCTAACCGTTTCATAAAATGACCACTTCTTTTCCGAACATAAAGTTACTGTAGATACGCTTTAATCTTTCTGTCAAAAACTGACAAAGTTTCGATTTTCTTTTTTCAAAGCGTTTTAAATAACCCCCTAATTCACTAAATAACCGACCCAACTGCGTTTTCGGTACAATCATTTAGTATCTGAATATGTCATGTTGTAACAGATCAATATGTATATGTGCGCCTACAATTTACACAATAATTATAATGTCTTGTTCCGCTTCTATCTAGAACGCATTCTCTGTGTTACGAGACAATAACTTGGCTCTTACTAAACAAACTAGTTACCTCTCGTGTTGGTAAAACAGAACACATCATTATATTATAATACATGGATAACAAGATTTCCATTTCAGAGTGGATCCACTTCGAATCGTCATACTACTGGTTCAGTCAAAATAGTTTAACAACGTGGCGTGATGCTCGTCGATTCTGTGACAGCATGGATTCTTTTCTAGCTGTGCCCAATGGTAATATAGAAAATTCCTTCCTAGCAGAGGCGGCATACAACCGCTCATTTGGAACTATTGCTGATGCATATTATCGTCCAGATACACAAAAGACTATGACATGGTTCCTGGGCTGTACTGATATAGAGGTGCCAAAACGACTTTATTATATTACTTTTCGCAAACGAGAGTCCATTTTGTATTGTCTATAAGCGTTTTCCCAAACAATTACATTCAATGTATATAGATGTGATTACTTGCTTGTTATACACGTATACCTGCAATCACTATGACATGTGTGCATGAATACATACATACATACATACATACATACATACATACATACATACATACATACATACATACATGAATACATACATACATACATACATACATACATACATACATACATACATACATACATACATGCATGCATGCATGACTTGCGGACAAACTGATAGATAATCAATACTTTGTTTATGTATTTGTGTGTGTGTCTGTGTGTGTGTGTGTGTGTTTGTTTGTTTGTTTGTTTGTTTTATAAAGGTTGAAGGTAGTTGGTCTTGTCAAGGTGACCAAGAATACTTTCTTTATTGGAATCTTTATGAATCTGATGATGAACATGAGATGGATAATTGTGCTGCGTACTTCTTCATCGAAGAAGATTTTATAACGACTGTATTTAAAGAGCATTGTGGACTACCTACAGCGTTCATTTGTGAGAAGCCTTTTGTTTCAGGTTCGTCCATTCATGTATTCGAAATCAATTAAAACAGTGTATAGTAAAACTCACTGTCAGACTAAAAGATAAATATTTAAAGATGGACTATGGGTGAGAGTTGGGCTTTGGTTTTGATCGTAATTAATCGACCAACGTATTTCCTTTACTTAAAAAAACACAGGTGGAACACATTACTTAATATTTTTACAACAGTTGTGTGTATCTGGTATATATTTCTAGCATAACATATATATATATATATATATATATATATATATATATATATATATATATATATATATATATATATATATATATATATATAACTCGGTGAGTATCAATCTACTAATAAGACAATGCTCTATACCGCAGTGGCAGAGCGCAATAGTTTTGGTAGTACTGGAACTCTTTCTTGGTAGTAACTCGGAGTTTCACGCATTGAGCGATCATCAGACAACTGTCTGATGATCGCGCAATGCGTGAACCTCCGAGTTACAACCAAGAAAGAGTTCCAGTACTACCAAAACTATATATATATATATATATATATATATATATATATATATATATATATATATATATATATATATATATATATATATATATATATATAACAGTATTAAGCAAGATACAAAAGTCTAGAGCTGTTATGTAGTGTTTCAAGCTGTTGTGACCATCAGATGACTAATGGTACAGTTCTATTCAAAATTCCATTTCACTTGATATGGATGACAAAGTGAAGTTCGTCAATGTATATATATATATTCATCACATAAATACGTGCATATCTTCTACTGTGTGACGTCAAACAGGGGGTGATTTCAGAGCATATCACCCCTGTTCTACCGATCTATTTTTTCTCCGTACTGTTTGACTGGTTCTGCCAATCCTATGATATGTGCGCTACGATCAAGTTTATCGTAATAATTATGTGCTTTTAAAACGTAAATGCATACATTGTGTTACATATATCCTTGGATGGCATGAGTTTGATACGTATAAGTACTTTTATTTTTATTTGATACATTTTATTCTATTTAAAAATCGCGTAGATTATCGATGTAGCAGCCGGCAATCTTACTTGTAATACTTCCGATTTTCCGTCCAGCTCAGATCTCTGAACTTACACAACCCGAGAAAATATTATTAAAATGACGGCACAAAAGTCGTATTCAGACAATTCTACTAACGTTTTAAACTAAATTCGATATTACATGCATAGTCATCAGTCGCCATTTTTTAATACACGATGAAGAATATAGTGCGATGAAATGATGCAGTATTCGTAAAATACGATTTATAATTTTAGAAAAATACAGGGAAATACTTAGTTATTTGATAAATATATAATTCCATGAAATCCATGTTATTTTTACGTCATAATGCTCCTCGTATGATTCCACGGACTACCGGCTACCGGCTACCGGCACGAATTTGTATTAGTCCGCGGAATCATACTCAGAGCATTATGACGTAAAACTAACATTGATTTCATGGGATTATATATAAATATATATATATATATATATATATATATATATATATATATATATATATATATATATATATATATATCTGAGTGTTTTGATATCGGCACTTTGATATTAGTACTGACATTCCTGACAGCTCAGTACAGCTGTCGTATCTCGTATTAGTGAGGTATTACTTTATGTTTTGCATAACATGTCTTGAAAGTGTTATCTGATAAACCAATATATTGTTTGCAGCTATCGTCCGTCTTGACATTAGCCTTCTATAAGACGTTACAAAATCCGTTATGCAAACCACAAACAATATATTTGACATATACTGGGTTGCTCTATCTATTGAATCTGTAATACATAAGATGCGAAACAGTTGTGAAAGGTCTCCTTTATTCATACAGTAATTGTATTTGCATATGCATGGTTATTCCATTCTTCTCTACCTATGCCCAAGGGTTAGACTGTAATGACGTCATCGGTCCGTGCTTACTGGCCTCCCCTAATTAGATCGCACCCTCAACAGCTGATCTGTCAGTCAACCCAAGGGTGTATTGTTAAATTTACACAACAGGATCAGTTATATTGTGTATATATCATAATCACGATCTTGCATTTGTTTAACGATTCAGTAGATGGGATGGTTTCAGATGTAACCAAAGAATTGATGACGTCACCTATATTTTCGTTGGAAGGAACTTCGTCAACGAAAGAATCTGATACAGTGGATGGGATGCGAACAGATGTAACCAAGCAAATGATGACGTCATCGAAATTTCCGTTCGAAAGAACTTCTTCAACAAAAGAATCTGATTCAGTGGATGGAGTGGGATTAGATGTAACCAAGCAATTGATGACATCACCTCAATTTTTGTTCGAAGGAACTTCTTCAACGAAAGAATCTGATCACGAAATCGCTACTGACACCAGAATCCATCAACTTGGCTGAATTCCCAACGACAGCCGTGGCATACAATGAGTTACTAACACTACTCTCAGAGTCACTACCGTTTCGTTCCGTCAATTCATCTGACGTCACATCCACTTCAGTCGACAAAGCGGATATGATAACAAGAAGAGATTCCAGTCCTGATATGTCTGCTATGTCGAAGACAAAATCAATGCAAATGTCTTTGACGATGAGGGACTCTAGGAAGAAGTCGACTACAATTTCCAATCAACGGTTTATGATATGGAAGAAGTATGGCAAGTTGCATCCTTTTGACATGAAAATGAAGCTATGGGAATGTAACCATAACGATGTCACTAGATATGGTGGGTATACGTATTCAATAAGGTTACTGTAAAATTATAGGTACCTGATTACGTTCAATTCATTGTGTCTAATTGATTCACATATTAACAGTGACATTTGATTCACAAATTTCGATTTTAACGTTTGAATTTTTGTTATCAATGTTATAGATATTGGAATGATTCTACTTGGAGTATCCTCTCAGCTCGTGCCACTGATAATTGGTGTAACTATCATGGTTTTATTCAACAACGGTAACATTGCTAGAAATAGACAACAATAGAACAAATGTCATTTTTACATCAACTTAGTAGGCTGTATGAACAGTATTTCAAACTTTTGACTTTGACTTGTGATAAATACATTTCTGTGCTATAATAAACCTCATAATGAAGTTGCTTTCTTTTCGGTGTTTACTGCTTTGTATTGTATTAAGAAACTGAAATGTTATCACGAATTTGTAATTACTGTGTTTGGCTTCAGCCTGACTTTACACATGTCGCCAAACACCTAGTTAAAGAACTGAATATATGTTAAAGTAATGACCCACATGGGGGTCAAGACATTAGGAACTATTATCGTATGTCTGGAGATGTCATTCAAGTTGAAGTTTAGCGTTCTTTTGCTTTACTAGTATTTCCATGACGCTCACAACTATATACGACATATTGTTATCTTTGGAAGCTCATCTCGTATGCTTGACGTATTGTAATTTAATTATTGTAATGACCATATTGTCGCAGGTTTGAGACTTAGGGTTTTGACTGCCGAACGGTGAGCATCTCGCCTGGCCCTAGCTTTAAATTTGGAGTAAGACCGTGAGGCCGGACTCGGGCTTTGATAAATAAAGTCTATGTTCCAACTATACAACATACATTGTCTCATATGCAGTTCATCGTACAAGTCTAGCTGATCTAAGTTTTTATGATAATGTATTGTACTCCCCGATAAAAGTTTTCAGGCTGTTAATATGATGTCCTGTGTACTTAACGTTATAATCTACGAAGAGCACAGTTGTTCTTTTCGTCAACATTTTGTTGACACTGCGTCTCTTGCAGTTTTAAAAGCTGCTTGAAAAAAAGGATTTGAATATTTTCAAAGTATTCACATAAGTATATAATAGGAAAAAATGAAAATCATTTAAACAAGGGATGTATTTTAAAATTAATCGATTAAATAAGAATCTTCAGGGTAGAGGTTCTGTATACGTCAATTATCATTGCCTTTTTGTATTTCTACAGTCAATTGCAGTAGTTTACTGGCCTTTAAACCAGATACCATGACTGTTGTAGCTTATCTACAGACTGTAGAATAAAGTAATATTATTGGAGATTTTGTCCCCCTTTTTCTCATTTCTCACTTTAACGTAATAAATGCCAGACAGATTGCTGTAGACTACCTCCAGGGTAGTAAATATATCGCTTTAAGAAACATTATCATTTGTGATTAAATTAGTGTATGCGAACATTCCTGTAGGCCAAACCATTTAGTTGATATTAACACAAAGTGTACTATTTGTTTTATAGATGTGTTCTATTTTTGCTGAAGTCTGTAAATCAAAGAATATAATTATGTACAAATATTATAAAATGTCAGCTTTAAATGTATGACTGTGTGGCCTCAGTTCTTATCATCCCCATAAAATATTTTATTTGTTGTTACACAGTCCCGGTTTCATGTCATGTTTTGCCCCACTCTCTCCCATTCCTCTTTGATCTCAAAAGCTATCATAAAGGAAAATGTGCATCAACATAATAATGGTCCACCGCCTCACTCATTGATCACCTTGATACCGGCTGATACATAAGGGTGCCACCAACTTCTGCCACTTTACTTCTGCCCCACGTAAGGCCCATTTCCTTTAACATAGTCACCACTATCCATTGCCCTGTAGTCTTTGGTTTACCATGTTTGCGTTTCCCAGGTGGTATCCATCTAGGTGCTACTTTTAGGCCATTCGTGGGACATACTAAGGACATTTCCGAGCCATCCAATCAAGACCTGACATGTGCCTTTGGGTTTCTTTGGATATGTTGTTGCAGCCGGTCTTCAGGTAGACATTTTCATTTGGGATTTTATATGGCCAGTAGATGTTAGAGATCTTCTGGAGACACCAGATGCCAGACAAATTCTATACAACATTTAGACAGCAGCTGCTGCAGCAATATGAATCCGAGTTTAAAGCGAAATCTTCACAGGAAAGAGTGATTCGAGAGGCAGGGAAAATAAACCATGGTGTATCTGCCACTTACTTCAACAATCACAAGATTGACGATAATCTGAGATCATTTGTCGCTAGAGGTCGTTTGCAGATCCTACAGTACAAAAGTCTAATGGCCCTGTACTATCCAGAGTCTTACACCAATTCACGTAGAATATATGCCATCAGCCTATTGACACATCTCATAATCGCTTTTAGAAGGAAGTACGAAAGTTAAGAAACTAGATTTACCTACAGAGACACAATAGAATAGTCGATTTAATCAATCTTCGGTAAAAAGAGTAATCCTGGGAAGGAGACATTTAAAGACACTGTTTTAAAACCTGAAATGTTTGATGCCCACATGAGAATCTCCGAACATCAGCATAAACTACCAGACATTACTGCCATCGATAAACAGAACAAATATGCAACATGAGTTAAAGTGTCCATACCCTTTGATGCACAAATTCCATTATGTTTTCAGGAGTTCGACAAATATTTTCCACTCTCACTAGAAATAAACAACACAGGCTTTCGTTCAGAAATAATAGTTATTGTCATATAGGCAGTCTCGGAAATGTACATTATGAAACCACAAATGGTTTGATAATAGCTCTAAATATTCCAAATGCATCACCAAATATTGTAGTGTAAGCTTGATAGTAGGTACTTCCAAAATTTGGAGATTGAAATGCAGGTACCATAGCAACTAAATATCACGTGAACGTTTGTTAAAGGTGACAAGAGAAATTCGTTCACTATATGGTTTCCTGGAATGTATTATGTATGTATTCTGTTAAAGAATTATGCAAACTTTACCTGTACATGCTATTTTCATGTAAGTTGGAAATAAAATAATTTGATATCCATGTATGTCAACTAACCTCGTGAGTGATACAATCAACTCCAGGCTCCGTTCTACGTAGCACAGAATACGACTCAGATCAAGGGCATGAGGCAACAATACTGGTGTCTATAACAATATTGAATAATGTGAATAAAGACAACAAGTTCCGTCAAGTTCTTGTTTATCATTATTTCAGTATCTTGAATCGCTAATTAATATCTAATTATAATACACAGAGAAACACATATATTTAACTCGATCGAATCGCGCTGGAATACAATTAGAATATACAGGAAGCTGCTGTGGAGTGTACAGATTGAATAGCGCCCCCAACGGTCGTAGAATTTACTTCTCTGTCTTATCTCGCGATTCCGAGATCGATGATTAGAATCTTGGAATTTGAAAATTCAACCTCCATGAGCTCAGCATTTGCTCAATTCATGCAATTTGCTCAATTTGCTCAATTTGCTAATTTGCTAAAAAAGAAGGGGTAGGACACTTGTGTTCTTTTTCGTTGTGAGCTCGAAACCACATCGCCCTCGTTCACGGCCGCTTTCTGTTTCGGGCAAACTTACGAGTATTTGTTTAATCAGTCAAATGATGTTGTTACGTTTTCTCCTTCATTCAAAGTGTATATTTTGAAGAGACACATATACAATGACGACTACCTTTTAATGATTATTTTAAGTAATTTTATGAAAATAATATAGACCGGAATCGACTGTGTGTTCGAGCCTACCGCAACTCTTCGCACCAAATATTGATTAAACCTAGATATTATCAATAGCGTTTTTTTTTATTTCGCTCGCAAAAGACGCAACGTTTCGGAGCTTCAGTTCATATAATATCCCGTTTCGGCAATCTGTTTTAATGTCCCGCAAACTCCACAATGTATTGTAGCATGCGAAATATATATCTCACCACAAGAGGGCAGCAGGTGGTATCAAGCTTCGAGAGAAAATTCATGGGTCACATGTTCGATTTGAAGCGTCCTGATTCGTTTATTCGATGCCGTGTCCTACCCCTCTGTATTACAAGTTTAAGAAAGGAATGTGTTTGAGTTCGAGCACGCCAAGCAGCGCAGCGCGTCAGCTGTCGCAAGCGCACTAAGCTTCGATTTTGCACCATGCCTAACCTTATATATTACTTTTTCAATATTCTTTTTTGGAGTCTCCGATATTTATATAAACTTTTTCTGCGATTATTAAAAATGTTTCATTTTTTTAAAAGACCAGAAGGTGTTAAAGTACATACATACATATAATATTTTTAATCATTCCATTTCTGGCCTTATACCCAAAATAACAAATATGTGTAGACGTATATAATGAGTTTATTAAAATATACTATGAATAAAGAAGTAAGTATGTAAATGTGACTCATAGATAACTTGGGCCTTTATTACATGTATCATATCATTATCATTTTCGGGTTTCACCAGATTTGTTGCCTCATGCCCCTGCTCAGATCTATAACAAACGTAACGCGTTATGTGCTCGAATATATCATTATCAGAACATCTGTCTAGCTGCACTATGCATAAATATAAGACTGTGTATGCGTACACGTCTAGATCTACAATTAGGTAGTTTGCCTTAAGATATAAGGTTTCCTTTTCAAATGTTTAAGTACTGCCACCGCCTAACCAGTCAATGGCCCACCTGTCGAACACTAGCTCTTAAAGTTTGAAGCTGTCATTGGTTCTGCTGGGATTTCATATGACTCAAATTGATTAGAATGGCTCTTATTGTCCTATTTTCCTTTACAACTTGTACAGGTACAAGTGTATGTTATTCTCTAACATTGTCATATAAGCCAGACAATACTCATGACCTAATGGTTTTCTCACTTCTCGTCTTCAACTTGAAGTAACCAGGCGCCCCCTATATGTCACGAGCATTTCCCTCGGCTGAACGAAGAAAGCAGCATTGAGAATAAATAATTATTTTGTCAAATAAACGCTCTAAACATTACCTGAGCCAAAACGAAGTCATAATCTCTCGATTAAAGCCGTTATCTTCGGTTGTGATTACAAATAAGTATAAGTGTGGGCTAAACATTTTGTCGACTGCTTTTACGATATGTTTTTCTTTGTGAAATTGATGTCAACTTTAAAATAGTTATATGTCTGCATACTATTTACGCTTCTTATCTTTGCATTTGGTGCATTTGTCGTTTTGTTGTTATAGAGGCTCGTTCCTGGACAAAAAGACATTATGATAAATGAACAAAAAACAATGACGCAGGGTACGATAATTTCAGGAAAAAAACACACCAATAAACGGACATGTAAGGAATAAAGTTAAATTAAATTCAATTTACCGTAATTATGAACATTTATATAGTGTCTATCATTGTACATATACATACTGTCTAGAAAAGATACATTAATGTGAGCTATTTTTTATACTGTAGTATTTTGTCTGCTCTTAATCATCTTGAACACACATATAATCAAAGCTAAAAGCTAGAGGTCTTTTGCATAAAAATTATATACAATTCATTTCCCTAAAGGAAGATATGTCCATTTTTTCTTCCTTTATGTTATAAGGCATTCATTAAGTTCAGTACACTTACTTTTCATAGTAGAAATACATCTGATTTTTTTTCTGGAGGCGTTGTATGTGCAATAACGTGTGTATTTAATTTGGTGGCTTGAACAATCTAAGTAGTCAGAATACAGTTTTAGTACAGTCTCACAGGGAGTGTATAATCTGGATTTGTAAGTTAAACTTTATTACCCGCCACTATATATATACAGGGGAAGTCACAGGCTAAGTCTTAAACTGAGATTAGCATGATTCGACCTTATTTGTACCACAATTATTATTATTGTGAAGCTAACTACTTGTACATAGTTGTAAATACAGCCAGGATTTATTTGTTTTACTCGTGAGATTTGCAAAACATACTTATTAATACATAGAGTCTTGGTTAAATTATTGAAAAATGATCGATGATTATGGTGTGGGGAGGGGGGTGAGCACAGTATTTAAGAAAGAAGAACAACTCTTCATTGAAGATTTAGCCCCTTTATATGTGATTAAATGGAGACATGATTTAAAAGAAATTGGTGACAAAAAATAAATAGTACAAAGTGTCTGTGATAATTCAGTAACTGAACCTGAAGATCTAGGTCTAGTCAAAGGTCAAGGTCTTAAAAGAAAGTTTAAGCATGGCTATTAATAAAGGTGTAGACACTGTACTGTAGTCTCAGTGTATTAACGTTCTTGAATTAAATGATAAATCATGATTGTTCACTACAAATATAGCTGCCATTGAGTAAAATGTTATATGAGCACAAATTTGATGCATGTGTTTGTTTATCGCTTCTTCTTTATTATCTATAGACATGATCTAAAGGCATTAATCACACATAATTGCAATAAAGTGTCTGCAATATGTACGTTATAGCTTATTTTGATTGTCTATCAATAAAGTCTATGATTGAAGTATTAAATACAGTGATTGTTTACTACAAATATGTGTGCCATTCATTAAAAATTGCATGAGCACCAAAATAATACTTTCGTATGCTTCCTTTTATCCATATTACTAGTCAACCTGATTTAAATAAAATGAAAAAAATGTAAATACTACAATGTGTCTGTGTTAGGCCGGAATTGGCTCGATTTTCATAACCAGCCATTAAGGTCAAAGGTCAAGGTCTCAAAAGATAGCTCTCATCTTATATTATGGGGAGTAGACACTTGAATGGCATCTCTATGCATTGCAGTTTTGTTCGGTTATGTAGTAAATAATGATGTTTATCTATAAATATGGCTGTCGTTCAGTAAAAGTGATATGAACACCAAACATGATGTTTCTGTATAGTTTTTTTTTTTAATATTACTTGTAAACATGATTTATAAAAAAATGGCAATATGAAATACTATAATGTGTGTGATAGGCAGGAATTGGCTCGATTTTGATAATTGACCTTAAAGGTCAAGTTCAAAGGTCAATGTCTCAAAAGATAGCTTGCATCTGATAATATGGGGGTAGATACTTGAATGGAGTGTCTGTGTATTAAGGTGTATGAGTTGTGCAGTAAATGTTGATTTTAACTGCAAATATATAACCACCACTCTAAAACAGTTCTTCCAATCTGTAATGGCTTTACCGGAACCGGAACCACACAAGTTTTTTCTATTAGGCCTAAACTACTGACTTCTTGTCAACTGTGTATTTATTGTAGTAATGCCATGGCTTGAACACTCATGTTTGGCACAATAGGGAACTTGCAAACCCGCCATGTTGTATATTGCGTCACAGGAAATGTGTTAATGAATACTAATCAATTAGCATTGTAAACAATATTGTTACATTGTTTATAACCAGGAATGATCAATTCATAGTCACCCTGATCTTTGTGGGAGGTTTATTTTATCAGTATCTTCAGATTAGGTATTACGACAACCACAGATAATTCCATATTGCTTTGCATCTGAGCATGCTCAGTTGGATTGCAAGTTCCCTATTTGCCTTGCGTAGACAAAATTATCGAACACGCTAGATATTTGGGCCACGGCCACGAATCTTAATAAAATTGCCCGTAAGCGAGAGGAATTATCGCAAGGAAATTGCTAAGATGTAAATTTTGCTCAGGTGATTCTTCTAATGTGTGCCTGCCTTTTCTTATCCCGCCATAAATAGTTCGATTAATTACTTTCAGATGTAAATTTCTTTTCATTTATATTTTGATATGAATTGAAATATTAATTTGATATAATTTGATTTTTGCTCTCACCTCTTTTAACAGTTCCAGTCTGTGGTGCAGTATAACATTTTTTTTTGTGTGTGTCATGTTGATAAATTGACTCATTTATTATTTTTAAATTGTATATAATTCTCTCTTTATTGATCTTGTCCATTCCTCTCCTGTTATCTAAATTAAAACACCCCTAATCTCATAATTAGCAGGGCTCACTTACCACAAAAAAATTGCTTTATGTCTAATCTTCTGGGAGATAATCACACTAGACAAAAAGTCAATCATGCACACACTAGTAGTAAATATAGTTAATGCATAAATGAGTGTGATAACCTTCAAGAAGATAAGAGATAAAGGAAACTGTTAATGTGAGTGGTCTCGTGACAATTATAAGATTAGGGGTGTTTTAATTAGATAAGATGAGAATAATGGACAAGGTGTCTATATTTAATCAATTACATACAACTGAAAGAGAGAAAAGTAGCCAGGGAAAGAAGAAGAAAAGTTTTATATCACCACACAACCATCAACCAATTGATCAATATCACACACAAAATAAGTTATATTGCACCACAAAAAATGGATCACTCAATCGGTCAATCATTCAACCAAATAATAAATCAATCAGTAAATCGATCGATCAATCAATCGATCGATCAATCAATAAATTATATGGTCGCTGGTCCCTGTGCTCGTATCTAAAAGTTTGAAAACTGTCAACAACAGTATATAAATGTGCTTTGCTTTGTTGTGAAATTCTGTAACAGGATGGTCCTTTCATGAATGTCTAGTGAAACTGCGAAAATCAATCATGTTGTAATTGGAAGGGGAATTGAAGATGCATAGACCAGCGTGTGATAACTACGTTGGAAAGAATGGTCTGTTACGAGAAAACGGTTAGAGTAAATCATTATTTTACAAATGATTTCTAAGATTCTACCTCAAAAATTACCCGGTTGTTGCACAGGATCAGACATCGACCTGTTCTGCTCTAATTAAAACACCTGCACCTACAATGAACACTGTAAATAAGGCATTTCTCTTCTTGGTATGTTTACTTTCTGTTTTTCACTGTAGATCAAACAATGTTATAGATAAAGACTGAATGTACTGTTGCTTTCATTTGTTTGCTCAACGACAAACGAAATATGTCTCATTGTTGACTTTCAAGGTGTGACCGTATAAATTAAATATGTACTTTTCTTTGGAATAATGGATATCATGAAAATACACCAGTTGTTAACTGCACTGTTAAATGTTGCATAAGGTACGTCATTTGTTCTGGAAATAAGGGAAAATGACATATGGCGTGAAAATGAGTTACTATTCATGTGAACATTGTGTTCTGAATGGGGGGGGGGGGGTGTTTAGGTCATAGATCTAGACGAGCGACCGTAATTTCAATTTAATACTTTGTTATGTTATCTACATACATTTTTGTGTCTGCATCTTTCACCAACCTAGTGATTTGTTTTGAAGTTGTTACTTTCCTATCCTGAGGCCAGAGTTTAACCGAACTGCTGTATGTATTCTGCCTGGGACAGTTTCGGAACCTTTAAATAAATAGGCTATCCAATACATATCAATAACTGCGGTAACTCCAAGCACTTCCCATTCAGTAAATACCCCTTTACCATGGCAACTGAAACTTACTTCCTCTTTATCGAGTTTAAGCTTTCGTCTTGTTCATGTGCCATAACATGAAGTATTCATATATTTTATCCTCAAAATGAAGACGCTGTGACAACAGCAATCACTTGTACGTATTGTGCGTATCTTGGACATTTCTCAACTTCTGTGCGATGCATGAAAATCATATTTGGTACCTTGAAACATGATCGAACATCAAACAATTTTGAACTTAAATCTTCAAGAATGATAAGAATATTCATTTAAAAGAACGGAAATATTACGACTCCTTGTTTTCTAAAATGTAAATTCAATTTCAAACTCAAACTCACTTAAACTCCCTCCGATCTTCCTCTGCCGCATGTGGTACGTCATCAAGTAACAACAGTAAGAGGATATAGTTGCCCTTAATGACGGAACCAAACGTGTGCAAAAATCATCAACACATTTTACAAATAAAATGAAATAGTCGACACAATATTGGCTAAAAAATTGATATCGACATATTTAAAAAAAAAAATTCAGCAAGCATTTACATTAATACAAGTATACAGACGATAACAATTGAATAATAATTTTTAATCCATCGATAAATTGAAATAATTTAGTATTCATATCTATATTGATAAGTTAAAAAAAAACATTTCTGCGAGCACTTTATATTGGTAGGGGGAACAAAACTTTACGCAAGAATATTATATTCATTTTTATAAATTGAAATGAACGACAACATCTATATGAAATAGACACTCTAAAATTAAGGCAAGAGTTCTGTCAAATTCACGATCCATAAATGAATATATGTTCATTAATTACAGATTCTTTAATTACATATAATTAATACATGTATAATATACAATATCATATAACATCAAAGAAATATACAGTCAGTGGAAACTTCCACCACGGCAACTAAAAAGTACATAACTTTTAACTACAGTTAATTCCAAAATCGTGTTTATTAACACCAACTATAGCTATACTTAAGAATAACCGTTATCCAACCAAAAAAAATCAAACTGTACATTGGACTCTTGATTAAACTATCATACATATATTTAACAACATACTTTATAAATAAAATCTAACTAAATCTATTTATATCGCAAAGACATGGGGGTTATTTTCTCGTTAAGGCCAATTGCAGATATAGAACGTCTATTTACATACTCTAACCCTTAAATGATCAACAACAAAAAGATTGTTATAGACGTTATCTACAGAAGACCCAACACACCTTTTAATGAATTCATTGACAGTTTAGAAGCATGCCTTGATCAGGTGTCAGTGAACGGGCGTGATTGTATTCTCCTTGGCGATATGAATATTGACACTCTTTAGATAGCCCACCCGTTACTCATTACAATACTCTCCTGAATACATACAATATGACACAATTAATTAACACCCCTAACAGAGTTACTAACACCTCACACACGGTAATAGATCACCTGGTGACAAATATTACTGACCACTTTATTGAGTCCGGTACAATTGAAACAGACATTTCAGACCACTATCCAATTTTCGGCATTATTAAAAGTCTGCATCACGTTTTTGAAAACGGTACCAAAACACACACCTACGATTTCAGGAATTACAACAAAGAGGCCTTCTTAGCTGACCTAAGCAATGTATCCTGGCAACCAGTCCACATGTGCGAAGATCCGTCTGAAGCATACAATATGTTCAATGATTTATTTCATACTGTTATCAGAAGACATCTTCGAATAAAAACATTTACAAGAACACAAAAGTCAATTAAAAGACCCTGGATCACAAAGGGCTTATTTACATCCATACATACAAAACATAAACTTTTCTCGATAATGAAAAATCACCCAAGGAATAACCAAATTAAAAATAAGTATACTAGGTACAGGAATACATTGACGAAGCTCCTTAGGTTGGCTAAGAAAAACTACTACACCAATATTATTTCAAATGCCTCTGGCAACACTAACAAAACTTGGCTTATTATTAAAGAGATGTTGAACAAAACACATACCAAATGTACTCCCGATAAATTAACTACAAACAACCCTGGAAACACATGCTTAACAGATACAAGAGATATTGCTCAAGAATTCAATAATTATTTCACTGGTATTGGGCCCAATCCTGCTCAAAAGATTACAAGCAACAAAGACTTTAGACAATACCTGGAACTGCCTCAACTCCTTTTTCTTTCACCCCGTGTCTGAAGAAGACGTCCTTGGAGAGATATTCAAGCTTGATCCCCGCAAAGCTACCGGTCAGGACACAATTAATCCCCTCTTAGTTATACACGCTGCTCACATTATTGCATGCCCTCTCACACATATAATTAACTGTTCTATCAACAATGGTATTTTTCCAAGTCTACTTAAGATTGCCAAGGTAATACCTATTTATAAAAAAGGTTCGCCATGCGATGTTGGCAATTATCGCCCCATTTCAATTTTGCCCGTAATCAGTAAAGTGTTTGAATCTATTTTCAATCATCAACTTGTTAAATATCTTGAAAAATACAACATCCTCATCAAAACTCAGTTTGGTTTCAGGAAAAAACACAGTACTAAGCTTGCCCTGGTTGACCTGATCACTGGTATTGCTAATAAGCTGGACAATGGTTATCTGACATGTGGTATTTTCATTGATTTGCGGAAAGCCTTTGACACAATAGACCATAGTATTCTTCTACAGAAACTGAGTCACTATGGTGTCAGAGGCTTGCCTTTACTTTGGTTTAAAAGTTATCTCTCCCAGCGTAAGCAGTGTGTCTGTATAAATAATGTTACCTCGCCATATAGAGAAATACAATGTGGAGTACCACAAGGCTCAATTTTAGACCCCCTTCTCTTTCTGATTTACATCAATGATATTGTGAACGCTACTGATGCATTTGAATTTCGATTATTTGCCGACGACACAAACTTGTTTCAATTTATCAACAATCCCTCAAATATAATTCAGCTTGATCAACTCCATTTCGACTTCAGGAAAGTCTGTGACTGGTGCGACGCCAATAGGCTCACTATCAATGTAGAAAAAACTAATTTCATGATTATTAAGACTTCGCAAAGATTGGTGAAAACGGAGGGAAGTCTGGGAATCAATCGCTCACAAATTTCACAAGTAACGTCAACCAATTATCTTGGCGTGTGTTTAGATCAAAATATGCTTTGGACATCACACATTGAAAAAGTTAGGAAAGCAATTCCTCCAATTATTGGCATAATTTCCAAAATTCGCTATTACGTACCTAAATCTACTCTTCTTCTGCTGTATAACTCTATGATCTTGCCCCATATCTCATATTGTATAGAGATATGGGGCAATACATACAATACATTTCTCAAGCCTATCTTAAACCTTCAAAAGAAAGTTATTCGCTTTATAACTTTTTCAAATATCGATGCTCCCTCCGCCCCTCTTTTTCAGCAACTAGGAATTCTAAATGTCCACCAGCAATGCAAATTTAATACTTCTTTATTTATTTTTGATTTGAGGGCCGGTCACTTCCCGCAAACAGTTAACGACTATTTCAACACACCACCAAATACGTATCACACTCGGAATACAACGAGAGATAACTTTTACATTCCAAAAGTAAATCTTACTTTGACGCAACACAATTTTCAGTATGCACCTGCAAAACATTGGAACTCACTACCTGAAGAATTGAAAAAAATACAATCCAGGACTACTTTTAAATCTCAGTTAAAACAGTATTTGTTACAAAATTAATTCAGCTTTTTCTACCTTACATTGCATTTAATGCCAGTTGTTATATTTTTTTTTTATGAGAACGCGTTTTGTTTTGTTTGTTTTTTGTTTGTTTTTGTTTTAATTTCAAATTTGTTTTTGTTTTTGCTTTGATTATTTTGTTTAATCAATTGTAGTATGGGCCACAAACTTGACTAGTTTGTTTCAAACTATTTTTGTGGTCCAGCCATAAACTCTGTATTCATCCATCAGTTTATGTGTAATATTTATTCCACTGTCTCTTTTTTACTTTCTCTCTTGTTATGTTGATATGATTTTGAGTTTGTGTCAAATAAAAAAAAAAAAAAAAAAAAAAATACATGACACATGTGGCAGATTTCATCTGAAATAAGGAGTGATGGTATCATTTGTACTCTTTGGACAGTATCCAAATTTGCTGTTAAAAGAAAATGAACGTTCAAAATTATAAGCAGCAGCTATGTTTAAGACCTTGAACTTTAGCTTTGAACTTCAAGGCCAATTATCAAAATCAAGCCAATTTCTGTCTAACACGGACACATTGTAGTGTTTAAGTGCTGTGTCTTCTACGAAGACTTGACTACCTGAAGACATTATAATATAGCTTTCCAATATTCTGCCTTTGCTAATGTCGCCCTAAAAACAGTGGTCTGTCAAATAAAACAAATATCAATTTTTACAATATTCAAGCAAATATAGCATATATATGCTATGACTTACTGGCTTAATACTTGAATTGACTTGACCGTACGTCATAGGCGGTGTACGGAGTGGACGTACAGTGCGTGAGCTCCAACTTTACTCCCTCTTTCTTCCATCAAGATCGAGTACACATACCTAGCTTTGCATGCTGTGCATGATTATCCCTTGTTGCCAACACATGGTTATTTAAATGACGAAAAAGAAAGGCAGGAAGCAAAAAAATCGCAACATTAGTACTAGCAGTGAAGGAAGTCCACGGCCAAAACGTAGCAGGATGGCCGACGCGGGAAATTCAAATACCAAATCCATTCATACCCAACCCACCAACTGACAAAAAATATCACCATACAGTTAAGTGAAATCCTCGAAACTCTAGCAACCTTTGGGAAGCAAATCGGGAAGATATCCTCTGTTGAACAGCGTTTAACAGATCTCCACGCGTCAGTTGAGTATGTAAGTGATTATTTCGATACTTTCCGAAAACAAATGGACGAGTTCAAGTGCCAGGCTGAACTATTACAAGCGGACAACCTTAGTCAAAAGCTCAACTAAGCACCACCCAGAGAGAGCTGAACCACACTCAAGATGTCTACATAAACTTCAACAATATACACGTCGTAACAATATAGAATTACACGGAATCCCCCAATGTGGTGGTGAAGACACCGATGATATTGTAATTAAAGCAGACTCTGTGACTGGTGTGGAGGTCAACACAATTGACATTGACATTAGTCACCGTTTCAATTTTATATGTCAGTCAGTGTTAGAACTTAGAGAATGTTTCCAAGCAACCTTAAGAAGACATTAATTTATGTGCCACTGACATACATTGGTTACATTATATGAGGTACCCCACATAATTTTTAAAATTTAATGAGATCAATGAAACAATAAAATTTCTAGACAATTGTAGGTCCCTAATATTTGAGAGACATCTGACCCAAAATATCACATTTTTAACCTATTTGCATGTCACTTATGGGATCCTCAAGTAATTTATATCTCTTGATCTGTACGTCCTCAGAAACATCTGTGTGGAATTTCAGTCGAATAAGCCAAACAATTTTGATATTTTGTCCAAAAAGACTTACTTTTACTTGTCATGTGCACAACACCGATAGGATCACCATGTCACAGACAATCATTGTATACACACCCTATCAATATCTTCACCAAATTTCAGGCGACTCCACCCAGTGTTTTTTTAGTTCAAGTTGATGCTTTTTTCGCACATTTTTTTATTCAAAATGCAGGCCTGCAGTGAGATAATTTGAATTGAAACACTTTCCCAGCTATATACCCGAAGTCAAACAGTATAAGTGAACACTGGCAATAACTTTACAGTTACTATCTTGAAACAAAGGGGATGCAGTATGGTCACACTTAGGTTACACGTGTTAAATAATATAAATGTCCTCACACAAAGATCCTGTATGTTTATTATGTTCAGTACTAAATGTTTCTATGATACAATGGCATCCTACCATAGTAAATAAGTGTAGTATCATCACATCAGTCTATCTTGAGTCATCATTGTGTATCCAGGCCTACTTTTGATAACACATCATAATTGTACACTTTCATTTGATATATCAAACTGTCATGATCAAGTCTTCAGCAGTCACGAAAAGTTTCAAAAACAGTTGCAGCAGCAGTGTCTACTTTTCCCTTGCATTGTCCAAACAATGTGTCTTGTATAAAAATAAACAAATAAGCAAGACTACAGTGTAGAGGGAAGAATATACTCTTTCTGGAACATTTTCATTTATCAAGATTAGTCATTAATCTTCACTGTTCGTTCTTGCAAATAGTTTGTAGCATATCATTCCTAAAGTCTTTGTATCTTCATCAGTCAGTATGCAATGTCGCTTCTCCTCGAGAACTGATAATACATGTATACCATTACCTGTAAGAAACAAAAAGATGAAATAAACATGGTGCTCATATTTATTTTTGACTTCTCAGAGAAGAAAGTCAATATAATAATAAACAAATATTTAAGCTGTTAGGAGCCATGTGTCACGCTGTTGAATTGAGGTAAGGGGTTAGGGTTATCTCTGACCCTAGCTGATTGTAGCGTTTGCTGTGATTTTGAGAGCTTTTCCTTTGTACTGTTGTTTTGTTTAACGGGAAGCAAACATTACAAAGTCTGTAATGTTAACCCAAATAGATGAGATCACGCTAAAAACGTTGCTACATTGCTGGACAGTGTTTTTGAAGGAAATGTAGGTACCTCTGAAGACTTTTTTGGTCTTGAAGTCTCCATAATTCATGTTAGAGTTAGGAAATGTCTCAATTTTTTGGCAGTCAAGGCATAATTTAGCAGACAAATACACCCAACTTTGCGATTCAGATCAGAATGTTTCCGTCTGTTTGTATTTACGTGGGAATTGTAGTGTTTGCTTCCAGTTAAATGTCAGAACGAAGAAAGTACAAAAACAAAATGTCCTCAAAATCACGTCGAACACTACAATTAGTGCAGTTACTCTGCCTCAAATATCACGTTACTTTCCGTGATGCAGCGTAACATCGCAACTTCATTCATAAGTGGCCGGTACTAGGATTAAAAGATTTTCGCTACGGCAAATAAGTAACATCACACTGTGATGATGTTACTTATTTTCCGTAGCGAAAATCTTCACATCAAGGGAAAAGCAGCGTTTCTAGTCTGTCTTTTTAGTGATCTGAGATTGGCATTTGGTGGTTATTTTTACAAGCCCCTCTTTAAGCTGAATATGCATGAAAAAATTAACTACATGTAGTGTCCTCTTTTTGTGTTTATCGTCAATGCGGTTCTTTGATTGGCAGTTATATATACAATGGGAAGCAACGACGGGGCCGAAATATGCGAACTGGTCGAAATATTCATGCTACACAAATTAACCAAAAAATACGGTAAAGAAAACATAGGTCTCTATAGGGACGACGGACTCGCCGCCTTCAAGAACATCACCGGAAGTAAATCAGAAAGTATCAGAAAAGACATAACTAAAACCTTCAAAGCTATGGGGTTAAAAATAACCATACTCACCAATCTTAAAAAACAGTCAACTTTCTAGACATAACGCTCAACCTCAACAACGGTAAATATTACCCATACAGAAAACCCAACGACAACCCCATGTACATACACACGCAGTCTAACCACCCACCCAGCATCATCAATAATATATCGTCAGCCATCGGCCTTAGAATTTCCGACATATCATCCGACGAACACATCATCAACCAGGCAGCTCCACTATACCGAAATGCACTAAAAACCAGCGGCTACAAAGAGAACATCACGTACACCAGCACCCCGCCACAGAAAAACAAGAAAAACAGAAATAGAAACACCATCTGGTTCAACCCACCATACAGCAAAAACGTAGCCACCAATGTAGGCAAACGATTCCTCAACCTACGCAAAACATTTCCCAGCAGACTCCAAGTTACATAAAATATTCAACAGAAACAATGTCAAAGTCAGTTATAGCTGCATGCCAAACATGGCTACCATAATGAAAGCGCACAACGCCACCATCTCCAACAGTGAAACTAAACCCACTCAAAAACCATGTTATTGCAGGGAGAAAGACACCTGCCCTTCGAACGGCGAATGCCAAACGGAAAACATCGTATACCAAGCCACCGTCCACGGAAAAAAACAAACAAAAGTATATATCGGTCTAACAGAGAACAACTTCAAACAGAGATACGTCAACCACAAACAGTCATTCAAACATGAAAAACACGAACACAGCACAGAACTATCAAAACACATTTGGAAACTGAAAAGAAACATCGAGCCTTTTTCCGTATCCTTGTCCATCAGCAAGACAGCCCAAGCATACACCAATAAAAAAAAACGATGCAACCTGTGTTTAACCAAAAAACTAACCATTATTAAAGCAGACAAAAACTCCACACTAAACAAAAGAACTGAGTTGATATCCAAATGCCGACACGACAGAGATACGTAAATGATGTACACCAGGGCCACTTTTATTATGCCAACTGGATCAGCTGTTACCCGGGCACACTTTGTTTCACACCTGAACAGATGTATACATTTCTGCGACTTAGATGCTAGCTGGTATAAGGGTCATAGTTTTCGCATTGGTGCAACTGCACCTTCGGCTTGTTTGGGTTTGTAAAGGCTAATAAGGCTTTCCTCACTCCAAGGTAAAAATTTCCTAACCAAAGTAAAGTCAGAAGTATCTTGAACTTTGTCACTCATACATATGTCTAATTTGTACAATTGTATTTCAGTGACCTTTGACCTGAAACAGTAAAATACTATCCTTTTCAACCTGATCTTTGGCCAACTGTAACCTTTGACCTTATCTCATTATTGTAAAGTGGGTTGGCTGATAGTGATTATCCTACCGAATAAGGGATTTTTCTGGGTGAGGAAAGTCTTTGCTGTTGTATTTTCTGAGATATTGTTGGACATTAAAACTGCCATGGTGACATGGCCAATTTTGCCACAAATGTGGTCTTTTCCGTATCTGTAAAGATTTTTAGGTGGTACTTGCTGTTTAGGATGTGTGAGAGTCAGCCATATATATATATATATATATATATATATATAACTAGTATTCTTCCTTGTTAGTGCATGTTTGAGTGTTTGTCTGGTGTGATAATCACCCAGTAGATTAGAGATAAAGTCTATTTTCGTGGTAACTAAACACGGCTAATTATGATATTAGGGGGTATTTTAATTTAGATAAGAGAAGAATGGACAAGGTGTCTTTACTTGGTCAATAAAGAGATAGTTATGTACAGCTGAAAGAGAAATGTGGTCAGGGAAAGAAGAAAAATATTTTATATCACCACAAAAATCAGTGAGTCGTGTCATCAATATCACACACACACACAAAGTAACTGTTATTTCACCACAGAAAATAATCATTCAACCGATCAATCATTCAACCAAAAAATAAATCAATCAATAAATCAATGGATTAATCAATCAATCGATCGAGCAATCAATTAATTACATGCTCGCTGATCCCTGTGCTCACACACACGCACACACACACACACACACACACACACACACACACACACATGTATTGGTGCGTGACTAACGACGTCCAAGTGAAATCCCAATCTATCCAGAGATGATATGATTCGTTTTTTGACGTAATTTCAAACCATGAGTACGTTTTTAAGCAATCAACATTTAGAAATACATGTAATTTCGAAGTTGGTTTTCGGATGTTGATATCGATTTTTGAACATTCGTTTTTTGAGACTCATCGAAAATCACTTTCTTCAGCTGTTTAGGGGGCACTTTTTATCGCTACATTACAGGGAAGCAAACCGGACGTCTTCGTTAATATCCCGTCGATCATCGGGCATGACGTGGCACAACAAATCTACAGCCCCACTTTGAGTACGAGGTAGTCACACATAGGGTATAATTAACAATGTCAGAATACTGAATTATAATATTTTTCATAAGTTTTAAAAATTCTATGCTTGTGAAATATTGCCCCCCTGCCACACGACCTGTCTGATTTAAACCGTTATGTATATTCTTCAACCAGCAGTGGATGTCATGTCGACAATTTTACCAGCCGACACACTGGTGTCATTTTCAATTCGAAAACCTAGCCTCCCAGTAGATGCGAATTCGCATCGCCATCTTCGCTACTCAGCCTTATCAAGTCTAACACTACACAGGAGTGTGCGAGTTAGGATAAAACTGAATACTAATTAGATGGCGAATGACTTAGTTTCTACCTTGGGTGAACGTATTGTAATAAACTTTACATTCAATGTAGGCGTAACTAGTTTGACTGACATGTACAAATATAGATATCAGCCAATCAGGAATCATTAAATCAAAGTCACTCCTCAAATTTTAGCGAACAATAATCTGTATTTAGCTAGATCTGTCAGTGTTTTTTAAAAAGGGAAAGACTGAGACGCATGCATGGGGAAAGAATGTACGACGTGAAGCTTATTAGATCTCATTAATTTGATCTTTCGCTACACTGTGTCAAATCTATTGCCATGCTGTGTTCCAAGCCCGCTCGTAGAACTAACAGGTCGATCGCACGAAAGTCCAGGGAACCTTGTGTTCATAGTGGTCTGAGGTTTAACACAAACATATAGTAATGACTATGTTACGTCGATTCATCCAAAATGTGCTGGTAAGGGGAGGGTTTTTTTTGTGCTCATTAAGTATGAGAAAGGGCATTCTTTTCTAGATTGAAATATTTTTTGAAAGACCTGCCCAAGTTCAGGGGTATATTTTACTTAAATTTTGCTCAAAAATTCGCTGCATTCTCAAAATGTGCTTACAATTGTTATTATTTCATTATTCAAATAATCAATTGTTTTGATCAGGCCTTAGCTATTTCATCATACGAAGTGCCGTCTCAAGCATTACATAGATCAAGGGTCTCGAGCTCCGTCGGTTTTTGGGTGTGTGGAATGTCTAGAGTTTGGGTTTACCGTTTGGATTTGGAAGTCTCAGCAGAGTCACCTGATTTTATTTTACACAGTCTAGTTGCGCAGCCGGCCCCTCCCCACCCCTTCTAGGTCACAACACAAATATATTTAACACCGTCGGTATGACATCACAATAAATATATTTGATTGAAAAAATAACGCCGACGATAACTCACTACCTAAAAACAATTCTTGTATAATTAATGTACAAACAACCGTCACTGTATGGGTGGATGGATGGCTGTTGTCAGTTAGTCAAGCAATATGCGCCAGAAACGAGGTCACGCCCCAAACATTGATTACAAATTTACAATTTATTTGTACATTTAGGACGTCCAATAGGATAATGTTCATATTTCAACGGTATATGATGCT
Source organism: Glandiceps talaboti (assembly GCF_964340395.1). NCBI lineage: Eukaryota > Metazoa > Hemichordata > Enteropneusta > Spengelidae > Glandiceps > Glandiceps talaboti. Next base: position 12,892,098 of record NC_135554.1, read on the forward strand.
TGTTGTCTTCGCTTTCCTTTGATCTTCGCTTTGATATCATTTTTCGTAAACAAACTGCAAACTTCAAAGAAACTGCAGATAGTACGAGTAAAAGGTGCCCCCTAACTTTCCAGTAAAACTTTGAAACGTGAAATGTTGTTTGTCGTTTGATTTTGATCGCGTTTCAAAATACGAAAGTTCGAATTTCGATATCAACACCTGAAACACCAAGTTACAAATCCACATGTAATTTCAAATAATGATTTCTTAACCACGTATTCGTGGTTTGAAATTACGTCAAAAACGAATCACATCATCTCCGGATAGATTAGGATTTCACTTGGTCGTCGTTAGTCACGCACCATGTATACATACATAAGTTGGAAGTTGGAAGTCAGAAGTTGGAAGTTGGAAGTTGGAACTCGGAAGTTGGAAGTTGGAAGTCGGAAGTCGGAAGTTGGAAGTTGGAAGTTGGAAGTCGGAAGTCGGAAGTTGGAAGTTGGAAGTTGGAAGTCGGAAGTTGGAAGTTCTCAATAAATTTACAACAACACAGTGATTTCTTGCAAAAATTATGACAATATAGAATACAACATTTACATTTTGTGACAAATAACTTCACTCATCTTCTATTTTTCCAAAATTCTTAAATTGCCTTCTTTCCTGACTTATTTTATCTTCCCTACATCCCATGAACATCTGAACTAACAAAGCTAACCTATATCTACTTGCAAGAAAATATATATATCCTGGCCCATTAGGTATACAGTCTTCCCATCCTGGCCTATTTGGTATAAATCAAGACTTACTATCCTGGCCCATTTGGTATACAGTAAAACGTACCATCCTGGCCCATTTGGTATATAGTAAAATATACCAGTCGTTAGTCACCCATCCTGGCCCATTTGGTATACTGTAAAACATACCATCCTGGCCTATTTGTATACAGTAAAACATACCATCCTGGCCCATTTGGTATAGAATAAAATATACCATCCTGGCCCATTTGGTATACTGTAAAACATACCATCCTGGCCTAATTGTATACAGTAAAACATACCATCATGGCCCATTTAGTATACTGTAAAACATACCATCCTGGCCCATTTGGTAAAGAGTAAAATATACCATCCTGGCCTATTTGTATACAGTAAAACATACCATCCTGGCCCATTTGGTATAGAATAAAATATACCATCCTGGCCCATTTGGTATACTGTAAAACATACCATCCTGGCCTAATTGTATACAGTAAAACATACCATCATGGCCCATTTGGTATACTGTAAAACATACCATCCTGGCCCATTTGGTAAAGAGTAAAATATACCATCCTGGCCTATTTGTATACAGTAAAACATACCATCCTGGCCCATTTGGTATAAAGTAAAATATACCATCCTGGCCTATTTGGTATACTGTAAAACATACTATCCTGGCCTATTTGTATACAGTAAAATATACCACCCTGGACCATTTGGTATAAAGCAAAATATACACACGAAGTTGAAAGTTGGAAGTCGGAAGTTGGAAGTCGGAAGTTGGAAGTTTGAAGTTGAAAGTCGGAAGTTGGGAGTTGGAAGTTGGAAGTCGGAAGTCGGAAGTTGGAAGTTTGAAGTTGAAAGATGGAAGTCGGAAGTCCCCTGATGGCTTTCGTACTATTCTCTGAGCGCGTGGTATCGGAAATACACAATTATCTTTCATTCTTCTTGTATGGGTGTGAGATTATTGATCTTTTCGAAAAGTCTTGATACTTCTAGAACTCCCGTTTTTGAATTTATTATTTGCATATGACGATCTTCTGTAATTCGTGTGTATGGGCCTTTCACAGGAAAAAAAACCCTTCAAATGTTATTAGATTACCTTCAGCTAGCTAGGCTAGAAAATGCTACATACCTTTCCATTAAAATTGTCATTCACTGCCATTTTCCGGTAAAATTCTTAACAACGAAATATTCTGTTCTCTGATTAGACACCGTCTGCCTTACTCTTTAAACCAAAATGCCCTTCAAATACATTTGATAAAATTTAAGCATTATTACTCAGTTATATTTATTTGCGCGAGAGTTTCCATCACTAAAAAAGTATAATGCGTGATGCGGTTTTGTCGTAGTGTGTGTGACAAGTAAATTGCTAGAACGCTTCAGGCTCAGAACCAGTTAAACGATTGCGGTGGCAAAGTAAGAAAATTAGGATATAAAACTGGTAAAATGACAACAATAAATATCGTACCACTGTGACTTTATCGATAGCAACCGTTACGGCCGGAAGTATCATCTGCAATTTGATTAAATCTTGCGGTGAATTACACTCAATGTCATCAATGGCTAACCACCGGCTATGACCTTATTATTACACGTATAAATCTTTCCGTGTCCTCCCCCCCCCCCCATTTCATAAAGTTCTGCCGTCTCTGTGTATTACATTGTCCCCAATACTCATATACATAGGTAACTGCACTTTCATTTGTCAACATACCATGCACCTTTATTTCAATTCGTCCTCTAGGAAATACCAGCCGAACCGTGCCACAGCACTTATAGGATAAATAGCGACGCACAGATTTATTATTAGGTAAATGTGAAAAGGTGATCATTGAGTGAAAACGTAATTATCAAGCAATACACAGCCTTTATATATATGTTAAGTTCGATTCATGATCAGTCGACTTTCAATATTGTCAATGTACTTTACTGAACTACATGTCACTGCTGAAGAAATAAATACATTACAACAATTACATCCGCGATATCAAAAACAATATTTCTTTCGGCTTGCTGTATTACGAGTAACATTTCATTCCTTTTTCGGTGAAATACATTTGTAAAATCGTTCGGAAACACGATTTCAAAAACTGAAAATTCTGTATTATTATAAACGGCAACTCGATGAGATAAAGACATGATAAACTGTGTAAGTGTATTTGGAATTTAATAAAGACTGGAACTGTTGAAAGAGGTGAGACCAAACATCACATTATATCAAATTAATATTTCAATTCATATCATATCAAAATATAAATGGAATTAAATTTACATGTGAAAGTAATTAATTGAATTATTTATGGCGGGATAAATAAAACCAGGCACACACTAGAGGAATCGGCTGAGCAAAAAATTATCTCTTGGCAATTTCCTTGCGCCGATTCCTCTCGCTTACGGGCAATTCTAGTAAGATTCCTGGCCGTGACATAAATATCTAGCGTGTTCGATAATTTTGTCTACGGAAGGCAAATAGGGAACTTAAAATCCAAACTGAGCATGCTCAGATGCAAAGCACTATGGAATTATATGTGGTTATCGTAATACCTAATCTGGAGATACTGATAAAATAAACCTCCCACAAAGATCAGGGTGGCTATATGAATTGATCATTTCTGGTTATAGACAATGTAACAATTTTGTTTACAATGCTAATGGTTTAGTATTCATTATCATATTTCCCATGATGCAACATTCGACATGGCGGGTTTGCAAGTTCCCTATTGCGCCAAACATGAGTGTTCCAAAGGTACAAGCCATGTCATTACTACACGAAACATACAGTTGAGAATAAGTCAGTAGTTTAGGCCTAATAAAAAACTGTGTAGTTCCGGTTCTGGTAAAGCCATTACAGATTGGAAGAACTGTTTTCGAGTGGCTTTTTGAGTTGATGTCAGTTTCCGCATCTACTATTTCTCGTAAGACTTCACGATTTTTTCGATTGTATTATTTTCTTCTCGAACACGTAAAAAAAGTTTTGGGTCGGAATGAAAAGTTAGGTGGGGTCGGATAAATGGAACCAAACAATTAATTATTTTTAGGCCTTAGCATTTTAACATTTTCATTTCGCACGCATTTATCGAGCCTTCATAACAACCATACTGTCATTACAATTGGCTACCTTAATGGAAAGGGCGTCACCAATCGAGCAAACATGGGAAAAACCGAAGGTATATATAACAGAAATGTACGTATGGTGGCGCATTATCATATATGCCAACTAAAAGTGGTCACAGTGTATAAGATTGGAAGATGTATTTAAATCAACCTAAATCAATTGAATAGTGTTGCTAATTTCAAATAATTGACAGTTTTCAATTGGTTAGGTGTATATGGCAATGTATACTTTATGATTAATTTATAATTGCCAACTCTGTGTAGTATATTCCGACATATTCGTATATTTCTTTTGGCAAATCTATAAGAAATTACCTTCCATGCATTTGAACTGCCGAGGGGCGTGGTGTGTGTGTGTGTGGGGGGGGGGGGGGGCTATTACAATGGGCTCCGTCCGTGCTTGCGTAATACGTCTTTTTTCAGACATGCCATATCCGATTTCTTTCGAAACTGACAAAGGTGACATATCATGTGGGACATTTGCACAACAATTTGTTTTTGATATATACAAGTTTTACCGAATGGCGGCTATATATTTGCAGTTAAAGTCAACATTTATAATTGCATAACTCAAAAACTTTAATACACAGACACTCCATTCAAGTATCTACCCAATATTATCAGATGCAAGCTATCTTTTGAGACCTTGACCTTTGAACTTGACCTTTAAGGTCAATTATCAAAATCGAGCCAATTCTTGTCTATCACACACACATTGTAGTATTTCATATTGCCAATTTGTTATAAATCACGTTTACAAGTAATATTGAAAAAACTATACAGAAACATCATCTTTGGTGATCATATCACTTTTACTGAACGACAGCCATATTTATAGATAAACATCAATATTTACTACATAACCGAAAAACTGCAATGCATAGAGACGCCATTCAAGTGTCTATCCCCATACTATCAGATGAGAGCTCTCTTTGGAGACCTTGACCTTTGACCTTTTTGGCTGATTATGAAAATCGAGCCAATTCCTGTCTATCACAGACACATTGTAGTGTTTACATTTTTTCATTTTATTTTAAATCAGGTTGACTAGTAATATGGATAAAAGGAAGTATACGCAAGTTTTATTTTGGTGCTCATGCAATTTTCAATGAATGGCACCCATATTTGTAGTAAACAATCACTGTATCTAATACTTCAATCACAGACTATATTTATAGACAATCAAAATTAAGCTATAACGTACGTATTGCAGACACTTTGTAGCAATTATGTGTGACTAATGTCTTTTAGATCATGTCTATAGATAATAAAGAAGCAGAGATAAACAAACGCATGCATTACAGTTGTGCTCATATAACTTTTTACTCGATGCCAGCTATATTTGTTGTGAACAATCATGATTTAGCATTTAATTCAAGAACGTTAATACACTGAGACTACATTACAGTGTCTACCCCATTATTAATAGCCATGCTTAAACTTTCTTTTTTAGACCTTGACCTATGACTAGACCTGGATCTTCAGGTTCAGATACTGAATTGTCACATACACTTTGTACTATTTATTTTCTTTCGCCAATTTCTGTTAAAGCATGTCTCCATTCAATCACATTTAAAGGGGCTATATCTTCGATAAAGTTGTTTTTCTTTCTTAAATACTGTGCCCACCCCCGCACCATAATCATCGATCATTTTTCAATGATTTAATCAAGACTCTATGTATTGATAAGTATTTTTTGTAAACCTCACGTGTAAAACAAATAAACCCTGGCTGTATTTACAGCTCTAACGATTCAAATCGAAACTATGTACAAGTAGTTAGCTTATTATAATAATTTTGATACGAATAATGTCGAATCATGCAATAACGTTAAACTTACAAAGCCAGATTATACACTCCCTGTGAGATTGTACTAAAACTGTATTCTGACTACTAGGGATTTTTCAAGCCACCAAATTAAATACACACGTTATTGCACATACAACGCCTCTAGAAAAAAATCAGACGTATTTCTACTATGAAAAGTAAGAGTACTGAACTTAATGAATGCCTTATAACATAAAGGAAGAAAAACTGGACATATCTCCCTTTAGGGAAATGCATTTGATAATTTTTTAGATGATTAAGAGCAGACAAAATACTAATACTAATAATAATAATAACTTTATTTGCCATTTGCCAAAAATAGCATTGGAAATTGATTTTTCACACGAGCTCATAAAAGAAACAAAACGGGAATAAAACTGACAATAAAATAAGAAAGACTCAACAGACAATAAAAAAAAAACACACACGGTACTAAAATACAATATTAAGACAAGTTGTTATAAAACAGGCAGTAGATGACTATGTACGGTTTAAAATACGGATAGCAGATGGATAAAAACATTTCCTAAAACGTTCTGTTCTTGTTCTGATGGTCCTATACCGCTTACCAGAGGGTAAAAGTTTAAATAAATCATATGCTGGGTGGCTAAAATCCTGGATGATGGCTTTTGCTTTGTGCATGGTGCGTGTCTGATAGATTGAATGTAATGATGGCAATTCTGTGCCGATGATTCTTTGTGCTGTACGCACAACCCGCTCAAGTGAATTCAATTCATCCTTGGTTATATTATTGAACCAGACTGTGATAGCATATGTTAAAATACTCTCTATAACACTACGATAAAAGTTGACTAGAATGGAATTACTCATACCAATTTTCTTCAAACGCCTCGGAAAATATAGACGCTGTTGTGCTTTCTTTACCAGGTAATCGGTATTAGTTTGCCAAGACAAACTATTTGAAAGTTGAATACCTAGAAACTTAAATACAGAAACAATTTCAACTGTTCTATCATTGATGCTAATCGGTGAATGAGCCATATTGCCCTTCCTAAAATCGACGATTACTTCTTTTGTTTTGTTTACATTCAGTTCAAGATTGTTGACACTACACCAATTTGCCAAATTTGCAATTTCACTCCTATATGCAGACTCGTCATTATCAGTTATTAAACCTATGGCTGTGGTGTCATCGGCAAACTTTACAAGCACGTTTTCATCATACAAGGGAGTACAGTCTCGGGTGAAAAGGGAGAACAGTAAAGGACTTAAGACACAACCTTGAGGAGCACCTGTATTAAGAACTAATTTCGAAGAAACACGGCTATTAATTTTAACAATCTGTGGCCTATCATAGAGAAAACTTAAGACCCACCTACACATGGATTGGCTAATTCAGAGAGTTTCATTACTAACTTGGATGGAATAATAGTGTTAAACGCAGAGCTGAAATCTACAAAGAGCATTCGAGCATATGAATTTCGTTTATCTAGATGAGTTAATACTGAATGAAGTGCAATTGATACAGCATCTTCTACAGAGCGATTGGCACGGTATGCAAACTGATATGGGTCGATAGACTTTGGTAAAATAGACTTAATATGGTGCAAAACTAAGCGTTCGAAGCATTTCATGATGACAGGTGTAAGTGCAACCGGCCTATAATCATTCAAACACTTGACTGGGAATTTCTTCGGTACGGGGATTATTGTTGATATCTTGAAACAGGATGGTACGACACACTGCGAAAGTGATATATTAAATATGTCCGAAAATACACTCGACAGCTGTTCAGCGCAATGATGGAGGGCTCGAGATGGGATGTTGTCCGGACCTGCTGCTTTGTGTACATTTACACTCGCAAAACACTTGCGTACATCAGACCCGAGGATAGTAAATGGGGTGTCGTTGTTGTCATGATCAAGGCATAAGGGGGGATCTAAGTTCACCTTGTCGAAACGAGCATAGAAGTCATTTAAACGATCAGGAAGACTTGTATCGGTGTCAACTATTGCATTTCGTTTGCTTCTATACGATGTAACTGCTTCCAGTTCTTTCCATAACCGTCGCGAGTCATTTTCTTTGAGCTGATTTTCCAGTTTTTCCCAATATTGTCGTTTAGCAGATCGAATTGCTTTGTTCAGTTCATATTTTGACTTCTTGTAAGCAGCAGCATCGTTTGCCTTGAATGCATCGGACTTTGCCTTAAGTTTTACGCGAATATTGCTGTTGAACCATGGTTTCTGATTGGGATAGTTACGTACACATTTCGTTGGAATGCACGAATCTATACAGAACTTGACGTAATCTGTCACCACATCCGTATATTCGTTGAGATCTGAAGATGATTCCTTGAATACTGACCAATCAGTGGACTCCAGACAGCCTTGGAGATTCATAATTGAATCATCAGACCAGCACTGGACAGATCTTGTTGTTGGTTTTGCAGACTTCAGTTTTTGTTTATATGCAGGTACAAGAAATATTGAGGAGTGGTCTGATTTACCATAGTGAGGTCGAGGCAGAGAACGGTAAGCACCTTTGATGGTTGAATAACAATGATCAAGAATCTTCTGGCCTCGAGTTGGACAGGTGACGTATTGATAAAACTTTGGCAACACCTTCTTGAGGTTTGTATGATTGAAGTCACCGGTAATTATTGGCACTGCGTCGGGATAGGAATTTTCACACCCGGTGACGATGCTTGACAGTTCATTCAGGGCAATCGAAGCATTTGCATTTGGGTGTATGTAACGGATGACAAAACAACACCTGAGAATTCGCGCGGTAAAAAGTATGGCCGGCACTTGATTGTCAAACACTCTAAATCAGGAGAACAAAATCGCGAAATTATCTCTACATCCGAACACCAAGAATTGTTGATTAAAAAGCAAACACCACCTCCTTTCGCTTTCTTCGTAATTTCCTTAGATCTATCCATTCTATAGATTGAGAAGCCTTCAGGACTAAGGGCACTGTCCGGGATATCTGCATCTAACCATGTTTCCGTGAAACAAAGTACACAACAATCTCTCATATCCCGTTGGTTTTTGATACGACAAAAAAGTTCATCCAGTTTGTTGTCGATAGATTGCAAGTTTGCAAGGTGAATGCTAGGAAGAGGGGGTCTCGCTGAACGTTGACGAAGTTTCGCCAGAACGCCACCCCTTTTCCCCCGTTTGCGTTTACGTCTACCGATGATTCCATCAGGTGTGTTATGGTTCTCACTGTTCGGTGGAGCACAAAACGAAAAGTCGCAGGAATGACGGCTAGGTTGAAGTTTAAGCTCACCTATTCTGTTCCTGACATCTAGGAGTTGTTCACGAGCATAGACGAAGAATGTAGAAACATCAGACATCAGAGTACAAGGATAAAAACGGCAAAAAAGACGAGAGCTCGACGTGAACTGTCGCCATGTAACGGCGCCATTGCATATTGATAGATTGCAAGTTGAAAAAATAGCTCATATTAATGTATCTAGACAATATGTATATGTACAATGATAGACACTATAAAAATGTTCATAATTACGGTAAATGGAATTTAATCAAACTTTATTCCTTACATGTCCGTTTACGTAATTGTTTTTTATTCATTTATCATAATGTCTTTTTGTCCAGGAACGAGCGTCTATAACAACAAACTAACAAATGCGTTGCATGCAAATATAAGAAACCTAAATAGTATACAGACATATAACTATTTCAAAGTTGACATCAATTTCACAAAAAAAATATCGTAAAAGCAGTGAACAAAATGTTTAGCCCACATTTATACTTGTTTGTAATCAAAACCGTAGATAACGGCTTTAATAGAGGTATTATGACTTTGGCTCAGGTTATATTTAGAGCGTTTATTTGACAAAATAAATATTTCTTTCTCAATGCTGCTTTCTTCGTTCAGCTGAGGAAAATGCTCGTGACATAAAGGGGGCGCCTGGTTACTTGAAGTTGAAGACGAGAAGTGAGAAAACCATTAGGTCACGAGTATTTTCTGGCCTATATGACAATGTTAGAGAATAACATACACTTGTACCTGCACAAGTTGTAAAGGAAAATTGGAAAATAAGAGACATTCTAAACATTTTGAGTCATATTAAATCACAGCAGAACCAATGACAGATTCAAACTTTAAGAGCTAGTGTTCGACAGGTGGGCCATTGACTGGTTAGCTGATGGCAGTACTTAAACATTTGAAAACGAAACCTTATATCTTAAGGCAAACTACCTAGTAGATCTAGACGTGTAGGCATACACATGGTCTTATATTTATGCATATTGCAGCTAGACAGATGTTCTGATAAGAATACACTAGAACACAGAACGTGTTACGTTTGTTATAAATCTGAGTCGTATTTTGTACTAAGTAGAACGGGGGCTGGAGTTGATTGTGTCACTCGCGAGGTTAGTTGACATACATAGATATCAAATTATTTTATTTCCAACTTACATGAAAATAGTATGTACAGGTAAAGTGTTTGCATAATTCTTTAACAGAATACATACTTAATACATTCCAGGAAACCATATTGTGAACGAATTGCTCTTGGTCATCTGTGACAAACGTTCACGTGATATCTAGTTGCTATGGCACCTACATTTCATTCTCCAAATTTTGGAAGTACCTACTATCAAGCTAACACTACAATATTTGGTGATGCATTTGGAATTACTTCTATTTAGACCAGCTTTCATCAAACCATTTATGGTTTTATAATGTACATTTCCCAGACTTCCTATGACAATAACTATTATTTTTGAACGAAAGCATGTGGTGTTTATTGCTAGTGAGAGTGGAAAGTATTTGTCGAACTCCTGAAAACATAATGAAATTTGTGCATCAAAGGGTATGGACACTTTAACTCATGTTGCATATTTGTTATGTTTATCGATGACAATAATGTCTGGGAGTTTATGCTGATGTTCGGAGGTTCTCACATGGGCATCAAACATTTCAGGTTTTAAAACAGTGTATTTAAATGTCTCCTTCCCAGGATTACTCTTTTTACCGAAGATTGATTAAATCGACTATTCTATTGTGTCTCTGTTGGTATATATAGTTTCTTAACTTTCTTACTTCCTTTCTAAAATGATTATGAGATACTGTGTCAGTAGGCTGATGGCATATTCTACGTGATTTGGTGTAAGACTCTGGATAGCATAGGGCCATTAGACTTTTGTACTGTAGGATCTGCAAACGACCTCTAGCGACAAATGATCTCAGATTAGCGTCAATCTTGTGATTGTTGAAGTAAGTGGCAGATACACCATGGTTTATTTTCCCTGCCTCTCGAATCACTCTTTCCTGTGAAGGTTTCGCTTTACACTCGGATTCATATTGCTGCAGCAGCTGCTGTTTAAATGTTGTGTAGAATTTGTCTGGCGTCTGATGTCTCCATAAGATCTCTAACATCTACTGGCAATATAAAATCCCAAATGAAAATGTCTACCTGAAGACCGGCTGCAACAGCATATCCAAAGAAACACAAAGGCACAGGTCTTGATTGGATGGCTCGGAAATGTCCTTAGAATGTCCCAAGAATGGCCTAAAAGTAGCACCTAGATGGATACCACCTGGGAAACGCAAACATGGTAAACCAATGACTGTAGGCGATGGATAGTGGTTACTATGTTAAAGGAAAAGGGCCTTACGTGGGGAAGAAGTAAAGTGGCAGAAGTTGGTGGCACCCTTAAATATTAGCCGGTATCAAGATGATCAATGGTGGGATGATAATGAACCATATTATGTTGAAGCACATTCGCCTTTATGATAGCCCTTGAGATCGAAGAGGAATGGGAGAGAGTGGGGCACACCTGGACATGAAACCGGGACTGTGTAACAGATAAAATATTTTATTTGGGTGAGAAGAACTGAGGCCACACAGTCATACATTTAAAGCTAATATTTAATAATCTTTGTACATAATTCTTTGTTTTACAGTCTTCAGCAAAAATAGAACACGTCTTGTATAAAACAAACAGTACACTCTTCGCATTAATAGCAACTCATGGTTTGGCCTAAAGGAATGTCTGCAGCAACTAATTTATTCACAAACGATAATGTTTCTTAAAGCGATATATTTAGTATCCTAGAGGTAGTCTACATCAATCTGTCAGACATTTATGACGTTAAAGTAAGAAATTTAAAAAAAGGGACACAATTTTCAATAACATTATTTTCTTCTACTGTCTGTAGATGAGCTACAGCAATCATGGTATCTGGTTTAAAGGCCGGTAAACTCCTTCACTGCAATTGACTGTAGAAATAAAAAAAGGCAATGACAATAGACGTATACAGAACCACTACCCTGAAGATTCTTATTCAATCGAGTAATTTTAACGTTGTTTAAATTATATGCATTTTTTACTAATATATAATTATGCAATACTTTGAAATTATTCATTTTCTTCTTTTCCAGCAAACTTGTAAAACTGCACATAGAGGCGCAATGTCAACAAAATGTTGATGAAAGAACAATTTTGCTCTTCGTAGATTATAACGTTAAGTACACAGGACATCATATTGCCAGTCTGAAAACTTTATCGGGGTGTACAATACAATATCGTAAAATTTAGATCAGCAAGACTTTGTTTATCAAAGCCCCGAGATTAAGCCTCACGGTCTTATTCCAAATTTAAAGCCAGAGCCAGGAGAGATGCCCACCGCTCGGCGGTCAAAACCCAAGTCTCAAACCTGTGACGCTATGGTCGTTACAATAATTAAATTGCCATAAGTCACGCATAGGAGATGAACTTCCAAAGATAACAATGCGTCATGTATAATTGTGAGCGTCATGGAAATAAAACAAAAGAACGCTAAACTTTAACTTGAATGACATCTCCATACATACGATATTAGTTACTATTGTCCTGACTCCCATGTGGGTCATTGCTATAACATATATTCAATTCTTTAACTAGGTGTTTGTCGACATGTGTAAACATGTCTGAACCCAAACAGAGTATTTACAAATTAGTGATAACATTTTATAATTCAGTTTCTTAATGCAATACAAGGCAGTTAACACCGAAAAGAAAGGAACTTTATTATGAGTTTTATTATAGCACAGAAATGTAATTATCACAAGTCAACGTCAAAGGTTTGAAATACTATTCATACAGCCTACTAAGTTGATGTAAAAAAGACATCTTCTCTATTGTTGTCTATTTCGAGCAATGTTACCGTTGTTGAATAAAACGATGATAGTTACACCAATTATCATTGGCACGAGCTGAGAGGATACTCCAAGTAGAATCATTCCGATATCTATAACATTGATAACAAAACATCCGAACGTTAAAATCGAAATTTGTGAATCAAATGTCACTGTTAATATGTGAATAAATAACACACAATGAATTAAACGTAATCAGGCACTTACAATATTACAGTAACCTCATTTAATACTGATACCCACCATTTATAGTGACATCTTTATGATTACATTGTCGTAGCTTCGTTTTCCTGTTAAATGGCTGCAACTGGCCATACTTCTTCCATATCATAAACCGTGTAATGGAAATTGTAGTCGACTTCTTCCCAGAGTCACTCATCATTAAAGACGTTTGCATTGATTTTGTTGTCGACATAGCAGACATATCGGGACTGGAACCTTTCCTTCTTATCATACCCATTTTGTCGACTGAAGTGGATGCGACGCCAGGTAAATTGAAGGAACGAAACGGTGGTGACTCTGAGAGTGTTAGTGACTCATTGTATGCCAGAGCTGACGTTGGGAATTCTTCCAAGTTGATGGACGTCGTTTGGATGCTGGTGTCAGTAGAAATTTCGTGATCAGATTCTTTCGTTGAATAACGTCCTTCGTAAGAAAAGTTCGGTGACGTCATCAATTGCTTGGCTACATCTGATACCATTCCATCCACTGAATCAGATTCTTTTGTTGAAGAAGTTCCTTCGAACGAAAATTTCGGTGACGTCATCAATTGCTTGGTTACATCTGTTCCCATTCCATCCACTGAATCTTCAAACAAATGCAAGATCGTGATTATGATTTATACACAATATAACTGATCCTATTGATTAAATTTAACAGTACACACCTGGGTAAACTGACAGATCAGCCGTTTTGGATGCAGTCTAGTTAGGGCAGGCTAGTAAGTCCGGACCGATGACGTCATTACAGTCTAACTCTTGGGCAAAAAGTACAGAAGAATGGAATAAACATGCATTTGCAAATAACATTACGGTATGAATGAAGGAGACCCTTAACCAATGTTTTGCATCTTATGTATTACAGATTCCATAGAAAGAGCAAACAAGTATATGTCAAATATAGTGTTTGTGGTTTGCATGACGGATTTTGTAACATCTGATACAGGCCTAATGTGAAGATGGACGATAGCAGCAAACATTACATTAGTTTAACAGATAACACTTTCAAAACCACAACCAATACCTCACTGATACGAGATACGACAGCTATACTGACCTATCAAAACAAGTCTGTAATATATATATATATATATATATATATATATATATATATATATATATATATATATATATATATATATAGTTAGCTATTACGCTCTGCCACTGCGGTATAGAGCACTGTCCTAGCAGATTGATACTCACCGAGTTATATATATATATATATATATATATATATATATATATATATATATATATATATATATATATATATATATATAATTATATATATATATATAATTATATATATATATATATATATATATATATATATATATATATATATATATATATAATGCTAAAAAAATACATGAATTAAGGTGTCCACGTGTGTTTTTTAAGTAAAGAATATACGTTGGTCGATTACTTAAGATCAAAACCAAATGCCTAACTTTCACCCATAGTTCATTTTTGAATAATTATCTTGTAGTCTGATTCGAATGCATGAATGAACGAACCTGAATCAAAAGGCTTCTCACAAATGAACGCTTTTGGGAGCCCACAATGCTCATCAAAAACACTCGTTATAAAAAAATCTTCAATGAAGTAGTACGCTGCACAATCCTCTACCTCATCTTTATTATCAGGTTCATAAATGGTCCAATAAAGATAATATTCTTCATCACCTTGACAAGACCAATTACCTTCAACCTTTATGAAACCAACAAACCAACCGACCAACAAACAAACAAACAAACAAACAAACAGACAATAACAAACAAACAAACAAACAAATCAACAAACCAACCAACAAACAAACAAACAAACAAACAAACAAACAAACAGACAAATAAATAAACAAACACAAAAATGAATGAACAAAGTATTGAGTATATATCAGTTTGTCCGCCAGTCATGTATTTATGTATGTATGTATGTATGTATGTATGTATGTATGTATGTATGTATGTGTGTATTTATGTATGTATGTATGTATATATGTATGTATGTATGTATGTATGTATGTATGTATGTATGTATGTATGTATGCATTCATGCACGCATGCCATAGTGATTGCAGGTGTACGTGCATAACAAGCATGTAATCACATATTTATGTATCGAATGTAGTTGTTTTGGAAAATGCTTAGAGCCAACACAAAATGGACTCTTGTTTAAGAAAGTATAATAAAGTATAAGTAGTTTTGCCACCTCTATGTCATTACAGCCCAGGAACCATGTCGTAATCGGTTGTGTATGTGGAAGATAATATGCATCAGCAATATTTCCAAATGAGTGGTTGTATGCCGCCTCTGCTAGGAAGGAATTTTCTCTGTTACCATTGGGCACAGCAAGAGAAGAATTCATGCGGTCACAGAATCGACTAGCTTCATGCCACGTTGTTAAACTATTGTGACTAAACCAGTAGTATGACGATTCGAAGTGGATCCACTCTGAAATGGACATTTTGTATTATAATATATTCAACATATTCAAAAGTCTGCTGCTCGATTGGTGACAAGATGGAGTATTGGTCGTCAAGCTGATGTGAATCCAGTGCTGAAGGATTTACCTTGGCTGCCAATCGAACAGCGAGTTCGTTATAAAATTCTTTGCATTATCTTCAAAATTATCCGTCAAGGAGAAGTAGCGCCGAACTACTTGTCCGAACTAATCAGTATTGATCATCCATTACATAATACGAGAAAGAGTGCTGAAATCAGGCTGAATCCTTTCTCTATTAACGAACATGGAAAACAAATTCTAAAACGTATGGTGACAGGGCTTTCAGTGTGTATTCTCCTAAACTGTGGAATAGTTTACCGCTTGAGCTTCGACTACTTGAGAAATTTGCCCCTTTCAAGAAGAGTCTTAAAATGTATATTTTCCGACAAGGCTATTGCTGATGTTTTTAAATTGATTGCTAATTTTAAATCCGATTTTGTTTTTAGAGACGCTTTTAAACTATTCGTTGTGTTTTTATGCTAGATTTTTATTGTTGTTGCTCTTTTGCTAGTCTTTCTCATTTTGTAATGTTCAGACCGGTGAGACATGTTTGTGTAGTGGTATTTAAACAATACATTATTATTATTATTATTATTATTATTATTATTATTATTATTATTATTATTATTATTATTGTTGTTGTTGTTGTTGTTGTTGTTGTTGTTGTTGTTGTTGTTGTTGTTGTTGTTGTTATTATTACAAGTAAAGGGGTTTAAATAGTATATAATAATAAAGCATTTTGTGAGAGACAATTTAGAGGAATGGTGCCTGTTGGTCCTATTGTCAATAAAATACAAAATACATTTTCCTTAGGAGGCAACATTTTGGGGCAATTTATGGCAATTACGATTTGGCAAAGGACAAAGGGCCACATTTTAGACCAAGCAAAATCAAATCTAATGCAAAGTGGACCCGTTTTAGACTCTTGAGTTCGAAAAAAAAACCTGACCCCATTTTAGACCAAATGGCTTGAAAACGAACCCAAAAGGTCGGCACATCAATGTATACTCAAATAAGGGAGTAGCGCCCCCCCCCCCCCCCGATATTTGGCTGAACAGCTCGCATCATGACCAAGCAATACATTGTTCTGTTATGATTTATAATGTTGCCGATAACATTTACTGAAAACAATATTTGCAATGAGTCTTACTATATTTGTAATATTATTGTTCCCAAAGCGCTGACAGGTAAAATTATTTTGATTATACAGTGTTGCAAAGTTTACTGAAAAGATTATCGATTTTTTTCAGACACCCTGCAGGCGCTCAGAGCTGTGCGAGTGTGATAAAATTGAGCCAGGTTTTTGAGCTATTGGTACTTATTTTATTGTTCACAATACATTTGTGTGTCGTTGTGGTGGAGTCAAATGATGTATCCTTTCGTTGCAAAACTTGGCCTCAGATTTCTGTTTGCTATGAAGACAGGTGTACTTGACATTTAAGGATCATTTACAGAATTAATATTTACCAACGCAACGTTAGATTTGTTTATGAATTACGTCTCTGTACCCATCATCAATGTCGCTTATCAGATGTCACACTAAATGATTGTGTTGCTTCCCATCAGAAAATTTAACTGAAGGTAAGGGAAATTTTGATCGTAACATATTCAGTCATGAAATCATCAGGTTTCTGGCAATTTCCATGACTTGTTTAGAAAGATTACAGTTCAATAATATTAATATTTGGAAGCAACAGCATAAAATTAGCGCTAAATATTACGTGATAACAATCAATCCCAGTCAACCAGATGCACATGGTGGTATGTTTGTGCCTCATGTGTATGGTACCGGACGGACTGTCAGTGTCACATTTTGCTTCTTATCTTCAAGATGTTTTAAGAAAATGAAAATAGTCGTTGTCTGATCAACAGAATTTCTCTTCCACTGAAGTTTAGACAACATTTAGTTGTATTCTCATGTAAACGTCGTTGATCATGCATGATATGTCACACTGACCTCGTTTCCTTCGACGTCTTTATGAAACTAGGTCAAGGGTTAAATTCACCGAGAACGAACACTTTCGCTACATTGCTAGTCTTGTTTTGCCGCGTAATCATCAAATATTTTCCAGATAATTATGAATAAATTTCTTATTTTACACTTTGTGCTTTTTAGTTTTGTCTGATAACCAGCCACCTTGAATACTATGTACTCACTTTATTTCACTTTCTCTTGATTGGGTTCATTACCATCCACACAGTGACACGAAGCAGTTTCATTAGCCCCATCTACAGGTAGGTCGTCCTACCTGAGGCAGTCCCAAGTCCTACCTGAGGTAGGATATATTTGTGTCTACACGTAGGAAGGTTACAGCGTGGATGTCGCACCTTCCGTCCTGACAGTCATAGGACGAAGTCAGGAGGGCTTCAGGAAACCTCTCAAAGGTGTCCTAAGTCAGGACGCTTTCAGAACAGGTTCAGGACGCGTTTGCGTCTACACGGGCTTCAAACTATCCTGAATCCTACCTCAGGTAGGATTTTTAGTGCCGTGTAGACGGGGCTAGTGTCTTTCAAAAACGTACCCGTCCCGTTCATACTGAAGACTTACTGTACATGTGGCGTGGTGTATCGTCTACGACTATATTTGCCTTGTATTAGTTGTAAAATGAAATAAAATTTGAACATGCTGAACAGAACTTTGGCCAGGCATGTCTTATTTTTGTTTTATTTATTTATTTTTTTGTTTTGACGTAACTGTACTGTGTTAGTTGTGTCTATATGAACCTGTGTTTGCCATGATCCAGGTAGACACAACAATGGCAACACTGAATTGCAACATCAGTACAGCGTTGCGTCTTTTTATGTTGAGTTCGACAATGATATATGTATCAAAATAAAAGCAATCGACTTTCCTTTAGTCTGTTTGAAAGCAAGACAGACAATCGGACTACGCATTATTGTTCAAAAACAAAAACAAAAACAAAACAAAACATTATCATGAAGCTGACTTGCCTTCTTTATATCAGTTCAAACACAATTTTCGATTTCACTTTGATCTTGAGCCACAACCAGGGAACTCCTAAATCGGTCAGGGAACTCAGTTATATTTACATGCTTACTGGCTCGGTAAAGGTTATTAGTGTGATGGGCAAGTATAGTGTGTATACTAGTATTTTTTTGGAGTGTTGTGTTTTTTGGTTCATTGTGCACGATTGAAATAAAAACAGATGAAATGCACATACAATCGTAAGTGCCAATTCGTATTGGGGAAGGAAACGAGGTCAAGTCAAGTAATCTTTCAAAAAACTACCCGAAACAGTGTGTCATGGTGCCGTATATCGTCTACCACCATTTTTGTCTCCTAAAATAAAATAAAATTTGAACATGCTGAAGAGAACTATGGCTAGGCATGTCTTACAGTGCAATTTTTGTTTAATTTATTTATTCATTTTGTTTTGATTTTTGACGTGGGAGCGTTAGGTATTCACTGCACTGTGCGTCTGTGCTATGTCCATATGAACGTGTTTTCGCCGCGATGTGTGTAATTTTCCAGGTAGACACAACATCATTGTTGCGTCTTTTTATATTGACTGCGTCAGTGGTACATGGTATTGTATCAAAACAAAAGCAATCAACTCTCGGTAGTCTGCTTGGAAGCAAGACAAACAATCAGGACTACCGTGCATTACAAAATATTTGCAATGCCCCTTTCTGTTTTTAAGTCAACTTCGTGTACATTTTAGCAACTTGTAAATTAATGATTATTCCTAGTCGTTCGGCAAAGTCATGCAAACAATAAACTAGTGAGTTGGTTGCTTTCATTGCCTATCATTTTGTGTATATGATGTGTGTACGGCACACCTCATACTGCATGCTGCATACACACATATATGCAGTGCACATAACATGCGTGATTAATACAAGGGCATTTTTTCACTGTGTTATCTTTCTTTCAATGTTGTATGTCAAATTTTGGAAAAAATGGTTAACATTATGGTGGTTTTGGTTACCATGGCAACAGATGTTCATAAAATGACTCCCTTTTTTGAACTCAGCATACAAAACTACCCCAGGTAGGGTGGTTAATATTCAAATAAACTTGATTATTATAAAAATTAGTATTATTATATACTTACTTTATAATAATAATAATAATAATAATTATTATTATTATTATTATTATTATTATTATTATTATTATTATTATTATTATTATTATATAAAGCCGTATTTTGTTTTACCGACAAGAGAAGGAGATAGTTACTGACGTGTTTATTAAAAGCTAGGTTATTGTCTCGTAAGACACAGGACGCGTCTTAGAAGAAGCGGAACATGACATTCTAATTATCGTGTAAATTATAGACGCACATATACATATTGATCTACTACAACATGACGTATTCAGATACACAATTATTATACCGAAATCGCATGCGCAGTTGGGCTGGTTATTTAATGAATTGGCAGGTTATTTTAAGCGTCTTGAAAAAAGAAAATTGAAACTTGGTCCGTTTTTGACAGAAAGATTAAAATGTTTCTACAGTAACTTTATGTTCGGAAAAGAAGTGGCATTTTATGAAACGGTTCGCTCATTAAATCTCTATCACTGACACCTTCCATCATTAAGATTTAACTTGACATCTATTGGTTGTTTTAGAAAACAAATTGCATAACCACTCACCTTTGATTTCATTTTCACCTAGTACTTCAATCTCACTTGGCCAATGAAACATGCAGATCGACGCGGCCATATCTGTAGTATAATAATTGCCGTTTGCAGCAAAGTCAATATCTTTGATTGGTCCTATTCGCATACTTGTTTGTCGCCAGGGTCGAAAAGGGGGTGTTTTCGAAGAATACAAAAAAAAGTCACCATTTACAGGCAATGCCATTAGTACTTCATCAAGGGCGGCAACGGCCAACTTTTTGATAAAGACACTGTTTAGTAAAGGCCCTGACCAATCACTATAAATGGTATCTCGAATGGTTAGCATATTGTTGTCGTCGACACCATATATCATACCATTATACTCCATGGCTGATATGATGCAACAACTATTCACTATAATAGACCATTCTGGTGTCGACAGAGATTCTTTTATTTGTAACTCGTTCTGTGGATTGACTCCGAGTAGAGCTCCGTTTAACATTTCGTCCACATCTTTAGTTGGATATGTTCCCATAATCGGGCCATAGAAAGCGCCATTGAGAACATTGGTATATACGTGCATGTCTATCACAAGAAGTATGCTTAGTTCGGGAATTGTTTGTCTTTTCATTCGCTTCCTGTTATGATCATCCTTTCGAGGCAATCTGCCGTGAATCGAATTCTCTTCAGTTGGGTTTTCTGTGAAATGAACAAGGACAGTTAATTCTTAAACTATGTTGTCTCGCGAAGGCTTTTGGTATTCATTTTTGATAAATACTGATTTTCCAACCAAGAAGAACATCAAGCTTTATCCCAGGTCGAGGAAAACCCACAGAATATAAATATGACAATATATAAATTCCAGCCGATGCCCATCATTGGGGTAGGCTATGTTAACAGTCTGTATGTATGTATGTATGTATGTATGTATGTATGTATGTATGTATGTATGTGTGTATGTACGTACGTACGTACGTACGTACGTACGTATGCACTCACGCACGCACGCACGTCTGTCTGTATGTCTGTCTGTCTGTCTGTCTGTCTGTCTGACTAAATGTGCTTTCTTGCTTGGTTCTCTCTCCCCAATAATGTTCATTGACAGACTGTCAAAGACAGCGACAGACAAACATTGATGCAGACACACAGAAAGACTGACATATATACTGACACACACACACACACACACACACACGATATGATCTTCCCTTACGGAAAGTAAAACTAGGATGGTAGTATGTTAATAGAATATGATGGACAATTTGTTACTCACCATTGAATGATGTGTCTTGTACTGAAGCCATGGCAACTGATGCCTGATTGACATAAACAGAGTAGGCATAACATACAGATATTACTAATAATATAACAATTTTCGCCATCAGTCAGTATTGTCTATAATCTAAAAATGAAATAAAATAGTTCTTTTACAGAAACCGGAACTTGATTACATGTGAACGCCGCAGTTCTTCTTATTCGGATTTTCAGTTTTGACACAATTTAAAAAAAAAACATATCCTAAATGTAAGGCTAGCTTCGATATCCAAGATATATGTCGCGGTTGACATAAAAATAATCCTCCACTGATACTTGGTACACTAAAAATGATGCTAAAGCTTATGATATTCACCTCGCTTTTACGTGGTCAAATATTATTGAACGAAGCTTAAGGCATTTACATAGATGTTGATCGATTACTAGTATTGGTTTCTATATTTGTCTCAAATATTTATATAATTTTAGACGTGTACAAGAAAGTAGAAGTTTGCTGACTTATCGAATCTGCTTTTTTTCTGACTCGATGCGCATATTTTACGTTTGAGTGCAACTCTATAAATTAAATGTCCACACATTCAAAAAAATTGTAGCCGTATCATTCAATATTACAACTGCATTGGATTAGAATTTGCAAACACGGGTAAGTATTAATCACGTACACTCTCATGTTTTAATTGCTAATATTACCTCCAAAACGTAGTGTTAATTAAAACAAAATAATATGTGTCACTGTTTTAGGTGGTGCTAAGACAAGCCACAATATTATCAAACCTTGAGATCAGCTAGTATTGTAGTAAAGGGATAAACAGAATAGATACAATGTTTTTGGAATAACTGGGACATATATTTTATTTGTCAAAGCCCTGAGCCTCACTCCAAAGTCACATCCACGAGACATGCTCACGCTCTATGGTCAAAAGTCAAGTCACCCAAACCTGCGACGTCGTTACATTAATTGAATTACAATAACTCACGCATAGGAGATGAGCTTCCTAAGATAACAATATGTCATGCATAATGAAATGAAACAAATGACACTAAACTTTAACTTGAATGACATCTCCAAACATAGCATATTAGTGTACCTATTGTCTTGACACCCATGTGAGCTATTGCAATAAAAGACATTCATTTCTCTACCCCGGTGTTTGGCGAAATTTATAAACAACGTCACGTCTGAAACAAAACACAGTAATTAAAATTTCACGACTTAGTCTAGTAATATTTCGACACCTAAAACGTGTGTAAATATTTCCGAGAATTCCTAAAAGGAACCATAATAACTGAATAATACCAGCACTATATTATGTTGGTTTTCTAGCGATTATTATCAGAACCTCATCATAGTGCTGTCAGAATACGTTGCCTATCAGCCTCAACAGCAATTGAACATTACGTCATCTACAGCTACCACTAGCTACAGAATGGCGTTTATTATGTTCTTGGAAATAGCACATGGGGGTTAAATTATATGTGTAGATATTAATACCTATTATCAAATACCTACAATCGCTGCCCCGTGTATATTGCTATGGAGAAATCGCGAACTCTACCCGGCAATATTTTTCCCTATCACCAACTGGCATACTTTCCCCAAATATTAAGGTCAGTCACGGGAATTTTGGACTGCTTTCTTTCCTGGTCCTATGAACCTTGATATGCGTGTTGCAAAACTTGTTGGCATCCTGTACGTGAGGCTCCAGGAAACTCCTCCTAAAATCTTAATCAATATTCTATTTGGCGACTGTGGCGAAATTACATCAAGTAGACAAGTTGATTTATTTCAAAAGAATAGAGCCACCGCCCACCATTCGACGAAAAGAGGTTAAATATTACCGTAGCTTTTGGAACACAATGACAAATAAAATAAATTTACAAAGATTGTAACGTCTTCTCTCTGAGTAAGAACGCTTTAAATACAAAGATAGATAAATGAAAAAGTGTAAGTTGAGTAATGGTCGAAAGTAAGGTTATTGTTTTATCTCGTGTTGGGTACTGTATGAAATAATTATGTATTAGTTCCTTTCTAAGAGACTGTTATAAAGGACAAAATAACAAAACATGTAGTTCATCATGAAGAACATTTAGACCATCATTTTCACACAAAAAAAGTATGGTTTGAACAACAGCAAAATTAATGAATCCCCAAGACTATTCAACTTGCCACTACGCTGCCTACAACTACAACTACAACTGTAATATTGACCACACTAAATTAACAGATACAATGTGTTTTTATTCTAGTGAATATGTATTTGATTATGTGATGAACAACTGTCCAGGTTGCAAGTAGTGCAGGTCAAACATATTCTTACAATTTTAAAATGTCGTTCCGCGAGGTTTGAAGTCTAGGACTAATTAAACTGCTAAATGGTGTTTGCTTTTTATGTTTCTCAGCATATGTCAATACTGTAAGTTGATCAATATACTAACCGTAACCAGAGATTAAGTACGATCATCGTCATCCCTTTTCTTTTTCTACTTTTAAAGATCGATATCCGGATATTAATACTTACAGTAACTTACCTGTGTAGTAACACTGTAAGTAAACCCAGTCGGTTTTTAGTTGCTGGGAAATATATAATGCTTAGCAGATAAATTCTTCATTCCTGAATTGAATCGAATCTTCTTTCCAGTTCGAAGCTGAATGTGGTGTCTTTACTGAATCAACAACCCTTTTCACTAAATAACGATCTACTGAGCCGACAATCCGTACGTGTATACGGCAGTTGGGCCACTGTAGAGCTAGCTAAAGGCAGTACTTAAACATTTAAAAGGGCGCCTTTTATCTTAAGGCAAACTACATAAGATATTCGGATTAGGATATACTCGAGCACAGAACATACATACATACATACATACATACATACATACATACATACATACATACATACATACATACATACACACACACACACCTACCTACCTACCTACCTACCTACCTACCTACCTACATACATATATACATACACATGCATACACACATGCATACATACATACATACATACATACACATGCATGCATGCATGCATACATACATACATACATACATACATACATACATACATACATACATACATACATACATACATACATACAAGGGCAGAATCATTTTTCTGAAGGCCCAGATATTACTCTAACCAAATATGGTGTCAAAAATTGTACTTCAAACCGTGTAAGGTAACTCCTGTTTTAAACCACTTTTTGTACCTTGGCGTCCCCCACAGGAAATGCTCATGCTTTCTGATAATGTGAAATTTAACTCTACAACTTCTATACGGTCTGTTAGATAGGCACGGAACCATGGCATTGCACGGCCTTGTATACCAAATTCATGTAGTTTCTGAGGCAGCAGTCCATGATTAACTGTATCGCATGCTTTCTTCAGATCTAAGTATATTGCTCCAGTGAGTTGTTTGCAATCAATATTATTAAATAAAATATCTGTAACATGAGTAAGGCCGTTGCCGTGGAGTAACCTGGCCTAAATCCTGACTTGCATCTATTCACAATGTCATTCTCATCTAGATAGCTATACAGCTGATCATGGATAGCTCTTTTTAATATCTTAGAAACTACAGGTAGGATAGATATTGGTCGATAGTCATGTCTGAATCCAAACACAGTAATTACAATTTCATTACTTAGTCTACTAATATATCGACCCCAAAACCATATGTAAATATTTCCTTCCGAGAATTGCTAAAATGCACCGTAATAACTGAATAATATCAGCACTACGTATGCATTGCGTTTGTTTCTAGCGATTACTACATGAACCTAATCACAGGGCTATCAGAATACATAATGATTGCCTATTAGCCTCAACAACAATGGAACATTACATCGTGTACAGTTACAGCTACCTCTAACAACACAATTCCGTTTTTGTTCTTGGAAATAACACGTACATATGGGTTAAATTATATGTAGAGATAATAATAACTATTATGATATACCTATAATCGCGTCCCTATGGAGAAATCACGAACTCTACCTTGCAATAATTTTCCGTATCACCAACTGGCACACTTATCCCCAGATAATAAGGTCAGTCGCTGGAGTTTTGAACTACTTTCTTTCCCGTTGCTATGAGCGTTGATATGCGTGTTGCAAAACTTGTTGGCGCCCTGTACGTGTACGCTACCGTGGCGGAAGATGATGTGTGATGTATTAGATTACATGAAACATAATGGCAACGGCACTGTAGGACAATTGCATAATTGATTTAATATTTACATGCATCTTTTTAATGTTTCTTCATTTGTCTGTTAATCCTTGTCGTTATCTTTCCAATATAAGTGATTATTTGGCTGTCGTTATAGGTGTAGTCTAGTTGCTAGGCACATTTAATGTTTTAAAATGTTATTTATAAAGACGCTGTTGTGCTTTCTTTACGAGGTGTCCAGTATTTGTTTGCCAAGACAGTCGATGTGAAAGATGTATACCCAGGAATTTGAAAATACTGACAATTAACTTTATCTGTACAATAAATATCCAAATTGTCAATAACATGTCGTCTTACCAATAATGACATAGCTTTAATATAAACTAAAAGCACTTACTAAACTCAGTGGACACCACATATACTATCTAGAAGTAACAGCAGGAGAAGCATTGTCAAAATTCCTTTAACAGTATACATGTAAAGCCTCAAAATGCGAATGTGGTCACCTTTTATATAAAACCGTATGTATTCAGTGAGTTGCCAGAAGAGCTCTAAGACCTTCAGAAATACACCATTTTCGTTTTTTTATATAGTATAGTATAGTATAGTATAGTATAGTATAGTATAGTATAGTATAGTATAGTATAGTATAGTATAGTATAGTATAGTATAGTATAGTATAGTAAAGTATAATTGTTTATTATAGTGACATGAGGTTTACCAGAAAAGTTTACATTGACAAAAAAAAGAACAATAAATAATAACACCTCCCAGCCCAACGAGTGGACTTATAAGTCACCTCAACAGTAATTTACAGAACAAAGGGTAGTCAAACAGCTAAGCACAGAAAATCAAATAACAAGTCAACTTAACCTGTATAAACAGTTTTTGCGTTTAAGAAATGCCGCTTCAATAAATTTGGCCGTAGCTTTCACATTATCCTGAAGTAATAGCTTAAACTTATCACCAATAGGAAGAACATTGAAGGTCGCTACGTCAATGAAATCAAAATACAAAGCTCGAAGATCTGAATAAAATTTACAGTGAAAGAGGAAATTACTTTCATCTTCTACAGTATCTGTATCATCACAAAGCTCGCACACTCTCCTGTCAACCGGTTCATGACGAAACCTACCAGTTTCGATACGGAGAGGCAATACACCTGAGCGAAATTGTGCCATTAATGAACGTTCACTCCGTGACAGATTTAACAACACATATTTTTCAGTTTTATACTCTCCTTTAAACTGTTGGTACGTAAGCAGTTTTGTTTTCTGTCTCATTTTCTCGCACCATTCTGATTGGAAATTTGACATTAATTGGCCCTTAACAACCTCGGAATTAACATACAATTGACTAACAAAATCGAGATTAAATGTTTCAAAAATATACATAACTCAGATGACCAATTCTGTCTGTTTAAGGTATAATCCCAACAGAAAATTATTTTTGTTAATCTATTCTCGTCCATAGAAAGTAAACTATTCCACAATTTAATCATATTTAGATGTCTTCGAGTTCTACAAGGTGCCCAGCCCGTGTCACCCGTAATAGCATGTATTGGTGTGAACCTATGAACCCCAAGAAAAAATCTTAGTGCTCTGTTCTGAACTGAATCACAATTTTCATGTTTTCCATAACCCCATACCGAAGAACAGTAATCAAGAATTGGAATAACACAAGCTTCAAACAATTTACTGAACGTTTCAAAGCCAAGATTCTTCAAGACTTTAAACTTTGAGCATAAGACACCCAATGCTCTGCCGGCTGTTTGCGCTTGGAATTCAGAGATAACGGAAAAATTCATAAACTCATTTATAAACAACTCCGAGGTATTTGTAATTCTCAACATATTCCAGGTTATGTGACCCAATGTGAAAATGAAAATTGCTTCTAGAGCAATGCTTACTCCTAAAATGCACAACTTTAGACTTATTACAATTGACTAAAAGCCTCCATTTTAAACACCAACTGTTAAGATGATCAAGCATGACTTGCAAATCTGCTTCATTATCGGCAATTATAACAATATCATCGGCATATAAGAGTAAGACAACATTATAACCATCTATGACAATTCCTTTCTGAAGGGATTTCAATTCAGCTGCTAAGTCATTAATGAAAAATGCAAATAAGGTCGGAGATAGATTATCGCCCAGCCTAACTCCAGTATTAGTTGTAAACCAGTTTGTGTATACATTGTTTACTTTAACGCAGGCAGATGTATCTGTATACATTGCCTCAATGCTTCTATACATTTTACCATCAATACCTGAAACCAACAATTTGTACAAAAGAGCCCGTCTATCTACAAAGTCAAATGCCTTCTTCAAATCGATAAACGTGGCATACGGAATGCTATCTACCCCAACCGATTTTCCTTTCCTGGACCTGAAAACAACTCTACGTATTTCCTCTAAACTAAAATTCCCATTCAAATAAACATTACTCTCAAATAAAGGATCATCCATACGGTCTTCCAGAATTCTCTTATGTCCTAATATTTGTTCGTAGAATACATTATCAAAATTTACAGAATCAATTTCCTGGTACAAGACATCGTTAAACCACACATTCATAATATCATGACGGTCATTTGTGACCTCACCATTTTCATCGTAAACTTCATTCGGAATACTATTCTTCCGACTAGGGCCGAGTTTGTTTATATAATCCCAAAATCGAGAGGGATTACCAATACAGCAAGACTCAATGTTTGTAATAATATCATTTCTGTATTTCCTTTCATAATAACTTAACATTTTATCAAAACTCAGTCTCGCATTTTTGAAATCGATCCTCAATTTTCTCTTTTCCGCGCTGCGTCCTTGACACCTGGAGAACAACTTTTCTTTAAGTTTCATGTCGTTCCAAAGAACCGAAAGGTGATCATTCCAAAATGCTTTGCGGGGACATTTTCTGGCATGACCACACCTGCGAGACTTGGTAGAACAGGGAAGTGTGTCTTTCATTTCTTTAATCACACAATCACACAAGCGCTGGTAAATGGAGTCGATTTCCTCCTGAGTTTCCCTGCAAGACTGAATATTGTCAATAATTTATAATATGCCATACCTCGCAACATCGGAAGTGAGAAAATTTGCCGGAATGAAGTTAAGGTTAAAGCGAAAAATGTGTGTTGGTTCTTCACTAGCATTTCGCAAACGAGTATGGGAATCAACACAAAGTCTGGAGTGATCACAAAAGTCAAAATACAGATGGTCTTGTATTTTGCACCTGTCATTCAACAGATAATTTAAACCATTTTTATCAATAACAGATACCATGTTTACATCATTAAAATTAGTACAATGCTAAAAATGCTCGTAAGGTGCACAAATACAGTCTACTACTGCTGAACCCCTAGTCGAAACTGATGTGAAACCATCGCATTGAGGATCACACCTGCCATTTAATGTGCACAGTTTGGATTCTTGTAAGAAATCACGAAAACAGTGACCATGTTGATTAACACCTTTGTCAATGACATTCCTTTATGGAGTGTCATCCAGAAAACCAATGCTATCATTTAAGTCGCCAATGCGAGCATTATAATCACCACATATGACGACTGAATCGACATCATTGTCATAAAAATATAACTGACTGAGCAGGTGGCCAAAAAACCTAATAGCATCTCGGCCCCAAGGCGAATTCTCAGGCAGCAAACAACAGGAAAACACAACAAAGGAATAACCAGAAACCTTATTTGTAAAACGCACTCCCAAAATCCCGTCAAACGATTTATCAATTGTACATACTATGACATCGTTATATAGTGAGTTTTTAATAGAGACCCACACCTCCAAAGTTCCTGCGTGCATTATGATGTACACGTGCTCTGTTAAACCCTGCCTACTGATAACCTTGTAACCGTATTGATTTATCCCCAGACAAATGCGTTTCATTAAGGGAAATTATATCTGCCCTTATAGTTAACAAAATTTCACTCCTAAGCGTACTTTTCCACCTAGTCCATCCCCCGACATTATGGTGAGCAATTCTCAACCCGTTGAACTGAATGTCCTATTCTGTGTCATTATCATCAACTCTGTCTTCTTGGCGATTTGCCTTCTTGATAATTTGACCATTTGCGGTTACCTTGTAACTACTTCCATTTGGTAATTCGCTAAGAAGTGTTCTAGCATTCAGCTCTACGATGCGCTCGGTATGTGACTTACATGAGCGAAGGAAAACCCTCTTATACTGCTCACTGTCCTTTAGACGTTGTTTGGCCTGAAGAACAATCTTCTTTTGTTCGACATTTTCCATTGCAAACTTAACGAGACCCGGAACACCTACTCTGCGACTTCTAAGACGAACTGCTTCTACCACCTTGACTTTGGTGAAGACATCCTCCCCAAGAGCTCTAAGCAAGGTTGTCACCTGGATGTCTGTACTCACAGCGCTTTCTTGGCGTATACCAAAGGCAATAACTGTGATGTCTGGAACATCTACAGGTCTTACACAGCCATTTGACACACCTGGAATTACATCTAGTTTCTGCTCAAGTTCACGAAGTTTAGCATCTAGCCTCCCAATATCCATCGTGAAGTCATCTTTCAGACTTTATAATATATATATATATATATATAATTATGTATCTCGACTTTAGTCCTGGTTACAAACTTTTGTAAGTTAGTATCAGGAATGAAATATACACTGAGCTTGAATAAACACCGAGCTTGAGTCAAATGTAAGATCCTGACTGTAATTTACACCAAATTAGTTAATCTCAAGTATAAACAATCTCTACTAACCAATCTTATATTTTCCTAATTGACCAATCAAATGAAGGTCAATATCGAATTCGAGCCAATGTGTATGGAATGTAGGAAAACCTTCATTACTGTGTGATCTGTATTTTTTGTTAGATGTCAATAAAGTAGGAGTAGCTATCTTTATAGTACTTCGTTGTGCAGGCGTCTTTCCCTATCTAGACAATTCCCTTACCCCATAGTAAGCTGACCCTGAATATTCTTTTGCTACAAAATTTATGAAGGACTATATATTTTGCTATCTGATTTGCTACCGGGTGTCTGCAGTAGTTTATAGCAAAAAACCTATGTGGGTGTTTCGATAAAAGTGAAAAATTTAGGTGACTTAATTTAGGTGTAAATATTCTATGACCTTGATTTGGATCGAAAAGATCATGTGATAGGCTAGGTGTGTTCTACGTCCCCTAAAACCAATATATAGACACTTGCATCATGTCTGTAGCACTTCGCCACGCTGCGATATTCAGTACCTTTATATTTTGGTGATCTTGATACCAGTTGTCTTAGTAACAGAATTTTGTAATAAAAGCAGCTCAGTACATGTCTTTGTTGTATTTTTCCAGAAAGACTATATAATTTACTATTTTCTTAGCGATTTTCATTTGTAAAGATCATGTCTGATGTTAGCTATAGAATAGATTCCGGTGATATTTTAATAATTACAAAAAATTAAGATCAGACCTTGAATTTTGACAATGACTTTGACCTTGGATCGAAGGTATCATGTAATCAGTGAATGGCTTGTCCCCAAAACCCTATATACAAACACTTATATCAGGTCAATAGCACCAGCTTCGTATATTAACACTTTGGTATAATTGGGGATATTGACAGCAGTTGTCTTGGTAACAGCTTTTTCCTACAAAACAACTTCATATATACTTTCTCACGTTTTTTCTGAAAGATTGTATGTTTGGCTATTTTCTGAACGACGTACATCTTTAACAGTCATATCTGATGGAAGTATACAGAAACGTTTTAATGAATGTGGAACAAATTAAGTTGACCTTGAATTTTGACTATGACCCTGACCTTGAATCGAAAAGGTCATCATTGTGTACTCATTGAGTTCCCCGTCCCCGGAAATATATATAGACATACTTTAATCATGATTACATCATTTCTGGGTCGCGAGATATGACGGTTTTAATGTTTAGCATCCTTCAAAATAATGCCAATGTTACCATGGAAACCCTATCCTGTGAGTTTGCGCAAGAGAATCCAGAGGGTCAACATCAGTTTTCTGAAGGCCCAGATGTTATTCTAACCAAATCTACGGCCAAAATTTGTACTTCAAGCCGGGCAATTTCAGATACAATGGTGCGATTCTGTGTACAATTTTATACGTAAGTAACAAGACTTTGAATTTGATCCGTGCATCAATTGGCAGCAAATGTAAATCAACTAGGATGGGGGTAATGTGATCAAATTTGCGAGTGCGACTGACAAGGCGAGCAGCTGCATTTTGGATGGATTGAATGCGAGCAAGCTGGTCTTTTGAGATACCATGCAGGAGACTGTTACAGTAGTCTAGCCTAGATGTTACAAATGCATGGATTGATTTTTCTGTAGTTGCCTTATCTAATAACCTACGAATCTTGCCAATTCTAGATAGCGCGAAAAAGCCATTCCTACATATCTGACTGATATGGTTGGACATAAAACCATCGCTACTTAGAGTAAAACCCGAATTCCGAACGGAAACAGATGGAGTGATATTGAGGTCACCAACTCGCAGACTGGCTAGTTCTATAGCATTTTATTTCAAAATTGACGAAACTTGGACGACCTCAGTCTTATCATCATTCAGTGCTAGCAAATTACATTTCATCCACGAACGAATTTCTTTCACACATGTCTCAAGAGATACTACTATGTCCCTGGGGGTGTTACATGTCACATAAATTTGACTATCATCTGCATACATCATATAATCAAGGTCATGACCAAGGATTATATCTTCTAAAGGAGCAGTATACAATGAAAAAAGTAACGGGCCCAACACTGAACCTTGTGGGACACCGTACTTCATGCATGAATTCGGAGATGTACAGGAGTTGACTACAACGCGTTGACTACGATTCAATAAATACGATTTAAACCAGGACAGGGCTGTACCGGTGATACCAAACCGAGATTCAAGTCTATGTAGAAGCACCTCATGGTCAATGGTGTCAATGCGGCTGATAAATCAAGCATGACGAGTACAACATCCATTTTTTCGTTCAAGGCAAGCATGATATCATTGTGTACGCAAACAAGAGAGCAGTTTCAGTACTGTGATTGGCACGGTATGCACTTTTGCATTTTGTAAACAATTTAAATTTGCTGAGATAGCCGTTCAATTGCGATGCAACGATTCGTTCAAGGACTTTGGATAGAAATGGCAAATTTGAGACAGGTCTATAGTTTTTGAAGATGTTCTTGTTCAGATCAGGTGTCTTGATAAGTGGTCGAATGATGGCTGTTTTAAAGTGACTAGGAACTGTGCCAGAAGAAAGCGACGTGTTGAAGAAATGGGTCAAGAAGGGAGCTAGAATGTTGATGAATTTTTTGACGTAGTTTGTTGACAGTGGATCGAGGTCGCATGTTTTTAATGGCGATCGCAAAACTGTTGAAGTGACATCGTCTGGTGAAACGGGACGAAAATGTGTAAACGTTGGTTGGTAAGTTGTCATTGGGATCAATGCAAGGAGTTCCAAGTCCTTCGCGCAGCTTCAATACCTTATTTTCAAAGTAATTGATGAATTGAGTTGGAATTTCAACCAAAGGAATGTCACTAGGCAAGGTGTTTGAGTTGGTAGCTTTAGTATTGGACATTTCTGCAATAATCTTAAACAATTTCTTGCTGTCAGCCTCCTTTATTCTGGTCCGATGGTACGTTCCTTTCAGCTCATCACACTGACGAAAATATTCCTGTCGCTTTGCCGCGAAATTCTAGCGATCGATCTCAAGCTTTGTATGACACCACTTTGTTTCCAACCGCCGCACCTTTTTCCTTAACAATAGCAGTTCTTCGCAATACCATCGGGCGCGTACTTTGTCGATCACGGTTTTTTCAGTGACAGGAGCAAGATTATCCAAGACTTCTGTGATACCATCATGAAAAAACTTAGACAGACATTCGACGTCAGCGTTACATGAATAGTCCGCAAGCTTTGACGTAACCTTATCTCGCAGATCATCGACATTGATGGTCTTAAAATTCCGTCACAGGATCTTAGTCTTATTGTGTGATGGTCGCTGAACATTTAAGCCGAATTGCACCAGATCGTGATCAGAGTTCATAAAGTGTCCGATTTTAACAGAGTGGAGAATTTGGTCTGATGTCCGTGTGATTAGTAGATCGAGAGTGTGGCCTATTTTATGAGTTGAGCCTTGGACGTGTTGTTGTAAACCCATCGACTGTAACAACGAAACGAATTTGACTGTGTCCAGTGATGATGTGTCGTCAACATGGATGTTGAAATCCCCGGCAATGACAAGATGGCCTGGTGAAGGTATAGAAGTTTCAAGAAGAGTTGAGAATTCGGTGATGAAGTCATTGATGGTCGCCTTGTTTTTCGGTGATTTAGGAGGTCGGTAAATAGCAATAATATGTAATGACTGACTACCAGATTTAAAGGTAATGTCTATAGCTTCAAAAGATTGAAAGGTGGCAGATCGTGTTTCGATATCCCGTAGGTTTGAGCGTGCGATCACAGCTACTCCACCACCTCTCCTATTTGGCCGAGGTTTATGATGAATTACATAGCCATTTATGGTAGAGTGAAAATCTGCGATGGTGGGAGCAGCACGATCTTTAAGCCATGTCTCAGTAATGACTAAAATGTCCAGTTTTTCCTCAAGTAGAGTTGTTGCAATGGCGCTGATTTTGCCGGTAATCGAACGTGCATTCCAGAGAGCAGATTTCAGTTGTAGTTTTTCAAGGCAGCTTGACGTCATTGGAATTTTCACAAGTACAGGTTCTCGTTTAGCAACAGGTGGTTGAATACTAGAAGTACAATAGTTGAAGTAACTTTGAATAGGTTTTGGTTCACTATTGAAAGTATTGTGTTCGCCTAACTGGCATAGTATACTTGTTCGAACAAGTCTTTTGGGGGATTGTTCGACACGGTGATTTGTTATCATTGTTGGAATACAGTACTTTGGCTTTGGATGTTTCAGTCCTGCCTTGCTTCCTCGCGGTCTGAACTTGAAAGGGTTGAATCTTGACGGATCGGACAAAGAGTCTTACGTAATAAGGATCGTCGAGCAGCCATGTTGAACAGTGCTCCCAGCATTGCGAATTCAACAAGAGAGAGTCGATCGCGTTTTCAGCACAAATACTTGTAAACTAGTGAATAAATGCTTGAATACTTAAAAACGACGTTTAAAAGCTGTCCAAGACTGAGACGATGATTAAAAACGATAAAACGAGAAGAGACGAAGTTATAGGCAGCCGATCAACAGCGCCAGCATACATATATGTATGTATGTACATGTACGTACGTATGTATGTATGTCCCCTTATCATGCTTGAAATCTTCAGATGTTTTACAATCTGGTGAGTCCCGTGAATCAGTTTACATAAGTAAAGATATTTTCACGCTCGTTAAATTGCTCTAAAATATTAATTACCCACACCAGAATGAGACCATGTTATTAGTTGCTTGGTTTGAATTGGAACGATGGGAGATTATGATGTCCTTCTTCCATGTTCATATATTAGGATTATGAATACTAAACGTTCTAGATTGTTTTGCTCACCGACGTAACACCATGTATGTATGTATGTATGTATGTATGTATGTATGTACTGTGCTCGATGATACCCTAATCCGAATATCTTTTGTAGTTTGCCTTAATATAAAAGGTTCCCTTTTAAGTGTTTAAGTACTGCCTTTGGCTAGCCCGACAGTGGCTCAACTGTCGTACACACGTGCAGATTGTCGTCTCAGTAGATCGTTGAAAAGGGTTGTTGATTCAGTAAAGACACCACAATCGGCTTCGAACTGGAAAGAATATTCGATTCAGTTCAGGAATGAAGAATTTATCTGCTAAGCATTATACATTTCCCAGCAACTAAAAACCGAAAGGGTTTTCTTACAGTCTTACTGCACAGGTAAGTTATTGTAGGTATTAATATCTGGATATCGATCTTTAACAGTAAAATAGAAAAGGGGTGACGATGATCGTACTTAATCTCTGGCTACAGTTAGTATCTTGATCAACTTACAGTATTGTCATATGCTGAGAAACATAAAAAGCAAACACCCTTTAGCAGTTTAATTAGTCCTAGACTTCAAACCTCACGGAACGACATTTTAAAATTGTAAGAATATGTTAGACCTGCACTACTTGCAACGTAGACAGTTGTTCATCACATAATCAAATAAATATTCACTAAACTAAAAAGACATTGTATCTGTTAATTTAGTGTGGTCAATATTACAGTTGTAGTTGTAGTTGTAGACAGCGTAATGGCAAGTTAAATATTGAATAGAAGGTCACTTTTGAATATGTCACACCATGTTGATACCGTAGTATTTCGATCAGACAACTATTATATTTTCACTGAAAATTGTTAAAATACAAACAATTCGATAATGTGCATTATGATTATAGGTCTATATTATCTATAAGCAGTATGGAAGACAAGGGTTCATTACGCATGCAATTATGCACTTCCCCACCCAAACGACGTAATCCTAACAGTAATCCTGAATAATTAACGACCAAGCTGAGAATCACTATCTTTCTCGGTAAATACTGGTAAGACGTAAGACAAAAAGAAATAAAACAAGGGTTGAATTGGATTACGGAGAGTAACTGAGCTGTTTACCATACCGGGTTGAAAGATACTGAATGAGTTGAATACAGGTATACTGTGCGTTTATATAATTTTTAAACTGTAAATGTACTTGCATGTCCCGCGACTCGAGTATTCACACGTTGTACGCAACACTAAACGTTTTTTTTCCACGTTCCATAAGTTACCGTTCAAACTTTTTGACTAAAAATATTCCAAGACACTGTGCCATGTATTTGTCAAAAAAACAAAACATTCCGAGCCAATAATTATATCGCAAACGCATGTGCTACTGAGCTACGTGTTGAAGACTGTTTACTGTGGCCTGTTCTGATCTAGCTCTCAGTCCTATAATATGCGTTCCGATAGTCCGATGATGTGTCGTAGTATCGCGGCGCAACTACATCCAGTGTTAGGTTCTGATGATTACCGCCAACATGCTCGATTGTCACATAAAATAAGTGTACTTGAGTGCCGTTTATTTTTTTCAGAGTTTGCTTTTATTCTTGATGAGTCTTTTCGATGTCATTATTACAAGAAACTGCGAGAATTTGCATTGAATCAAACGTATAGCGAACGTCCGTGTGACAATAGACCCAGCACACGGTGTAACAACGTCAATGTGGCTACAAGTTCATCAACACAGAACAAGATGGACATTTGGGAATTTTGTAAAAGCCTCCCAAAAGACTACCGACCAAAACTATGACATAAAAATAAAAATCCAAGTTTGAAGTGTTGAGCATGCCGACTCCATGAATACCAGGAAAAATAAATTATTATTACGATTGTTGTATATGAGTACGCGAGTGTGCATACCGAGTTACACAGTCTGATCGATCAAACTGTTACATGTTCGTACTATGATCAGCCACTCCGGGCTGTCACAAATTCAACCATTGCTGGAGTTATATACAAACGCCTCTGATCCGAACGTTGTTGTATTAGTGACGGACAATGAAAATTGGCACTATCAAACAGTTAGTGGTCTTAGTCAGAACCAACAGGTACCATAGACACTCCAATACGCCACGGCGAAAGACGGTTGACACCTTTCTAAATGGTATTGATCCGGTTCTTCTGAAATACTCAGATGACTTCTTTTGTTTATATTTCAAAACCGAGTCCACAATAAAGTTTTTTGTGTTCAAGAGATTTAGAAAAATTCTCACAACCAGTCAGCACCGTGCACAGGTGGAGTTGCTCAAATGCAAACTCCACGAGCACATCTGTTGCAATTATTCAGTGACGACGTATCTATGTCCTGCTGTAAGGTCATGTTCTGTGGCGATTTTCAGCCAAAAACCCAACATATAATCCATACACTGTAAGTTTATTTTAGGACCAGGAAGACTATAGGTTTACATTCGACTTTTATATTACTTGATAGATAAACTTGTCCATTGTGGGAAAGTTTTGTCTATATTTCAATGCACAGGAAATCTACAATATGTGGGGACCACTTATTTATCATCTCATTACACTTATGACAATGTATAAATGATCAACAAATTATCACCACCGGTCTGCGTGTTCCATACAACATTTTAGTATATGTTCCATATGTGTTGGCGGTCGACATTCAATCGAACATGACACTACGGGTCGATACATGGGGAAACAAATATAAACATACAATTGTCCACAATATTGTAATTCATAAAAATAAAGAACCCTACCCATGATACACACGCCCCGAGGATTTATAAACGACGAAATTTGTGGTTAGGTCTGCTGTTTTACTCGAACGGCCTGTACTTCACATCTCAACAGAAACGGCTACAAATACGTAATCTGATCTCAAGATATAGACACGTAGAGAAACCTTCTCGTTATCCAGAGATTCAACACGTTGTATCTCATTTTCCGGTCGAAAGCAACTTATATTCGAGGTAACGTCAATTTGTGAATGCAAAAGCTACCTCGAGATTATTTTAAAATGCAAATGAAAAATTCACAAGACCGGATATAACATTGCCGTTCATTTTCTGAAATCTAACATTACAACTCGAGATCACTTTTTCGCCCAACCAAAGCAAAATATAAATATATTTCGAGATATCATTTTCGTTTTAATGAATCAAAAAAAAATGTAAACAAAGTCTCACACCAGTTATTCATAATTTCTAAAAAAAAAGTATTACACGTGTTGTATTTCACTTTCGTTGTAAATTGCAGAGTAAGTCAGATATTGGCGCCCTGCTGTCTCCACAAGAACATCGCAAACCATAATAATCCCGAGTCAGCAAAGGACAATGTGCGGTGTCATTTTTTAGCCTTTTTAATTGGGACTCGGCTTACATATAGCTGACAGGTCAAAAGACCGCCCTGGAGATCGAAGTCAAAATAACCAGCTCTGAACCAGAACTATACATGTATCTCGACGTATCGCGGCAGATGTCTGCAGATACTGCCTGTGCTTACCATATCTCTGACAAGTTCACAGGCATGTAGTTGGTTCGGCACAGGTCAGCCAGCATGTGATCACAATACCTTTCTTCGTAAAATCGGGTATAAAAAGATTGTACCCTCATGGATAGACGCGGGGCATAAAGAGACGATCGCTACTTGAAAGTAAATGGGCGTCTAATGCGAATGGTTGGCGTTGTCGAAAGAGATGTGATGCCAGAGTGCGTCATCGAATCAGTGGGCTCTCTATACGTCTTACGATACGACCATACGTTGGTTATATATAGGAGTATAGTACAACGTTGTAATTTGCCATGCAACGTGTGCGAAAGCATTGCATATCCCAAAAAGAGAAATGCCGTATACCGAAACAAGTTTCATTTATTTACTATTCTAATTTGACAATTAGTCCAACTCCAGGACTATCCCCGCACGTTCTGCATCAGTGGAAATACTCGACTCAGTGTGAACACTATCAACAAAAATCCTGTTGAAAAAATATTGTTTCCTTGAACAGTACAATCAACTCTATAGGCCTACAGTCGTAGTGACTTGTAGTAGTGTTCGCTATTCATGTTTTTTAAATCTTTCGTTTCAGCACCGTTACTTTATGTATAGACACTGTAAATATAAGCCAATGCTTCATGAAAGGAAACATGCATGTACCGTTATGCTTGGGCATGGAGAGGTACTAATTACAAATCATGTTTACTTCAAGATAACGTTGATTGCTTCACAAACTTTCGTGGATTTACGTACCCGTATTTGAACAAGTGTGATTGGCAGGCGTTTTATTAGTCCTGGGTTTGAAAAGTAACGGCTTCTCACTAGTAACGAACAGACCCAGTTTGACCGTTACGAAATTGTCTCTACCGTGTTTAAATATCACCTTTCTGTGACCACACCCGCATTCAACAGACATTCACAAGTCTACACATACCAAATTTATTACGAAAATCACCAGCTGCTAATTATTATCACGGCTTTGATTTTCAGAGAGGAATCAAGACGTTGTTAACAGTCTGCATTCAAATTTGACACTAACCCCCGCGAAGTTAGGGGGCCTTTTATATCCGACACTCCGCTTTAATATATATATATATATATATATATATATATATATATATATATATATATATATATATATATATATATATATATATATATATATATATATATGTTTGTTTATTACCATATATATAACATTTTTTTACAGTTCGCACATAAAAGTAAATACGGGTTGATAATTTATTTGATAATGGGAGTCAGAAAATAGCATAATGCTCGTGGAGTCTGACATCGTAGATACTGGAATGTCACAACGTTACTATCAAACCAAAGTAACTAGAGGACAGTACATGTAAGGAAAATATCAAATGAATAATTAAATACAAAATGTACAATTAGTGGACATAGTCTTTAATGTGTATTGGCTAAGGCATTTTGGCGCTGATTTCATGATTTTTTATTTCAATTATAATGATGACAAAACCTTTCCCTTTTTAGATTCAATTCCCTTTTTCTACAAAAATGTTGTTATTGCATGGCACAAAGCAGGCGGTGGATGTAACAACATTCCCAAGCCTAGTCACTTGGATATACGCAGTCAAATAATTTGGGGTAATGCGTATATATGTCATAATGGGACATCTCTCTTTTATCCGGGTTGGATTAAATCTAATATTATTTATGTACATGATATTATTGACCAATATGGTGACTTCATAAAGCCTACTTGTTTGCTTCAAAAACTGCGGTACAAAACAAATTGGATAGCGGAATGGAATAAACTTGTGAACCTGATACCTAAACAATGGAAATTGGCATTGAAAGACACCCGTATCGACTATTTATGCAGAAAAAGGAAATTCATGCTTGTCTATGGTAAACACTTTTCACTTGAAGGAGACCTTGAAAAATTGTCTTCAAAATTTCTGTACAAAAATCTCTTGGCCCCTCGCATTACCGAGCCAATTTGTGAACATAGCTGGAATGGTCAACTGCAATTGTTCAGCAAAAGTCATTGGAGAATAATATGGACGAACCAAACGATTCTTCTATCACAAGACAGAAAATTGTCAGATTTTAATTTTAAAATTATTCATAGAATTCTACCAAGTGGAATCAACCTTTGTCGCTGGAGAATAAGCAACAGCGACAAATGTAGTTCATGCAATGTACCGGACACATATGAACACATGTTCCTTCAATGTCAAAGACTTGGTTTGTTCTGGGATCACGTTCAGACTCTTCTTAGTACGAAGCTGAACATACAAGTTATAATAGATTTTAATGTTATTGTCTTTGGTTACAAACCACTGAGTGTCGCTCCAATAATTAGATTTATTAACATGGTGACTACTATTGCAAAATACTGCGTATTTGCGGCTTGGGCTAATTTCAATAATGACCCACAAAATCCCAAATCGATCCCAAGCTATGACTTATTTCACAAATATCTATCTTTTATGTACAAAATAAATCAAACAAAGAAATGTACTTATTTACCATTCTGGAAAAGATTATTATTTTGAGAGTGTATTATTGTTAACCTTTGTATTTGCTTTCAGTATGACAAACACTTTTATTCGGGGCAGTGCTTTTTTTGACGGATTAATTTATATTTATTTCTTATGAACTGTAACTATTTTGTTTTATGTATATTTATTTTTTCCAGTTTGCTTGTGATATGTAAAATGTTTTTGACAGAGCAGTTATGTAAATAAATTAAAAAAAAAAAATAATGTATGTGTTTTTTAGAGAATAACGAAATGAAGTTCTAGAAGGTTGTGTTCTAATACTAGGTGGTAGACTGTTCCAAGAGGCCGTACCTGTGAAACATATTGCAAACTTGCCTATGGAAGCGATTACTTTAGGTAGAAGGAGATTTCCCCTACCCTTGAACCTAATACTATATTCATGAACTAGTTGAGTGCAATAATCTGTAAAACGGTGAGGTAACCTGTTGGTTAATAAATCATACATGAAAGTACAAAGTTGGAGTTTATGTAGTTTGAATATAAGTTTGAATATAAGTTCACTAAAAAAAAAAATTGATTGAATGTGCAGAGATACAACTAAAAGTAATAGCCCTGGCTGCCATTTTTTGAGACTTGTGAATACATGTCAGATGTGATGAATATGTAGATCCCCATACTTCAATACCATAGATGATGTGTGGTTGGATAAAACATTTGTATATCAGAATAAGGATATCTTTAGGTACAAAATGTCTTAATTTGAACAAAATACCAACTTTTTCCTAACAGTGGAGTTTACCATTTGAATATGCTTTGACCAATTTAGGTGTTTATATAAAGTGACACCAACAAATGTTGTTGATTCCACTTCATCAATAACCCTACTATTAATGTGGAGAGAACCTTCAAGGGATATTTTTCTCCTAGTGTTTCTTAACAGAATGTAGTTTGTTTTGAGATGATTAATGGTAAGTTTATTTACATTGCACCACTTTGATACTGATCATGATCTCAACTAAGAGTGCTGATTTTTCGTTGCAGAACCAAAATACAAATTTGATTGGATTTATCTTGTATACAACTACAACAAATACGTGTACCCACAGGAGATGCGATACTGTTCACGGTTTCCGATATTACAAGTACGGTAAACTTTTAAAGCAATGACCAAGTTGGCGCTAGTGTAGACTTTAACATTACCTCAATGTAAGTGTACGATTAATGTGAGTTGTACTCACCCCATTGTTTCAACTGTGCTCCCAATTCATTTAGCGGATACTTTTGAGTTAACGGGACACTTTTACGCAAAGAAAGTGTCCGCTTACCATATCCAATAAAGAAACTGTCTGCTAACACTTTAACAACATGAAAGAAACTGTCAGCACCTTGTTAATCATTTCCATGGCACTGTCCCACCTTGTTACTGTTACAATGTAATCAAAATGTGCT
The DNA here is from genome assembly GCF_964340395.1 of Glandiceps talaboti. Classification (NCBI taxonomy): domain Eukaryota; kingdom Metazoa; phylum Hemichordata; class Enteropneusta; family Spengelidae; genus Glandiceps; species Glandiceps talaboti. The sequence continues at coordinate 12,934,578 of NC_135554.1, forward strand.
ACCGCGCCTACTATACTTCTGCACATGTCATTCGACCTTATCTTGGTGGGTCTCGAACACAGTACCTTTTGTTCCGTACGAATCTAACGAAAGGTATGCTATATATTTGTCATTTTGTCATTGTCATTGAGTTGACAATGCGTATATGCTCCATGGTTAGCAACAGAGCTATGGGTGTGTAAAAACGGAACTATTTTTTGAATTGGGACTGGAACTGTGTTATAGTACGAGTCATTGCCAGGTTAATGTATTTCACAGTGGGGGAAACATCTAATTATTTGGCCGAGATATGCGGGATTGTATTTCTGTATTCAATTGTTTTAAATAAAGAGATAATGGGTAACAAGTTAAGTAACTCGGCTGCAGATAACAAGATTGACTTTATATTTCTTGTGAAAAACCTAAAAACTTGTCGAATTCGAAGTAAAACTTTGTTATAGTACAGGTCCAACTATACGAAAAGTCATATTTGACCATGTCTTTCCACCGGGGTAAATCTTCAGCAGAGGATGTGTAAATGTATTGAGTATGAGACGAACGGACACCTTTGACTTAAATTACCTCCGGTGATATCTCCCCTGGGAGTTATAGGCAGTCAAAAGTGTCACTTCGTCTCTTACTACCCCTTGACAGAGATTGTAGTTAGGTAGGTCACAGGTAGGGTAAAGGTTGGGTAAAGGTCGGTAAATTTGACTTTTGGTATAGTGTCTTCGGCCTTTGACTGTTATATTAGGATAGTTTTGGCTAACCCATCAGTTATTTTGTCCGATGCGCATGTGTCCTAATGAAAACAATAAATGTTCTCTGTCCTATAACTATCTGAGTTTAATGATTGTCCCAGCGGATCGTTTATCATTGGTTTATATCAATGATCAAATCCAGAGCTTCCTTACCAATACTTGATGTAATGCTATTTTATACTTGGATATATGGATACTTTGTAAATATAATTCAGATTCTAGTTGAGACATAAATGTAGCATGACTCTTAGAAAGAAACTAATACCAAAAAACAAAACAGTACCCAACACAAGATAAAGCAATAACCTTACTTTCGACCAGCAATCAACTTACATTTTTTCATTTGTCTGTCTTTGCATTTAAAGCGTTCTTACTCAGAGAGAAGACGTTACAATCTTGTAAATTTATTTTATTTGTCATTATATTCCAAAGGTTACGGTAATATTTACCTCTTTTCGTCGAATGATGGGCGGTGGCCCTATTCTTTTGAAATAAATCAACTTGTCTACTTGATGTAATTTCGCCACAGTCGCCAAATAGAATATTGGTTAAGATTTTAGAAGGAATTTCCTGGAGCCTCACGTACAGGACGCCAACAAGTTTTGCAACACGCATATCAATGCTCATAGGAACAGGAAAGAAAGCAGTCCAAAATTCCCGCGACTGACCTTATTATTTGGGGAAAGTGTGTCAGTTGGTGATAGGGAAAAATATTGCCGCGATTTCTCCATAGCAATATACACGAGGGGCGATTATAGGTATATGATAATAGATATTAATATCTACACATATAATTTACCCCCATGTGCTATTTCCAAGAACATAATAAACGTCATTCTGTAGCTAGTGGTAGCTGTTGCTGTAGACGACGTAATGTTCAATTGCTGTTGAGGCTGATAGGCAATGTATTCTGACAGCACTATGATGAGGTTCTGATAATAATCGCTAGAAAACCAACATAATATAGTGCTGGTATTATTCAGTTTTTACGGTTCCTTTTAGGAATTCTCGGAAATATTTACACACGTTTTAGGTGTCGAAATATTACTAGACTAAGTCGTGAAATTTTAATTACTGTGTTTTGTTTCAGACATGACGGTATTTATAAATTTCGCCAAACACCGGGGTAGAGAAATGAATGTCTTTTATTACAATAACTCACATGGGTGTAAAGACAATAATATTCTATGTTTGGAGATGTCATTCAAGTTAAAGTTTAGTGTCATTTGTTTCATTTCATTATGTATGACAACTCCTATGCGTGACTTATAGTAAGTTATATTAATTATTGTAACGACGTCGCTGGTTTGGGTGGCCTGACTTTTGACCTTAGAGCGTGAGCATGTCTCATGGCTCCGGCTTTGGAGTGAGGCTCAGGGCTTTGACAAATAAATATATGTCCCAGTTATTCCAAAAACATCGTTACTATGTAGTTTATCCCTTTACTACAATACTAGCTGATCTCAAGTTTTGATAATATTGTGGCTTGTCTTAACATTCCCTAAAACAGTGACGCATATTGTTTTGTTTAATTAACACTACGTTTTGGAGGTAATATTAGCAATAAAATCACGAGAGTGTACGTGATTAATACTTACCCGTGTTTACAAATACTAATCCAATGCAGTTGTAATATTGAATGACACTACTACAGTAGTAACTATGTCTTCCCTAGACTATGCCCTATCGTATCGTAATTGTTTCAATGTGTGGACATTTACAGAGATGCACTCAATCGTAAAACATGCGCATCCAGTCAGAAGAAAGCTGAGTCGATAAGTCAGCAAACTTCTACTTTCTTGTACACGTCTAAAATTATATAAATATTGAAGACAAATATAGAAACCAATACTAGTAATCGATCAATATCTACGCAAACGCCTTAAGCTTCGTTCTATAATATTTGACAAGTACCTAAAAGCGAGGTGAATATCATAAGCTTTAGCATCATTTTTAGTGTACCAAGTATCAGTGGAGGATTATTTTCATGTCAACCGCGATAGGTATCGCGGATATCGAAGGTAGTCTTACTTTTATTTATTTTTTAAAAAGAATTGTGTCAAATTGAAAATCCGGATAAGAACAACAACCGCAGGGTTCACAGATTATCAAGTTTCGGTTTCTGTAAAAGAAATATTTTATTTAATTTTTCTCATTTTATTTTAAATTACAGACACTGCTGACTGATGGCGAAAATTGTTATATTATTAGCAATAACTATATGCTATGCGTACCCTGTTTATGTCATTAATGCATCGGTTGCCATGGTTTCAGTAAAAGACACAGCATTCAATGGTGAGTACAGAACTGTTCAGCATATTGTATTAACTTACTACCATACTATTTTTACTTTCGATAAGGGCAGATTATATCGTGTGTGTATTGTGTGTGTTTCATAAGGGAAGATTATATCGTGTGTGTGTGTGTCTTTCTGTCTGCATTTATGTTTCTTTGACAGTCTGGCAGTGAACATTATACGAGATAGTGAGCCAAGCAAGCATACAAACAGACAGTCAAGTCAGTCCGACAGATGGAAGGACAGACAGACAGACAGACAGACAGACAGACATGCTCTTAACATAGAGTACCCTAATCCTTTTGGCATCAGTTGGCATTTATATATTGTCATATTTATATTCTGTGGATTTTCCTCGAGTTGGGATAAAGCTTGATGTATATCAATATCTCTCCCCCCAAAAAATACAAAAAGCCTTCACGAGGCAACATAGTTCAAGAATTAATTAACTGTCCTTATTCATTTCACAGAAAACCCAACTAAAGAGAACTCGATTCACGGCAGATTGCCACGAAAGGTTTATCATAACAGGAAGCGAATGGAAAGACAAACAGATCCCGAGTTCACCGTACTTCTTGTCATAAACATGGATGTATTTACTACTGCTTTCGACGAGACTATCTTTTATGGCCCGATTACGGGAACATATCCAACTAAAGATGTGGACGAAATGGCAAACGGAGCTCTACTCGGAGTCAGTCCACAGAACGAGTTACAAATAAAAGAATCCCTGTCGACACCCCAATGGTCTATTATAGTGAATAGTTGTTGCATTATATCAGCCATGGAGTATAATGGTAAGATATATGGTGTTGACGACAACAATATGCTAACCATTCGAGACACCCTTTACAGTGATTGGTCAGGGCCTGTACTAAACAGTGGGTTTATCAGAAAGTTGGCCATTCATGCCCCAGAAGTACTATTTGCAATGCCTGTAAGTGGTGACCATTTTTTGTATTCTGCAAATACACTCCCTTTTCTGCCATGGCAACGATCAAATATGCGAATAGGACCAATCCGAGATATTGACATTTCTACAAACGGCGATTATTATATGACAGATATTGCATCGTCGATCTGCACGTTTCAGTGGCCAAGTGAGATTGAAGTAGTAGGTGAAAATGAAAACACAGGTGAGTGGTTATACAATTTGTTTTCGAAAACAACCAATGTATGTCAATTTAAATCTTCATAACGATTAAAGGTATCAGTGATAGAGATTTAACGAGCTAACCGTTTCATAAAATGACCACTTCTTTTCCTAACATAAAGTTACTTTAGATACGTTTTAATCTTTCTGTCAAAAACTGACAAAGTTTCGATTTTCTTTTTTTAAAACGTTTTGAATAACCTCCTAATTCATTAAATAATCGATCCAACTGCGTTTTCGGTACATTCATTTTGTATTTGAATACGTCACGTTGTAACAGATCAATATGTATATATGCGTCCAAGTTACACGATAATTATAATGTCTTGTTCTGCTTCTATCTAGAACGTATTCTCTGTGTTTCGAGACAATAACTTAGCTCTTAATAATCATAGTAGTTACTATACCTCTCGAGTTGGTAAAACAGAACACGGCATTATATTATAATACATTGACAACAAGACTTCAATTTCAGAGTGGATCCACTTCGAATCGTCATACTATTGGTTCAGTCACAATAGTTTAACAACGTGGCATGAAGCTCGTCGATTCTGTGACAGCATGGATTCTTCTCTAGCTGTGCCCAATGGTAATAGAGAAAATTCCTTCCTAGCAGAGGCGGCATACAACCGCTCATTTGGAACTATTGCTGATGCATATTATCGTCCAGATACACAACAGACTATGTCATGGTTCCTGGGCTGTAATGATATAGAGGTGCCAAAACTACTTTATTATATTACTTTTCGTAAACGAGAGTCCATTTTGTGCTGTCTCTAAGCGTTTTCCAAAACAATTACATTCAATGTATATAGATGTGATTACTTGGCAAGCTTGTTATGCACGTACACCTACAATCACTATGACATGTGTGCATGACTGCATACATACATACATACATACATACATACATACATACATACATACATACATACATGACTGGCAGACAAACTGATAGATAATCAATACTTTGTTCATGTATTTGTGTGTGTGTATGTGTGTGTTTTTTTGTTTGTTTGTTTTGTAAAGGTTGAAGGTAGTTGGTCTTGTCAAGGTGACCAGGAATATTATCTTCATTGGACTCTTTATCAACGTGATGATTTATTTGAGATAGAGGATTGTGCGGCGTACTACTTCATCGAAGAAGATTTTATAACGACTGTATTTGATGAGCATTGTGGACTACCTAAAGCGTTCATTTGTGAGAAGCCTTTTGTTCCAGGTTTGTTCCTTCATGCATTCGAAATCAAATAAAACATGTATAGTAAAACTTACTGTCAGACTAAAGGATATTTATTTAAAGATGTACTATGGGTGAGAGTTGGGCATTTGGTTTTGATCGTAATTAATCGACCAACGTATTTTCTTTACTTAAAAACACAGGTGGAACTCATTACTTATATATATATATATATATATATATATATATATATATATATATATATATATATATATATATATATATATATATATATGTATATACATGTATAACAGTATTAAGCAAAATACACAAGTCTTGCGCCGTTACATAGTGTTCCAAGCTGTTGTGACCATCAGATGACTAATGGTATAGTTTTATGAAGTTCAAAATCCAAAATTCCATCTCACTTGAAGTGGATGCCAAAGTGAAGTTTGTCAATATATATATATATATATATATATATATATATACACATATATACATATATACATCTGTTTTGTTTGATATCGGCACTTTGATATCAATACTGAACGTTTATTTAATAAATTTTAGTTATCAGCACATATGATAGATACTCTCAGAATTTCTCCTTTAAATTCCTGACAGCTCAGTACAACTGTCGTATCTCGTATTAGTGAGGTATTTTTTTATGTTTTGCATAACAGGTTTTGAAAGTATTATCTGTTAAACCAATATATTGTTTGCAGCTATCGTTCGTCTTGACATTAGCCCTGTATAAGACGTTACAAAATCCGTTATACAAACCACAAACAATATATTCGACATATATTGGGTTGTTTTTTCTATTGAATCTGTAATACATAAAATGCAAAACAGTTGTAAAGGGTCTCCTTTATTTATACAGTAATTTTATTTGCATATGTATGGTTATTCAATTCTTCTGTACTTTTGCACAAGGATTAGACTGTAATGACGTCATCGGTCCGGGCTTACTAGCCTGCCCTAATTAGATCGCATCCTCAACGGCTGATCTGTCAGTCTACCCAGGGGTGTATTGCTAAATTTACACAACAGGATCAGTTATATTGTGTATATATCATAATCACGATCTTGCATTTGTTTAAAGATTCAGTGGATGGCATGGTATCAGATGTAACCAAAGAATTGATGACGCCGCCTACATTTTCGTTCGAAGGAACTTCTTCAACGAAAGAATCTGATACAGTGGGTGGGATGGGATCAGATGTAACCAAGCAATTGATGAAGTCACCTCAATTTTCATTCGAAGGAACTTCTTCAACGAAAGAATCTGATCACAAAATCGCTACTGCAACCAGAATCCGAACGACGTCCATCAACTTGGCTGAATTCCCAACATTAGCCGTGGCATACAATGAGTTACTAACACTCTCAGAGTCACTACCGTTTCGTTACTTCAATTTATCTGACGTCGCCTCCACTTCACTAGACAAAACGGGTATGATAACAAGGAGAGGTTCCAGTCCTGATAAGTCTGCTATGTCGACGACAAAATCAATGCAAATGTCTTTGACGATGAGGGACTCTGGGAACAAGTCGACTACAATTTCCAATCCACGGTTAATGATATTGGAGAAGTATGGCCAGTTGCATCTATTTATCAAGAAAACGAAGCTACGACAATGTAACCATAAAGATGTCACTAGATATGGTGGGTATACGTATTCAATGAGGTTACTGTAATATTATAGGTGCCTGATTACGTTCAATTCATTGTGTTTAATTTAATCGCATATTAACTGTGACATTTGATTCACAAATTTCGATTTTAACTTTCGAATTTTTGTTATCAATGTTATAGATATCAGAATGATTCTACTTGGAGTATCCTCTCAGCTCGTGCCAATGATAATTGGTGTAACTATCATGGTTTTATTCAACAACGGTAACATTGCTAGAAATAGCCAACAATAGAGAAGATGTCTTTTTAACATCAACTTGGTAGGCTGTGTGAACAGTATTTCAAACCTTTGACTTTGACTTGTGATAAATACATTTCTGTGCTATAATAAACATCATAATGAAGTTCCTTTCTTTTCGGTGTTTACTGCTTTGTATTGTATTAAGAAACTGAATTATAAAATGTTATCACGAATTTGTAATTACCGTGTTTGGGTTCAGCCTGACTCTGTTTACACATGTCGCCAAACACCTAGTTAAAGAATTGAATGTATGTTATAGCAATTACCCACATGGGGGGTCAAGACAATAGGAACTAATATCGTATGTCTGGAGATGTCAGTGAAGTTGAAGTTTAGCTTTCTTTTGTTTTACTAGTATTTCCATGACGCTTACTATTATACAAGACGTATTGTTATCTTTGGAAGTTCATCTCGTATACGTGACTTATTGTAATTTAATTATTGTAATGACCATAGTGCCACAGGTTTGAGACTAAGGTTTTGACTGCCGAGCGGTGAGCATCTCGCCTGGCCCTGGCTTTAAATTTGGAGTATGACTGTGATGCCGAACTCGGGGCTTTGATAAATAAAGTCTTTGTTCCAATTATACAGCATACATTGTCTCATATGTAGTTTATCGTATTACTACAAGTCTTGCTGATCTAAGTTTTTATGATAATGTATTGTACTCCCCGTTAAAAGTATTCAGGCTGGCAATAATCTACGAAGAGCACAGTTGTTCTTTTCTTCAACATTTTGTTGACATTGCGTCTCTTGCAGTTTTAAAAGTTGATGGAGAATAAGAATTTGAATATTTTCAAAGTATTTGGATATGTATATAATAGGAAAAAATGCAAATAATTTAAACAAGGGGTGTATTTTAAAAGTAATCGATTAAATAATCTTCAGGATAGAGGTTCTGTATACGTCTATTATCATTGCCTTTTTGTATTTCTACAGTCAATTGCAGTGAAGTAGTTTACTGGCCTTTAAACCAGATACCATGACTGTTGTAGCTCATCTACAGACATTAGAATAAAGTAATATTATTGAAGATTTTGTCCCCTTTTTCTCATTTCTCACTTTAACGTCATAAATGTCATACATATTGCTGTAGACTACCTAACCATTAGTTGCTTTTAATAGGAAGAGAGCATTGTTTCTTTTATACAAAATGTATTCTATGTTTACTGAAATCTGTAAAACAAAGAATATATGTACACAAATTATAAAATGTCAGCTTTAAATGTATGACTGTGTGGCCTCATTTCTTCTCATCCCCATAAAATATTTTATTTGTTACACAGTCCCGGTTTCATGTCATGTTGTGCCCTACTCTCTCCCATTCCTCTTCGATCCCAAGGGCTATCATAAAGGAAAATGTGCTTCAACATAATAATGGTCCACCGCCTCACTCATTGATCATCTTGATACCGGCTGATACATAACGGGGCCACCAACTTCTGCCACTTTACTTCTGCCCCACGTAAGGCCCATTTCCTTTAACATAGTCACCAGTATCCATCGCCCTGTAGTCTTTGGCTTACCATGTTTGCGTTTCCCAGGTGATATCCATCTAAGTGCTACTTTTAGGCCATTCTTGGGACATCCTAAGGACATTTCCGAGCCATCCAATGAAGACACGTGCCTTTGTGTTTCTTTGGATATGTTGTTGCAGCCGGTCTTCAGGTAGACATTTTCATTTGGGATTTTATTTGGCCAGTAGATGTTAGAGATCTTCTGTAGACACCAGACGCCAGACAGATCATATACACAGTTTAAACAGCAGCTGCTGCAGCAATATGAATCCGAGTTTAAAGCGAAATCTTCACAGGTAAGAGTAATTCGAGAGGCAGGGAAAATAAACCATGGTGTATCTGCCACTTACTTCAACAATCACAGGATTTACGATAATCTGAGATCATTTGTCGCTAAAGGTCGTTTGCAGATCCTACAGTACAAAAGTCTAATGGCCCTATACTATCCAGAGTCTTGCACCAAATCACGTAGAATATGCAATCAGCCTACTGACACAGTATCTCATAATCACTTTTAGAAAGGAAGTAAGAAAGTTAAGAAACTATATTACCAACAGAGACACAAAAGAATAGTCGATTTAATCCTCGGTAAAAAGAGTAATCCTGGGAAGGAGACATTTAAAGACACTGTTTTAAAACCTGAAATGTTTGATGCCCATGTGAGAACCTTCGAACATCAGCATAAACAACCATATCTTACTATAATTATCGATAAACAGAACAAATATGCAACACGAGTTAAAGTGTCCATACCCTTTGATGCACAAATTCAATTTTGCTTTCAGAAGTTCGACAAATATTTTCCACTCTCACTGGAAAAAAACACCACAGGCTGTCATTCAGAAATAATAGTTATTGTCATCAAAAGTAGGTACCATAACAACTAGAGATCACGTGAACGTTTGTCAAAGGTGACGAAGAGAAATTCGTTTACTAGTCACTATGGTTTCCTGGAATGTATCACGTATGTATTCTGTTAAAGAATTGTGTAAATACTTTACCTTTACATGCTATTTTCATGTAAGTTGGAAATAAAATAATTTGATATATATGTATGTATGTTAACTAACCTCGTGAGTGACACAATCAATTCCAGCCCCCGTTCTACTTAGTACAAAATACGACTCAGATCTACCAACGTAACGCGTTCTGTGCTCGAGTATATCCTTATCAGAACATCTGTCCAGCTGCACTATTCATAGATATAAGACTATGTGTATGCCTGAACGTCTAGATCTACAATTAGGTAGTTTGCCTTAAGATATAAAGTTTCCTTTTCAAATGTTTAAGTACTGCCATCGGCTAACCAGTCAATGGCCCACCTGTCGAACACTAGCTCTTAAAGTTTGAGTCTGTCATTGGTTCTGCTGTGATTTGATATGACTCAAAATGTTTAGAATATCTCTTATTGTCCCATTTTCCTTTACTACTTGTGCAGGTACAAGTGTATGTTATTCTATAACATTGTCATAAGCCAGAAAATACTCGTGACCTAATGGTTTTCTTACTTCTCGTCTTTAACTTGAAGTAACCAGCGCCCCCTATATGTCACGAGCATTTTCACGTCTGAACGACGAAAACAGCATTGAGAAAGAAGTATGTTTTTTGTCAAAAAAAAACGCTCTAAACGTTACCTGAGCCTCAACAAAGTCATAATACCTCGATTAAAGCCGTTATCTTCGGTTGTGGTTACAAACAAGTATAAGTTTGGGCTAAACATTTTGTCGACTGCTTTTACCATATGTTTTTTTGGTTAAATTGATGTCAACTTTGAAATAGTTATATGTCTGCATAGTATTTAGGCTTCTTATCTTTGCATGCGGTGCATTTGTTGTTTTGTTGTTATAGAGGCTCGTTCCCAGACAAAAAGACATTATGATAAATGAACAAAAACAATGACACAGGGTACGATAACTTCATGAAAAAACACACCAATAAACGGACATGTAAGGAATAAAGTTAAATTTAATTCCATTCACCGTAATTATGAACATTTTTATAATGTCTATCATTGCACATATATACATTGTCTAGAAAAAATACTTTAATGTGAGCTATTTTTTCATACTGTAGTATTTTGTCTGCTCTTAATCATCTTGGACACACATCTAATCAAAGCTAAAAGCTAGATGTTTTTTGCAAAAACAAATTATCAAATGCATTTCCCTAAAGGAAAATATGTCCAATTTTTCTTCCTTTATGTTACAAGGCATTCATTCAGTTCAGTACTAGCCCACTTTTCATAGTAGAAATACATCTGATTTTTTCTAGAGGCGTTGCATGTGCAATAACGCGTGTATTTAATTTGGTGGCTTGAAAAATCTAAGTAGTCAGAATAGAGTTTTAGTACAGTCTCACAGGGAGTGTATAATCTGGATTTGTACGTTTAACGTTATTACCCGCCACTATATATATACAGGGGAAGGCACAGGCTAAATCTTAAACTGCGATTAGCATGATTTGACCTTATTTGTATCAAAATTATTATTATTGTGAAGCTAACTACAAAGTGTTTGTGATAATTCAGTAACTGAACCTGAAGATCCAGGTCTAGTCAAAGGTCAAGGTCTAAAAAGAAAGTTTAAGCCTGGCTATTTATAAAGGGGTAGACATTGTAGTCTCAGTGTATTAACGTGTTTGAATTAAATGATAAATCATGATTGTTCATACAAATATAGCTGCCATTGAGTAAAATGTTATATGAGCACAAATTTGATGCTTGCGTTTGTTTATCTCTGCTTCTTTATTATCTATAGACATGATCTAACAGGCCTTAGTCACACATAATTGCTACAAAGTGTCTGCAATATGTACGTTATAGCTTATTTTGATTATCTATCAATAAAATCTATGATTGAAGTATTAAATGCAGTGATTCTTTACTACAAATATGTGTGTCATTCATTAAAAACTGCATGAGCACTAAAATAATACTTGCGTATACTTCCTTTTATCCATATTACTAGTCAACATGATTTAAAATAAAATGACAAAATGTAAACACTACAATGTGTCTGTGTTAGGCAGGAATTTGCTCGATTTTGATGATCAGCCAAAAAGGTCAAAGGTCAAGGTCTCCAAAATAGATCCATCTGATAGTTTGGGGTTAGACACTTGAATGGCGTCTCTATGCATTACAGTTTTTTTCCGTTATGTAGTAAATAATGATGTTTATCTATAAATATGTCGGTCATTCAGTAAGAATGAGATGAGCACCAAATATGATGTTCTGTATAGTTTTTTTAATATTACTTGCAAACATGATTTATAATAAATTGGCAATATGAAATATTATAATGTGTGTGTGATAGGCAGGAATTGGCTAGATTTTGATAATTGATTTTAAAGGTCAAGTTCAAAGGTCAAGGTCTCAAAAGAATAGCTCGCATCTGATAATATGGGGGTAGATGCTTGAATGGAGTGTCTGTGTATTAAAGTTTTTGAGTTATGCAGAACATATTGATTTTAACTTCAAATATATAGCCGCCATTCGGTAAAATTTGTATATATCAAAAACGAATTGATGTGCATATGTCCCACATGATATGTCACCTTTGTCAGTTTTGAAAGAAATCGGATATGGCATGTCTGAAAAAAGACGTATTACGGACGACCGGACGGAGCCCATTGTAATAGCCCCACCCTACCCCCGCCAGTTCAATTGCATGGAAGGTAATTTCTTATAAACTTGCCAAAAGATATTACCCCTTTATCGGAATATACGACACGGAGTTGGAAATTAAAAATTAATCATAAAGTATACATTGCCATATAAACACCTAACCAATTGAAAACTGCCAATTCTTCGAAATTAGCAACAATATTCAATTGATTTTGGTTAATTTAAATACTCATTTCGTACAATCTTACACTGTGACAACTTCTAGTTGGCATATATGATATATCGCCACCATACGTACATTGCTGTGATACCTTCGTTTTGTTTATTGTTCATGTTTGGTCGATTGGTGACGCCCTTTGCATTAAGGTAGCCAATTTTAATCGCAAAATGGTTGTTATGAAGGCATCAGCGCCATCAATACAACCGGTCTTAGGTCTACAAACAATTTTGCTTCGATAAATGCCTGCGAAATGAATGTTAGGATGTTAAGGCCTTAAACTATTTATTCCGACCCTAAACATTTTTTTTATGTGTTCGAGAAAAAAATAATACAATCGCAAAAATCGTGATTTCTTACGAGAAATGGTAGATGCGGAAACTGACATCAACTAGACACTTTAAAACAGTTCTTCCAATCTGTAATGGCTTTACCAGAACCACACAAGTTTTTCATTATTAGGCCTAAATTACTGACTTCTTGTCAACTGTATGTTTCTTGTAGTAATGCCATGGCTTTTACCTTTGGAACACCCATGTTTGACGCAATAGGGAACTTGCAAACCCGTTGAATGTTGCATCATGGGAAATGGGATAATGAATACTAATCAATTAGCAGTGTAAACAATATTGTTTACATTGTTTATAACCAGGAATGATCAATTCATAGTCATCCTGATCTTTGTGGGAGGTTTATTTTATCAGTATCTCCAAATTAGGTATTACCATAACCACAGATAATTCCATAGTGCTTTGCATCTGAGCTTGCTCAGTTTAGATTGCAAGTTCCCTATTTACCTTGCGTAGACAAAATTATCGAACACGCGAGATATTTGGGTCACGACCACGAATCTTACTAAAACTGCCCGTAAGCGAGAGGAATCGGCGCAAGGAAATTGCCAAGAGAGATATTTTGCTCAGCTGATTCCTTTAGTGTGCCTGCTTTTATTTATCCCGCCATGAATAATTCAATTAATTACTTTCACATGTAAATTTAATTCCATTTATATTTTGATATGATATGAATTGAAATATTGATTTGACATAATTTGATTTTTGCTCCCACCTCTTTTAACAGTTCCAGTCTATATTGAATTTCAAATACACTTACACACTTTACCCTGTCTTAATCTCAAGAGTTGCCGTATATAAGGACACAGGATTTACAGTTTTTGAAATCGTTTTTCCGAACGATTTTATTTAACCGAAAAGGAATGAAATGTTACTCGTAATACAGAAAGCCGAAAAAAAATCTTGTTTTTGATATCGCGGATGAAATTATTGTAATGCATTTATTTCTTCAGCAGTGACGTGTAAATAGTTCAGCAAAGTACATTGACAATATTGAAAGTCGACTGATCATGAATCGAACTTAACATATATAAAAGTCTGTGCACTATTGGATAATTACGTTTTCACTCATTGATCACCTTTTCACATTTACCTAATAAATCTGTGCGTCGCTATTTATCCTATAAGTGCTGTGGCACGGTTCGGTCGGTAATTCCCAGAGGACGAATTGAAATAAAGGTCGTCGGTGTGTTGACAAAATGAAAGTACAGTTACATATGTATATGAGTATTGGGGAAAGGGTACATATATACACAGAGACAGCAGAACTTGCTGAAATGTGGGTGTGTAATTAAGACACGGAAAGATTTATACGTGTTGTAATAAGGTCATAGCCGATGGTTAGCCATTGAATCAAATTACAGATGATACATCCGGCCGTAACGGTTGCTATCGATAAAGTCACAGTGATAGGATATTTATCGTTGTCAGCTTACCAGTTTTATATCCTAATTTGCTTACGTTGCCACCGCAATCGTTAACTGGTTCTGAGCCTGCGCATCACGCATTATACTTTTTTTACTTGTCACACACACTACGACAAAACCGCATCACGCATTATACTTTTTTAGTGATGGAAACTCTCGCGTTAATAAATCCGACTGGGTAATAATGGTTAAATTTTATCAAATGTATTTGAAGGACATTTTGGTTTAAAGAGTAAGGCAGACGGTGTCTAATGGGAGAACAGAACATTTCGTTGTTAAGAATTTTACCGGATAATGGCAGTGTCGCAGAATGACAATTTTAATGGAATTGTATGTAGCATGTTCTAGCCAAGCTAGCTAGCTGGAAGTAATCTAATAACCATGGAAAGGTTTGTCTTTCTTGTGAAAGGCCTCTAAACACGAGTTACAGAAGATCGTTATATGCTAATAAATTCAAAAACGTTCTAAAAGTATCAAGACTTTTCGAAAAGATCAATAATCTCACACCCATACAAGGAGAATGAAAGATAATTGTGTATTTCCGATACCACGCCCTCAGAGAATAGGGTAGGTAAGGCAATATTTTTTTTAAATGCATTTCTCAGTGTTTTTATTTTTTTTTTAAATATTGCTTCGACCGAAAAAACCCACGAAATGTCGGTCAGAATACTCCTTCTATGATAGTTTTGATGAAAAATGTACAGGCATCACTGGGGAAAGAAAATAGTGTGCATTGAGGTCACGAAGACTAAGAATTTCGTATAAATATTGTCTTAAATGTTTAAACTTTGTTTGCGGTCGGAGGCTTAAACTAGGGTCGGTCGGTTAATCGATAGCACACATTTTAAAATATATGTATAGTTAATGCATAAATGAGTGTGATAATCTCTCAGAAGATAAGAGATAAAGCAAACTGTTACCGTGAAAGGTCTCTTGAGAATAATAAGATTAGGGGGGGTTTAATTAGATAAGAAGAATGGACAAAGTGTCTGTATTTAATCAACTTTACAACTGAAAGAGAGAAAAGTAGCCAGGTAAAGAAGAAAAAAAGTTTTATATCACCACACAACTCAGTCAATTGATCTATATCACACAAAAAATAAGTTATTTTGTACCACAAAAAAATGATCACTTAATCGACCAATCATTCACCCAAATAATAAAGCAATCAATAAATCGATAGATCAATCAATCGAGCGATAAATCAATCAATCATATGGTCGCTGGCCCCTGTGCTCGTACCTAAAAGTTTGAAAACTGTTAACAACAGTCTATAAATGTGCTTTGCTTTGTTGTGAAATTCTGTAACAGGCTGGTCCTTTCATGAATGTCTAGTGAAACGGCAAAAATCAATCATTTTGTAATTGGAAAGGGACTTGAAGATGCATAGACCAGAGTGTTATAACAACGTTGGAAAGAATGGTCTGTTACGAGAAAAGTGTTGACTTACGGTTAGAGTAAATCATTATTTTACTAATGATTTCAAAGATTCTACCTAAAACATTACTTGGTTGTTGCACCGAATCAGACAACGACCTGTTCTGCTCTAATTAAAACACCTGCAATTACAATGAACACCACCTGTTCTGCTATAATTAAAACACCTGCAACTACAATGGACACTACCTGTTCTGCTCTAATTAAAACACCTGCAACTACAATGAACACTACCTGTTCTGCTCTAATTAAAACACCTGCAACTACAATAAACACTACCTGTTCTGCTCTAATTAAAACACCAGTACCTAAATGAACACTGTAAATAAGATATTTCTCTTCTTGGTATGTTTACTTTCTGTCTTTCAATGTAGATCAAACAATGTTATAGATAAAGACTGAATGTACTGTTGCTTTCATCTATTTGCTCAACGACAGATGAAATTTGTCCCATAGTTGACTTTCAAGGTGTGACCGTATAAATTAAATATGTACTTTTCTTTGGAATAATGGATATCATGAAAATACACTAGTTGTTAACTCCACTTTTGCATAAGGTACATCATTTGTTCTAGAAATAAAGGAAAATGACATATGTCGTGAAAATGAGATACTATGCGTGTGTACATTGTGTTCTGAACGGGGGGGGGGGGGGTCGTTTAGCTCATAGACGAGCGACCGTAATTTCAATGTAACACTTTGTTATGTTATCTACATACATTTTTGTGTCTGCATCTTTTGGTAATGCATTCGACATCAGTCCTTTTTCTAGTCGAGGTTTCTAAATATGCATAGGAAATACAGCTGTACAGTTGCATATCAAACGCCAACCTAGTGATTTGTTTTGAAGTTGTTACTTTCATATCCCGAGGCCAGAGTTTAACCGAATTGCTGTACGTATTCTGCCTGGGGCAGTTTCGGAACCTTTGAATAGATAGGCTATCCAATACATATCAATAACTGCGGTAACTCCAGGCACTTCCCATTCAGTAAATACACCTTTACCATGGCAACTGAAACGTACTTCCTCTTTATCGAGTTTAATCTTTCGTCTTGTTCATGTGCCATAACGCGAACTTTTCATATAGTCTATCCTCGAAATGAAGGCGCTGTGATAACGGCAATCCCTTGTACGTATTGTGCGTATCTGGGACATTTCTCAACGTCTATGCGATGCATGAAAAACATATTTGGTACCTTGAAACATGATCGAACATCAACAAATTTTGAACTTAAATCTTCAAGAATGATAAGAATATTCATTTAAAAGAACGGAAATATTACGAGTCCTATTTTTTCTAAAATGTAAATTGAATTTCAAACTCAAAATCCTTTGCCACATGTGGTACATTATCAAGTCACAACAGTAAGATGATATAGTGGTCCTTAATGACGTAACCAAAAGCGCACAAAAATCATCAACACATTTTACAAATAAAATGAAATAATCGACACAATATTGGCAAAAAATTGTTATCGATATATTAAAAAAAAAAATTCAGCAAGCATTTACATTAATACAAGTATACAAACCATAACATTTCAACAACTAATTTTTAATCGATAAATTGAAATAATTTAGCATGCATATTGTCACAATGTGGTGATTTTGAATAATAGATTTTTTAGTTTAATGTACTAGTGACCTTTTGATGAATGGTGATGACAGGTATAGGCCAGGGACCTTTTGTGATGACAGTGTGCTAATTTACATGCCTACAGCTAAACATCTGTTGAACTTTGTGTAACCAATCAATGTTAAGGAGACCCCTATAAATACTCTCGAAGCCAGTGATCACATGCTTCTCCTAACTTTGAACATCAAGGCCTGAAGGTGGATACTGCTAGGTTGGTGCTGCTGACTAGCGGGCTACTGTGTGCTGCCGCATGGGTGTGTATTACTCCACAACAAGAACTCAACCTACACCAACGGGACACTACGTTAATTTGCTAATGGACTACGGACATTGACTGTACTTAGTACCGTGTAAAACGGGTGAGTTCATGACTTGCGGATAATTGTATACAAGACAATACGGACTGGCTGACAGCCATTTGAGCTTCACATTTCACGTGTACAACCGTTTGCTGCCTCGTGGACTAGAATTTGCTAAATAATTAGTTAGTCCCTGTCATCACCATAGCTACGCATTTATAAGCTGTGTTCTTTATTTTGTACAATCTGAAAGGTGTATCAGGGGATATGTATAGCACGTTCCTTTTCATTTTATGTAATATCTTTTCATGGTCAAATACAGTATTCTCAATTGATATGTTGTTCTCTGTCACTTCATTTATACAATACTCCATTCTATACTTTAGTTGTGTGTCACTCGACCATCTTGTGACACATATCTATATTGATAAACTTAAAAAAAAAACATTTCTGTGAGCATTTTATATTGGTAGGTGAACAATTATGTAAGCAATAATATTATATTCATTTTTATAAATTGAAATGAACGACAAAATCTATATGAAATAGATACTCTAAAATTAAGGCAAGCGTTCCGTCAAATTCACGGTCCATAAATGAATATATGTTCATTAATTACAGCTTCTTTAATTACATATAATTAATACATGTATAATATACAATATCATATAACATCAGAGAAATATACAGTCAGTGGAAACTTTCACCATGTCAAATTTGCTGTAAAAGAAAATGAACATTCAAAATTGTTAGCAGCAGCTATCTTTAAGACCTTGAACTTTGGCTTTGAACTTTAAGGCCAATTATCAAAATCAAGCCAATTTCTGTCTAACACGGACACATTGTAGTGTTTAAAAGGCTGTGTCTTCTACGAAGACTTGACTACCTGAAGACATTATAATATAAATTTTCCAATATTCTGCCTTTGCTAATGTCGCAGTGGTCTGTCAAATACAACAAATATCAATTTTTACAATATTCAAGCAAATATAGCATGCATATATAAATGACATTTTCAAATTCCTCGGCATACGAACTATGTACAATATATACGAAGATATCATAACAACTGTATGAAAGACTGTAGTGATTGGTACTTTTCCTTGAGCAAGGAAAACAATGGTTTGACTTTCAAATGACACTATGTCGCTTCGTAAATATACGACTTTTTGTAAGGAAATTGTATTTGACGATTCCTGCACAACGTTGCCGATATTGTAAAAACTCGCAACAGTTTAAGAAGAGATGAAACATTAATACATGTAGTTTAAAATGTGCATATTTAAGTGAACCCCATTCAACATTAATTTTAGTCAACGATTTGGGACATTTTGCTGCTCTTACAGAAAGATGCGCTTTACACATACACTTGGAAACTTTAAAGGGTACTAGGTTCATTAAGAAATGTAATGATTATTGAAAACAGGGAAAATGATGGGTTTTTTTTAGGTATTAAGTAACTCAAATGAATGGGGCACAAGATGAGCTTATACTTTTTTTGGGGGGGGGGCAGTCATCCGTCTACTGCATATCAAAAAAAGTAAGCTCGGAATGGTAACTACCCGGATTTTTACAGATGAACCTAAATAGTTGTCAGTAAATATGTTTTGATTCATTACAGAATGATACTGTTATTACTAGCTACGGTAAGCGAACTCACAGTAATCTACTTACTGAAGCATACTTGCCATCATTTGCAATTTAGTGAACTCAAACGTGGTGCACATGTAATGAGATATAACGTAAAAACTCTCAGATGACGCAAGTTATTACACGTTTAAAATGTCGAGGAAGTCCGTACTATGCAATTAACTCTTCTAACATATACCAGAAGAAAATGGTGATGTCGCAGAAGGTATTATATCAACATTAACATAATACCAGAATAGCAAATCGAGGTTTTTTAAGCGGACAAAAGGAGATAAATCCCGTTTGCGCCACTTCATTCCAAGCTTCAGTATATGTGTTAATGGATCATATAACGCTATCTTCTAATTCTTAAACTTAATCTATGTAAAGATTATTATACACGTGTTAATCCAAGGCTAAGCTGCAATGCATGTGTAAAACTTTCTACTTGTTAACAGTTAATCGGATTAAAATATTATGATACCAACTGATTAGACATCACTGGGTTTCTGTTGAATGGCTACTGACGGTGATAAGTTAATACCAAAGTTGATTTTGAAATTTATTTACAAAATGAAACGGCAGGTGCAAAGCCAGTACTTTTTCGACTTTTCATCAAATACGTAAGCTAAGAAAGCTTAGTATGTTGCTGTATTAAGGTTAATCCTCGGAATAGAAGATGGATACAACAACGTCAAAACAATCAGTCATAGTCGAAGTCACGTGACACATGATCTACGTATGCTAATATCTAAGATTATAACCATAACGCCACTGTTGTTGACACATATTTGTATTTAGTAAACACAAACAAGCATAGACGCATACGACGTACTTGCGTGTATGTGCGCGCACACACACATATACATACATGCATGCATGCATGCATGCACGCACGCACGCACGCACGCACGGACTCAGGCAGGCAGGCAGGCAGACAGACAGACAGACAGACAGACAGACAGACAGACAGACAGACAGACAGGCAGGCATACAGTCAGCCAGTCAATCAATTAATTAGACACAAACATACATACACATACACATACACGTATACATACGCATATACACATAAACATGAACACATTCGATTCACAGACATACATTACACTACAGTATTCCTGTCAAATAAACCATGCAATATATACAAATGCGATAGAAAGCCTAAGTAATAATACATTACATGACATATTTTCACTGCCTCATCAATATTTGGAAAGGAAGCAACGGACAACAATGCAGTCGAAATTATAGTGTACACCATTATATTGTAATATACATCCAAAGAGTAATAACTGTTATAGGCTTGATAAATTGTCATTGTTCGTCATGAAAGCCTATCTATAAGTCTTAGATTGCCCTTTACCGGTTAAATGTAACATCAATGCCAAAACCCACTAACCAATAAACGTAGAATTCAACAAAGGGCCGAAGTTCAAGAAGTTTTGTAGCTGCCACTAGTAAAAAGTACCTTTAAAATAGTTTCTAATTATGCACACTTATTGTAACATTTTTTGTTCATTTTGTGTTTTAATAAGGTTCATATATACTCAATAGATGTTTGAAATATAATTTAAGCAATATCATCTGAAACAAAAGCTCGTCTTGCTCTACATTAAAAAAATTGCTACGTATTCTTCGTGAGTTTCAACTATCTCAATAGATTGTCGCAAAACCATTTATAGTGTATTAACAGTGCTGTAGTCAAAACACTGTCAGATCATTTATGGTTCAACACTTTCGTAATGGTCGCACGCAGATAACTTCTAGCCATGCACTGTTTTTGTCAAAATCACATTAGTAACAAGAAAGGTTCCGAAAACGACAATTTCCGAACTTTAGTTCGGATCGGGGTTTCAATTCTGTACTTTTATGCTTATATATGAGGCTGACATTATTGTAATTTCTCATAATTTAGCGCCTGTCTAATCGGATTATAATCATCTGAAAATGGCCGAGATTGCGAGTCGTTAGAGATTTGAATACATTTGCATTTAGTTCAGAATATATTCATGAGTTTAACGGAGTATTCGCTTGCGATCACTAATATTGAAGATAAATGTAGCAATTAATGTCGGAAAACTTTTGTCTATCTAACTAAATATATCTAAAAAAACCTCTGAGTCAAATATTTTCTATCCCATACAGAATTTGAAAATGTTAACGAAACATTAATGTTTCCGATTTGACGTTTCCTATTTGGCAGGTGTACAAATGTTGTTACTACGTCAACTGACCTGAAAAGTGTACAAATATCCATTTACACTAATATTTTCTAGTCATTTACGAAAAGCTGTTTCGAATAAAAACTAAAAACCGATGATACAATATTTGTAAAGAATCAAAAAAAAATTCTGAAAAACGTGATGTGTAATATATCTTCGTTATAATATTGTTGAACTAAAAACGTCTCAACGTATATTTAGTGATCGATTTCAAAATCCCTTTAAAATGTTCTGACACAAATTCACGTAATCATAAACATCCTTCGAGGCAATAAAACTTTATATTGTATTGTAAGTGGGACTGGAATGTATCCTAATAGAGTTCGTATCATCTACATAACTGCAGATTTGCCGGCGGCGAATTAGTGGATAGTTAACATTCTGTCACAATTATCACCAATATATTTTATTAGTAAAGTTAATGCAGATGTTTTCACGTCGTTAACGATATACCAGTCTTGCAGAATTGACTGCGTCACTCCTTTGTTGGGGGCATAATGGCTTCTTAGGTTGTTTCCTCTTCTCTTAAGGCAACCAGTGGGCTTCGTAAAACGATAGGATCGAATATTAATGAAGTTTGTAAGGTTCTTCGTACGATTTCCACATGAGATGAGATGACATGTGTGTACATAGGTATATATATATATATATATATATATATATATATATATATATATATATATATATATATATGTATATATATATATGTATATATATATGTATATATATATATATGTATATATATATGTGTATATATATATATATATATATATATATATATATATATATATATATATATATATATATATATATATATATATATATATATTCTCTATCCTTATTTTCTTACTTCTTACTATATATGCTTAAACATTACTTTCGCCACCGGGAATGTGACCATTATCCCTGACCCCGGGTGCGTGTATGTTAGCCGTATCATTAATATTCCATGGTAGATTTTCAACAATCGGGCTCTGTTGTCTTGATGAAATTGTTGTGGCAGAGTTTCGAAATGTACTTGAACTTCTCGTGAGTGAACTGCGGCTGTGTAGAGACGATCTGATAGTTCTGCTGCTGATACTAGGAGTACGAGGTCCATGGAACCCAGTATGACGGCAACAGGTACGACAAGCCCAGTAGAAACACTCCCTGAAGGTACGTGAGATGAACGCGTAACAGATCGGATTCATGCAACTGTTGAGGTAGGACAGTAGATTGAAAGTGATAGCCAGATAGGTTCTAGTATAGCTGTATCGAGAAACGAATTCGAACTCGATCAGAAACACGAACCAGACAAGAGGTCCCCAGCAAATCATGAACAGCGCCACCACTACCAATAACATCACAATCACCTGTCAATGGAAAAAACGTTGTAAATTGACACGTGCGTGAACGTCCAATCCTTATTTTTACAATATATTGGAGCAGAAATTGAATATTTAAGGTGAACGAACTAAATCTATGTCCAAGTAAGGAGGTTAGCAAATCGAGTTCTCACTAAAGGTTTGGGTTCGTTGTTATACAATATCATCTCATGACAGTTTCCAAATTTGTGTTTGGATCAAAAAGCTTAGTGTAACACACAGTATAGTTTAGGATACATTTAATCGAAAAATAAAAGAAAAAGACGAATATTAATTTTTTTCATGAGACAATTCCTGTGCTTACATAGTAAGTTATGAGCTACTGTTATTGTTGTTCGACAGTTTTTAATGAACCATATTAGTACATTTGTTCGGAATAAATGTCAAATTATTTACTATTTCAAGTATTCCAGTTATTTATTTATCGGTCTACACACTATGCGAATAATAACACAAACCTGTTTCCTTCCCTGGTCGGCATCACCACGTCTGAATAGTTTCATGTGTTTGTGTTCATCAACCAGTAGAGAAGGTCGTGAACTTTGCCTCGTAGCAGTTTTGGAATGCTCGGGCAGGTCAAGTATTCCATTCATTCCGATAGTGCTCTGCGAGGTGCTGATAGGTCTACAGTACATCCGTCGTTGGTTGACATGTCTGTTTTGTAGTTCCTTGGACCTACGTGTACTGACCCATAGCTCGTAGATGATCCGTGTGTAACAATAGGTCATAATGAACAATGGAATCAAATACATGCCTAACAGCAAATAGATTGAGTACACTTTACCAAGGACCTTATATGGCCAGACAGTTCGACAGCTGTGGTGAGTGGGGTGATTATCAAATTCCCAAGAAAAATGTCTCTGTATCAAGGGAAAAAAACGAACAAGAACATGGATTTAACGAAATCAGAATGCAAGTAAAAAATTGTAGCAGTCAGTTATACTTTTAGTGTGTTGAAGTTGGATTGTTAAACTGTTTGGTTTTTTTTCTTTGTTTTTTTCTATGTATGTTTATCTAGAATCGTCAAGGAGACACATCATATGATACCATGCACAAGCTGAGTTGAACAAAAACGTAGGGGATTTAAACTCTGGTCGTTCGATGTCAAAAAGATTAAATTTGCCCTTAATTTTCCAGATTTTCTTTAATTTTACTGGCGCTGGTATAATTATGTTATTCTCCAATATTCCTGACCTAAGGGTTTTGTCACTATTCGTTTAGCGACTCGTAGTGATATATCCCTCTTAGGTCACTCGTATTTTCATTGGCTGAACCAAGACCAAGATTGGAGAATAACACCTAATAGTAGCCTGTCCGTGTATTGAGAAGTGACTGAAGTTTGATGTATTCCAGCAACCACAAGTGATATTATTTTTTATTTGTTACAATTTCGCTCGCCATCTCTAGTCTACCATGAAAGCATTCAGCAAGAGGCCATACCCCAGCACAATTGTTATGTACAACATATTACTATAAATTAGTGATTGGTCAAAATATAACTTGAGAAAGCTCTGATTGGTCAGTTATGGGGCTCTTACCTTCCTTCATTTATTGATTTAAAAATGCGATATAGTGCATACCATCTCCAGACACTTCTAACGTATATTGTTTTAACACACAATCATAACAACATCACCATGTAAACATTATTGACCAATAAGAGATGTCTCAAGTCAATGTCTTTAACTTTACTTATGTCAACAGTCTGTGCACAACAGGTGTGCTGGGCTGTGGCATCCATGCTAAATGCGGAACATTCTCACACTAACGATGTCGAGCAAAAGTGAAAATGACAATTGTAATCGCTGAAATAAAACCAGACGCCTCTCGTGTCTACAGCTAGGCTATACTAACAATCAAGAATTTTCTCCAAACAATTCTGCTGACATAGTCGATGAAATAAAACATTCATAACATTGATCGAGTGAAGATTGATCTCTTTCCATACTTGCAAAGTTATTAGTTTGGTAGTACTAAGCAACAACTGAAGAGTTGTGTCGCGATGGATTATTTACTAGCCCGAATATATCGATTTGCCTGATGAGTCTACTCGACGTGACCACACATTCCTGTGTACTTACTTTGTAAAACAAGGGTGGGAAGCTGAAAATAATAGCTATCACCCAGACAGTTATAATCACTCGTCGTGCCCTTCCAAGCGTGATGACTGACTTGGCCAATAGTGGGTGTACAATCACAAAGTATCTGAAATACAATAAGACATGTAATATGCTTACTATGAAAATGACGGATGTTATTTATACCAGCATAATGAACAGTATGCCGTGATGTTCAAACAGGCATACCATAGTTTCATTTATGAATTGTATAGACACGCAATTCATATTATATGCAATATCATTCGGCAAGTTGTCACTTGTTAAAACAACATCTATAATTCCGACAATTCTTCATTTTATTACAAATATTAAGGTCAAGGAGACTTCGGATGCTCGCATATATACCATTTATTAAGGGCATCACCGTGGTATAAAAAAATCTCAAACTAGTCTAAGAATAAACACTGAGATGAAACGATGGCCTAAAATTTCAGTGACATCTGTACGTACATGATAATAACGTTGACATAACAGAAATGGTGTGACAGATATACTATTTTAGTGTAATTCCAAGTAGAAAGACCAGGATTGGGCAGTTTTTTAAAGTAACAGAAAAGAAATGTCTTTTACTTTCATTATATTTCCAACAAGCTTTCATGTTGACTTTCGCGACCATTGAGCTTCATTCAGAATCCATGGTACCTCTATTCACCCTTGTTAAAAATATTTTCTCCTTGACAATATATCAAGCAAAGTCGGAAACATCCAAAGTGCGTTCTTGTCGCCAGTCTCTCATTTCATACTGTCTTCTTTTTATCAGTAAATTAAACACCTATTCAACAATTTCTCTACTCATATGTAGCATCGGTAGGGGATGAGCTTATAGACGGATGTTTCAAACACAGGTAAAAACGGGGAAGAAGGCTTATACATGAACAATTCTCCTGCTAACCTTTATGTCTGAAAAAATGGTGTGATTCCGATTAAGCGTAACGTTAGTATACTAGGCAGGATACGTAAATTTTCTCTCTTTGTTCACGTGTTATTGTGTAGTTCAGGTAGTTATGTTTACCGTTTTTTTTCAATATGGCCTCTGTGTTATTGATTTCCTCCCATCAGAATTACAGACATTACAGATTGGAAGAACATTTCTATATTGTCTTCGCAAGTTGATGTCAGTTTCCGCATTCACTATTTCTCGCGAGACTTTACAATTTTCGCGATTTATTTTTTTCCTCGAAAATAACAAATCTGTCCGCTGTTGATATTAAATACCTTGTAAGAATCCAAATTAAGACTACTCACAATGAGGATACATGTTTGAAATGGACGGCATTACCACTGAAAAAAGGAATTTCCTTTTGGCACCGTTAACCTTATGTGACCTACATCATACTTAATAGTGAAACCAACTGTGTAGAATAGGGCAAACTATTCATCTTCGACTTTAATCACCTTCATCATCGTGAGTTTTATTGCTTTTGCCCTATGGCAAAAAAAAACAACATTTCGAGTATTCATACGTAATGCTTATAAGTTTTGATATTAAATTGTTTTGGCAATGTATGTGAAATAAGTCGATGTTTGATAGACATGCTCGTTATGTCACCATGCAGAGCATTATTTCTTGTTTGAAGAAAAATAAAATCGATATTGCTCATATTATATCTGCACATGCAGTCAGTAGTGATGACTACAAGTGGAAATGGCGATAGTCAAATACATCTGTCCAGACAAACCGACAGACATATAGACACACACACACACACACACACACACACACACATATATATATATATATATATATATATATATATATATATATATATATATATATATATATATATATATATATATATATATATATATATATACTGATAGTAGATGTGTTTGTTTTATGTGTTACGTTTCTTCTAGCTGGTATGTGTGTGGATGTATTATTAGGGGATAAAGCCTATGGCCTCGAGCCCCTATTGGCGTTGTTAGGGTTTTTCTTCTTTCTTCTTCTGCCATTTTATTTGTCGAGCTAGAACTAGAAAATGGTTGCCCATAAACATTTCAAACTTGGTAGGCTTATCACATGTGTATGTACTCTTGCACCTGACCCAGGAATTTCGATCTGGCCGCCATATTGGATTTCGGGAAAATCTTAAAACTTCTCTTCTCAAAAGCTAGGGGTCCAGTTGGCTCGAAATTTGGTATGTAGTATGCATGTCCCTTGCCCTTCCTTTTAATTTTTGTAAATAAAATCGTATGTGGTCTCCTAACTTTGGCCGCCATATTGGATTTTCGAAAAAAATGTCATTTTTTCTTCTAAAATCCCCAGAACGAGCAGTCCACTTGGTGTGATCTTTTGTGTATAACATCATCTAAGTGATGTCTTTCAAGTTTGCGAAAAGCGTTGCCATCGGTTGACCATTACGGCGGCCATATTGGATTTTACGAAAATTTAAAAGTGACAACTTCTCCAAAAGCACTGCACTGATTGACTTGCATTTTGGCAAATAGAATCAACTACTAGATTACTGTAATGTTTGCAAACGAAAAAAAAAATTCAGTTTAATAAATCCAGTGGTGGCCATATTTGATCTTTCTCCAAATCATTGAAAAATGTTCTTCTCTGAAACCAGTGTATAATAGATAACATCACAGTATGGCATGTAAAAGGAAGACTACTCCAACCTCCATGCAGCACGTCATTGCCTGCTGGGCAAACCGATTGGGCCCCGCAAACACTGCTTGCAGCTAGGATTATGTAAGAGGGGGGGGGGGTAACGCTGTCACTGTTGATTAGCATTCGTTACCAACATACTAGGAGAAACTCTTTTACATGAGCAAAATATTAAACAGTGGTTGAAAGAAAATAACATCTAATTAGACAAATTTATGACGATCATTGCCTATATGTACTTTAAAAGAATGACATGCTCTGCTTATCAAATGACCCCGGACACCAATACCACTCACCCCCCCACCCCCAACATAAAGAGACTAAAAAGCATTAAATGGGAACACCACTCCAGGAAATAGAGACATTTTCATAGAATTATGGTAAAATACGGGTTCTGAAGACATTCCATGATTTTACATCACTTACAAATATTTGCGATTTCACCTTGTGCCTTTATGGGGTATCTTTAAATTTGCTATGGGACATTGCATCATGCATGGGAGTCAGAAAAAATTATACATTTATGTTTACGCAATGAATATTCATAAAATATATTTTACACTGGAGGGAATACGCACTTTGAAGTCAAAAGTTTACGACGCAAAAAACGTTGTCAAATACATAAAATACGCATATATTTATAATATTCTACGCACGTTCTGTATCTTTCACTTTAGCTAACTGAATTCAATGCCACCGTTCAACCCAACGGAAGATGTAATCGACCAGTAGTAAAAGACTCGCTTACCATCATGACAAATTATACTCTGCGCTAGCAATGCTCATTGCAAATACAAGACCTTCATAACCTATATGTGGAATTTGGCTTCTCACGCCTATCTATAAATTCATAGGATAATTATATATGAATATATATTTTATATTCCACAGAAGTAGTGGTTTAACACTCAATGTACGCTTATATGATAAGTACTAGTAGTGTCGTGAAAGAGATGTAGACATATAGAACGATGAATAGAACGATATAATATAGAAGGACAGACAGACAGACAGACAGACAGACAGACAGACAGACAGACAGACAGATAGATAGATCTAGATAGGTATATAACTATATAACGATATATTGAACCATATATAGAACAACATATAGAACGATAGACAGAGAACGACAGACAGACTGACAGATAGACTCTTTTAACAAAAGTTTGCTTTTTAGAACTGGTACATGTAGGTTTACTTTTTTCCAAGTGCTTGCATCAATCAGTTGTCTTTTTCACATTGTAGGTATCCCGGGCGTTTAGCAATAACTCCACACAAATGCGAAATTATATATACTTATCTCAACCATCGAATTTTTACAGACGGTAATATCATGTGTAATCCTATAAGTACCAAACAAACAAACCACCGATATAACTAATCGTTTTGATGACCTTTATATTAAAGTATTGTTTTCCCTAATGGATGAAACCATTCACCATTTTATTACCTATCGACAGGAGGAAATTACGACAAGTCAAAAATACTTATGTGTTAAAATGCAATTTCCTGTTACGATATTTGATTTCAAAAAAGAAAGTTTATCGGTAAAAGAATACTCTCTCTCTCTCGATATCGATTATGCACACGAAGCAAAGTAATATTGCCAACATCCTGCCCTCGTCTGATGAAGTATATTTCGTACATTGATTCTTGGAATAGAAAGCATATCATCTAGATGTGTACTAGTATATGCCTGAAAACAAATGTAGTATGGTCTTTTATTCTGTACATCCAAGGCCATCGGCCAAAAATACAAATATAGTCGCTTAATTGTTGAAGACAGGATATAACTCTGAATAAATTAAGTAAGTGGAAATGTTACAAAGGAAATTATGATAAATTTACAATAATCTCTAAACGTAATTTCATTGCATAAATTAATTGTAAATACAGCAAGACATTGACGAATATTTAGATTATCTTATGAAAGTAAATTTATGAATGTACATGAATTTACTACATTTTGTGATGTGTTTTTGTTTAATTCATCAAAAAATGTAGACATATATCTATTACACGTTTAAATGTTGAAATTTGGAAAGAATGAAGACGCTGAGGTTCCACTAGAATGGTTTAAGTTCCGTATAGCTTAATAACGTAACTGTGAATACCCCCACCCCCAGAAGAAACACAAGTTCACATAACAAGTAATAATATCATATATTAACATTTAGTATCAGAGATCATTGAGGATATCATACATATATGACATGTATGTATGTATGTATGTATGTATGTATGTATGTATGTATGTATGCATAGATAGTATGGGTGTACACACACACACTACAATGCAATCTCTGTGTATGTAACCTCATGAGTGATGGTAGAAAGAGGCTAATTCGAGGGCAGCGTTTTAGATGTAGACACTTGTATGATGTCCGTATGTATCAAATGTGTATGTATCAAACGTTTCGAGATGCAGTGTATAGTGTTTGAAGCTCTATCCGCACGCACGGATGGACACCTATTGCCTCAACGGGTGCAGGCCGTTGGGTGCTAATTGAAGGTCTCCAGAATAATATCGTTTTAATACTTTTCCAGACTTTCTCTAAGTTAGCCCTGGGCATTGCCTAATAAGTTGGAGAAGCTTACTTTAAACCTTTATATATAGTAGACTTTACCATTTTTTAAATCGAAAGATCATGCTATTTTTGAGTCACACAATATCCATATATAAAGATAATTAACCAGAGAGACATTATAACTTATTTAGACGTATTGCCCCAAAGTTCGATTACCCGACAATAAACCTTGAAACCCCTCTTCCCTCGTGGGACAACTTTCTTCATTATGTTTTAGGGTTGTTTGTTATACGTGAGATACGTCGCGTTGCTTGTCACAATCTTCTCTCATTGTCTGCTAGATCGGGACAACATTTCTTACTGTAATGTTAACATTTTAACGAATCTATTATCAATATCCATCAAGTTGATTCAAACCACGTCTTTTTAAAAAGAGTATTACAACTTCTGATCTGTTCGGATTTTATCTTTAATTAGCAAACTTAAGGGTTTCGAAATATTGCATTTTGAGAGTCATAAATATCAAAAAAAGTGCGGTTTAACTGAAATAAATTATCATCTTCGTCTATTAAACTAACACATTGTCGGCGAAATATTAATGTTAAGAGTGGAATACTGATCATGAGATTAATAACGCATGGTTCACGTACAGGTTGTATGCTCCGCGTGAGCTTCAGATCATTACACGGCAGAATTGTCGCATTTTACAGGTGAATAGTAACTGTCCAGTTATATAAATCAAGAAAGCTCTCTTGAGTCGAGGGAACGTTTTCCTGTGTTTACTTAGGAACGTTACTTTCAATATTGATTGTAATCCTTCACGTGCATGCTCTTTTGTTTAAATTTTCAATAATCCTTAATTCTCGACTCTATTAATATACGGATGGAAAGATAAAAGATAGCTGTAATGTTTGATTATTAAAAAAAAAACATCCCCACACTCCTTTTGAATTTAGGTAACAAAACAACAAACTGTGTGTGTAATTAAAGCTAACTCTGTCCATCGTCGCACTTCACTAATTTCTTTTATATACAGTATTAATAAGGTCCTAAAAGTGTGTCTCAAAGCATTGACTCCTTTACAAGTTTCGCGAATTATCTAGGAGGATATCGAGTGGATGATATTAAATTAAATTAAATTTGATTATCGAGAGAGAGCGAGAGAGAGAGAGAGAGAGAGAGAGAGAGAGAGAGAGAGAGAGAGAGAGGGGGGGGGGGGAAAGACAGACAGACAGACAGACAGACAGACAGACAGACAGACAGACAGACAGACAGACAGACAGACAGACAGACAGACAGACAGATCTAGACAGACAGAAGAAAATCGATATCTGTACTGCTACTGAGTTAGATTTTAAATGCAAAAATATCGATTTACATGACCACAGCAGTCACATTTGGATAACTCTGTACCCGTTACGATGATGGAAAGAAATATAACATGTGGTATAGTATACTTTATGACTTTATTTAAATTTCATTTCTACTGATGAGTAGCAGACGTGATCATTGAAAAAATAGAATAACTTCATGCAATTCTTATGCTTTTTTATTAACAGGTTGTGGTCGCTACTCCAAGCATGTGGTGACTTTACGAGATGACATGGCGTGAGTACATTCTATATAGTATAATGAGGGAGGAGATGTATATACTTATGTATACATAAAAACTTACACATTTGTTTATTGCGTTGCAATAGTCTGAACGCTTGACTCTCCGATATTCCCATCCCTTCAACTACAGAAAACGTTTCACGAGCGAAGTTTGGAAATTACGATAAATATTACAGCCCACTGTGAATGTGGCATCTAAATTTCCTACTTGTCAGTACTCCTGATAATGGTTGTTATGGACCAAGGGACTTAGATTACCTACACATTACAATGGTCAATCATTAGACAATGCATCAATGAATTATACATGTCAAAACTAGCGATGCTCTTCCGCCTCGTCAATTCATATTAGAACTCACTATACGAATGGGTTTACCGGTTTATATTTCAGGTTCAATAAATGTCAGTTATTGTGTCAATGAATTCTAGAATCTCCTCGAATTTTAATCCTACATATGTGTCCAATACAATGATATTGCGTGAGTTATTGCGCGATATGCCAAGTCCAGCTTATTATTATAAAGCGAGTAGATAATAATACAGATGAATGTCTGCTTTAAACCATCTCAAAAATGGGACTGAAAAAGAGGATAACGCCATCTCTTTGAAGAGACAGAATGTGGTTGCAGTTAACTCTAACTCAATGTTATCAAGTTACATGTAGACGTTTAGCGACTCCTCCCCTCGAGTCCCCTCCCCCACCCCTTAAGGGGCAAATAGAGGAAGTGACAATGTAGGTGTTTAATTTCATGTGACTTTTTATAAATATTTTCCCAGTATTTCCAAAATATGCGAACAGCACGATACAAACAATTGTCAAAATATTGAAAGACTAAGTTTTAGGTAGAAAATTTGCGTTGGAGCCCAAATGTACTAAATTACATTTAACCGATAAGGTTTCTTCCGTTCAAAACTGACTACATTTGGTAAAAACGAACTGTGGCATGTAAACTTATATGGGGTTCATGACCAACTTTACTATTATACCGTGTCATGTCGAATGTCGACATAACAAGGTAAGTAAACTTATCAAGTAAACTTATAAATTAAGATAACAGAGATTTTTCGAATGTTAATGCAGGTGATATTTATTTAACCTTCCGAATATTTGCAAATATTTAATAGTACGGCATACTTATTAATACTTTATCAACGTAGGAAAAATTGGGATAGTGTGTTACTTGAATGACAACATATAAAGACGAGTGGTGACAGTATATAGTAACTTCATATACATATGTATCAAGGGAATTGTGCTGTACGTGTCTTTGAAAGTGATATATCATTATCCACGGCAACTATCTATCACGCTGTCAGCTGTTGCTGTCCCCTAATGCCAGCTGAAAGTGAAAATCAAACTCCTGAGTCGCGATCTATCATCAACACGTACTTAATACTTGTCAGAACTTTAGATTGTTATGACAACAAATAAAGAACCACTACAGGGTGTAGTATTCGGTGATCGCTTGGATTACAGTTAATATTGACCAAATCGCAATGTATAATGCTGTCATATTTTTATTCAAGAGGATCTCCTAACAGTGTACAAAAAATGTATATAAATGACAATAATGACATGTACATTTGTATGCGTGGTGCACAAGTCGCACTTGGTAAACTCAGGATAAGGAAGTATACACTCAATGAGGAATGAAATATTTATGATATTGCTCCACCAGGCCTAAGAATACGACGCAGATGTGGGGAAAAATAAAGTATTCAGTAATATACTACAACATTGATGTTAGTCATCAATTTTTGATGACATGTTTTTCATTTAGATTGAAGGGACATTTTACAAATTTGATAACTATCGGCGAAATCTATGAAAGTTAGATATTTAGGATGGCAGTTTGTCTAAAGATTCAGGGTCGGATTTAAAGGAACGTTGAGGCATCCGATGGAAAAGTGAAATATAGATGTGTTAATAGTCCATGGAAGGTGTTAATGTAGTACAATGAGGATAATAATGGGGAAGAAGAGAATGTGCAGACATAAGCTAAATCTCGGTTTATAACATAACCGTAGGTATAATAGAATCATCACCATAGACACCATGAAAAACTCGTACTCGATAGAAAGTAGTATTGCTTCGCCACATGCATACAAACCTAATGGTCTTTTCACATATGATGATAAATATCAACTACCCTAGAGTGACTCTCCGATCTGTATCAGGATTATGAAAATCAACAATTATCAAACTTTTCCTTTTACTAAATTAACTAATTTGATTAAAAAAAATGTTGTGATAAGAGATTTTTTTTTTGATAACACTATACGTTTGACCAAACTATCCAAAGATGAAGAACATGTGAGTGCAGATTAGAACCAAGGAAGTCTCCATCATGACTACTGTGGAAATAATACACACTGACAACCACATCCTGGTCAACAGGATTGCCTCGCAAATAACTCTCCTTGGGGAAATAACTTCCATCGCCAATCAATACACGGAATTTGAAGATTTAATAAGACTCACAATAATGCCTAACTCAAGTTAATTGTGATAAACAGTGAGGAAGTACATCCCAATCACATTACCTTTGTTGTAATGAAATCGTTTCTCTCGTCATAAAATTCTTGAATGTAAAAGAGTAATGATCAGTAAGTATTTCAAAACAAAAATTAAATTGCTTCATTCATGAATATTACATACTATTTATCAAGTTTTTATCCGATGGATGCTCGTAAAGCCAGCTCAGGGTCCTTGCACTGATTGCAGTATTCAAAATGCACTCGTTAAAGGTAGATCCGTAAAACCATAAAATCGCCAAACTGTATGTTGCCATTAAT
Source organism: Glandiceps talaboti (assembly GCF_964340395.1). Lineage (NCBI taxonomy): Eukaryota > Metazoa > Hemichordata > Enteropneusta > Spengelidae > Glandiceps > Glandiceps talaboti. The sequence continues at coordinate 12,969,286 of NC_135554.1, forward strand.
ACAGATGTTATATTTACTGTTGTAAGTAATCTTTTTTTCCTTTACCTTCTGACTGAAACTGTTAAATCCGAACACAAGGATATGATTCATTGATTTTGTTAACGGCTATAAGCCCCTCTCTAGTGTACATATAATTTACTGTTGTTTAATCAAGCGTAACTCTCATAGTGTTCTACACAAAAGGCAAATCTGAATGGTTCGTGAACTACAAGCTAAGAGCAATGTAATAACTAATCTAACGCTACGTTTGTTACACACGTCGCTGGGGCTTTTTTTCATGCCAACTTGTGTGTTAGTATGACCCACTTATATTTACTGCAATATGCGTTTTAGGAATAAAGGATAATATACGAACTGGACTTTGAGAGAAACGATGGCAAATACAGAGGACGTTTTATTGTATCTTAATAATTGGCTACATTGAATTGCATATTATCGGTTATTTTATTGCATATCTTCATATAATCGTACAATATTGCATATACTATTTCTGTGTTGTACGTTGCATCGTATTATGCCGTATCGTATCGTATTGCAGGACATGGCGTGATGTCATGTCGCATTTATTTTCGTTTGTTTCATACATTGCGTCGTATCCTGTGTTTTTCATCATAGTATTGTAATGTAATGTCGTCTCCGCTTGAAAGCTGCCCGTTTGAAGGAAAACTAATAAGAATAATAATACCATCTTAGAGATCTGATAATTAAACTTTACTATCTGTTATCATTAAGATTATGATATGTACCATTCTCTTGGGATCTCATCCGTTATTGAGTGGGCGCATTGATATTGCTTTAATTCACGTTTATGTTTTACAGGAGTGTTAGGAGTGTTTGAATTAATCACAACATACAAGGTGGGTGATCGTAGAGTCAATGACATTTGTAACTCAATCTTGTAAATGTAATTGTGTATACTGATACGCGTTATGAACAGTGGGACACTAAGCCTTTTACAGGACGCCATCGATCTCTGTTTCACGTTAACGTTGTTTTGATCAACACGCAACTAACAGTATAATTCTATGAAGTTCTAAATTCAAAATTCACAAATTCCATTTCTTGTGATATGGGTGCCACAGTTGAAGCTGGTCGATACATATCTAGTTTGCTGTCGGCACTTTGATATTAATTCTGAACTTTTATTTAATAAATTAAGATTTTTCAGCTATATGATGCATAACTTTTCTGTCAGGCAGTGGTCACACCGCTTCGATATATTTGAATAGGAAGTCGCATGTGTAGTGACTGACCAGTCAGTGCTATACTCGTGACCTTCCCCCTTTAAATTACAGAAATGTTTTGATAGCTCATTACAGCTGTGGTATATATATATATATATATATATATATATATATATATATATATATATATATATATATATATATATATATGTATTTATTAAATATATATATGTATATATATAATATATATATACACACACACATATATATATATACACACA
>NC_135554.1:12978250-12985750 GCF_964340395.1 Glandiceps talaboti
CACGGCCCTCCTCCCTTGTAAATACTGAATGCTCCCCAGCAAGAAATCATAACACGTTCGAGAAAAGCTGCTATCTGGAAGCATGTTATACATTGACGCATGCGTATTTCATCAAAGTTATAAAATATCTTCGACTGCTGTTCTATAGCAATACAGATGATAAGAAAAGTATACCGTGCATGGTATAGACACAGTGATGTTTTTGTGTGGACAAAGTCCACATCAACTTAGTTCAACTTATTGATATTTAACCAATTAAAGACGTCCATATCTTTTGAACTGGCAGCATCTAGAACTGATTCAGAAGGTTCGTTGCTAAGGAAACGTGCTTTTAAGAAGTATTAAATCAAATAACGATGTTGTAAGCCAATCTTCACGGGTCGTAAACACACGTTTTATCTCTTCAAAATCTTAACTTTATCTAAACTGATCCGTGCTACGGTATTAGCAACCGGTGATGTGACATATCATTTGTGAATATGCGCGGTCAAGCATATATATGGATGTTGAAATTAATGCACGCAATCCTACAGGGATACACTGGTATGTTTGTTGATAAACACACATGGTATGATTAACAAGTACATGTAACAGCTGCTAGGGAGGTAGTTAGATTAAGGCTATTAAAAAGGTGATGATTTTTGATAGTGGCAGTTAACTCACACTCACATCTCGTTTCGATTCTGCACATGTTGGTAAATCGTTGAGCTAAAATCAAGTGTACATCAATATCGAGAAGGGGGGGGGTTGTATTCAATTAGCATTCTATATTGCTATTATATATTGAATTTTACTTTATTTGTCTCTCCAATTTGGATAGTGACATGGTAATTCGAAATTCAAATGAGTAAAACCTAAAATAGCCCGCCACAAGTGAGTGTTTGTATATTCATTGAAACGATAAGTTGGCCTTCTTGTATCGTCATTATTTAATTATACAAGAAAGAATCAAAATATACACACTGCTGAAGAGTAGGATATGTACACAGAAGTGCGTCATCGCATGCCGCTTCAACACCTGAGTTAGATGACACGGTTACGTACGTAGCTAGCATGTTGTGTTTGCATATACATGTTTTATGCTGTTTGTTTTGTTGTTGTTGAAATCTTGTGATGAACTAATTTGTACATTGGAACCTCATTTACATCAAAATGGAGTTGAAATGCAATATTATGTGTTGTCAGTGCAATATTAATAATAATCATAAACACTATATTTACAAAATCAGAACATAGATGAGATTTTCCTCTGTTTAATAAGGAAAATCCAACTGTGTCACTAATAACGGTCAGAAAATGAGAAATCCTCGCTGACATTCAATTAGTCATGTAACCACAAAAACACCTAAGCTAACATAATACATATGCAACATATTCAACACGTCAACGATATCAAATAGGAGAAACGTTCGTTTATACCGAAGTCGCATAAAACTAGCTACTTACAGTCTTCAATAGAGTTGCTTGCCTGTTGCGTAGACCTAGTCTTCACTGAGCAGTCGTTCAGTAACTGTCGTCTGTTGACGTTTTAGAGTCACACTAAAGGTTCATCTGCTCGTCCCAGCTAACAACAGTGAACTCATGCGCCGTACAAACAAGAGCTACAAAACGCACACATAAACCATATTTCTTCGAATCATGATTCAATAATCATGCCGCTATATGTCAATCGTAGTCCGGTGTGCATACAAATGAAGTTAAATATTACTTGTCAATAATCCTTGTTAATATCCTGACACATTTAAACAAAGTATTCATCGCAATCCTTTCGCCCACACTGACAGTAACCATTTCAGTTTAATAACGATTATCCCTACAGTAACTTATACTAATAAATATATCGTATAATAGGTCGAAAAGCTAATACTGCGCAGAACAAACGCCAGTAACGCTAGCTTAATTAATACCTCGAGGGGAGTAAGCATGACTGCAATAAAAATCCATTTCCGTATGATATAGAAAAGTTAACCCCCTTAATTCGACGCTAACAGTCAGTCTCGGGGCTTATTGAGGTATAAAATTTAATTTTGTTAGTGTGATCGTCAGATGTAAGTCATAAAAATTTGTAATTGTAAATTGTTGTGAAAATACAGACGATAGTACGTCAATAATATAGACATAAAGCAAAACGGACACGTTTTATGCGTTAACTAGACCAAAGTACAAGATACAGGTTCCCAGTTATCAACATGAAGGATAAAATGACGCTTTGGCACCAGCTAAAACTGCTATAAATACGGACACTAGTCTTCTCATATTCATCGCATAGGAAGAGTTAACTTTATTTTGTTGTCCTTATAAGATCTAGAGGAGTACAACCAAAGACTAGCTTCCAAAATAAAATGAGCACAAGAATGAATTGGGTTTTGCACTGGTTTCGCACTTCACTTGGGCTTTGTCGTTTTACGGTCTTGTAATGAGGGAAGGTGTGGGTTATGTTTTATAGTTAAGTATCCAAATGAAAATGAAAAAAATATAAGACAAAAATCAGGGTTTTCTTTATGATGTCGAGGGGGGGGGGGTGACTCATGACCAGGGTTAACTACTGCATATGAAAACTTATACCACATAATGTGAAGTTCTTAGTGATAACACAATATGGATATTCGGAGGTAAACTTACAATGTGAGTATAAACTTATCACCATACATGAAAAATTAACTTGGTAGCGAAACTTGGATCGAAACTAGTTGATCTCGTTATAAGAGAATTGTCGTACTTTTATAACAGCTAACGCAATTACGTGGTGTATTCACGATTTACAAAATGAAGCGGAAAGTGATCAAATACCTATTCTATGGACAATTCAATGAGAGTAGCGCTAATCAAATGTACTTCATTGTGCCTCACCAGGGACTCCTTCATTCACTTTAAAATGTGTTACCTATCATCTGTCGTCCATTCATCGTGTCTTTTGAAGCGAGTCTTCTGAAATCAGCCAAAATGTGTATTTTTTTGTAAAAATGACGACTCCTAATATATCATTCACAATAACTTGATTGTATGAGTATACCATGCTAGAACATTACATCCACAATAATTGGACGTAATTATAATGTATGAATGACAACTAACGGATGTATGTAATATTATAGATAGAGATGTATTCAATGCTTTATGTAGTAAACTGGCGTCTATGTAAAGCATGCCATGTCAGCCTTTAAGGGAGAGACGTTATTTGAAAGCTCTCCATGTGTTGTATTTTGATTACAGTACACAAATAAGTTCGGTATCTTATAACGATGTGTAACCTTTGGACGAGAAGCTTCTTCGGTCACACGTCCTACAAACCAGGCCCATAACTCTGTTAACATCATGTTTAATGCGAGTCAATGGAAATAACGAAGTGACCCTGAGTTCGTAGTGCATTGGGCAGATGTCCCAGTTTTAGTTGTTTTTTAGGTCTTTGAACTGAGTTTGGGATAGCTTACTTGGTATACAACCTGTAACCTTATTGGTTTCTATAGTTAGTTACTTTTGAAATATTGTCCCAACTAGCAACCATCTTGAATCCTCGTGTCTACAAATTGGTAAAGTAGTTACTAAATATTGAAATACAATAATGCAGAAATGACACCGGAGCGTATAGTCCAGTTGCCAGAGGTGGTTATGGGGGGTTAACCTTGCAATGTGAGTTATATGATATTTCTTTGCAGATTCCACCTCAGAAAGGTGTCCTGTTAGCATATCTGACGGGTGCCACTCGTGCACCCCTGGGCATGTTGTTATATCGCGAGAAAACCGAAATATCATGTATTGCTCTGGGTAAACACATGTTTTGGTAGGCTTAATACTTACTGCCTATAAAACCCTGTCAAAGTTACTTAAAAGTCATATTTACATGTTACACACTGTATATTATGAATAATCAGTCAATTACACATATTTTGTCAAAAGTTTTGGATAATTAGGCTAAAGGTCAACAAAATGTCGCCATTTTCAGTTATTATGACTTATAGGTAGTGGATGTGTTTTTTGTGTATCATGTGGGTACATCCATGTATCATATAAATTGTATTTATCAAATCAGGTTATGACACCAGTTAAACATTATAAGCTGAGTCATACTGACTTCAAGAAAAGTTACCATTCCATGAAAATCAAGTGCCACGGTAACAAAATCACGTACCTTCCTAAATTGAACAAAGTACGACGCCCTTTCAAATTATACACGACAAGTGTCAATGACACATTGACACTATATAAGCCGATATTTCGTTATATTCCTGCACGCCCCTTGACCTTCGTTCAAATAGTAAATCCAGGTATTATATATATATATATATATATATATATATATATATATGTGTGTGTGTGTGTGTGTGTGTGTGTGTGTGTGTCTGTGTGTAGACTAAATCCAGCCTATGGATGTTATAAGTCATTACTCGGAGTTTCACGCAGGTTAAGGAGACTATCTACATAACCCATACGTAATATTGACTGTACTATCTCTATCATGCTGGTTTAAGTCAGACATGAATCTAAACAACTTTTAATGTATATAATATCAGTGTATTGAGTACACTGGTATCGATAACAGTCGAAATGGGGTTTCATTTATGTGCGAGTAGTTTCATTGTGCATCTAGTCGAAAATATATCAAACTTTCTTGATACATCTTTGCAAATAAAGGCGTTTGAAGATTACTGTATAAGTCAACCAACATATGTATTTGTTTTGTACGAGAATGTATCAGTATAATCTGTTAACATTAAAGAGAGGGGCGTTATTTGAAAGCACTACCATTTTATTTTGATTGTACAAATAAGTGGTGTATCACATAACGTTGTATAACCTTTGGACGAGATACTTCTTCATCTACAAGTCCTACAAACCCCGTTATAAAGCCGTTGACAAGTGTGATACGATTTAGTGAAAAGTGACACATGGGGATCATAACGCATTAGACATATGTTGCCATTTTTAATTGGCACTTACATCTATAGACTGAACTGATGATAATTTACTAGGGGAACAACCGTTAACTCTATTGGTTTTAATAGTTACTGTTTGGTTCAAGTATTGCTACAATTACCAAACCATCTGGAATCGTACCTGTCAACTTATAGAGTTGTTACAACAAACACAATATAAATGTTGTCTTCATTTGACTTGAACGTGATTCTAAATAACTGTTGGTGTGTATCATATTAGTGCATTTGGTACACTGCATGTGGTACACTGATATTAATGATAGCCGAAATGTAATTATATGTTTCGTTTGAGTAATTTCGTTGTGGGTTCTTAGGGAAATATCTCGAACTTTATGACTGGCTATTTGTTTAACGATATAAACAACGAAAGGTAACTATTACGATAGACTCGAAAATGCAGTGTTCATATTTCATTATTTGAACTGCAGTTGCAATAGAAAAGGTTAAGTTTGTAGTCTAGTTTGGACTTCGCCAGTTTGAAATATAGGACTAAAGCAGGATGTTAAAAGCTGTGATTGAATACTACGTCTATAAAGTGACGGCGTATTCCTAAGTAACATTAAGTTTGGAGGTGGTCTTCCTGGTAGGTCTGCAACGATGCTGTAAACTTGTATTAAAACAGCTACGAAAGAAAAGGGAAGTCATTAGAATGTTATGTTAAGACTTACATTTTCCTGTAGAATAATCGCTCTACCGTGAAAATACTATACCCTTCCTTCGCAGTATGTGGAAAATCCTTTCCTCGTGGTAAGTAAATGATACCATATCCTTAACAAAAAGCGACAATTCCTTTCATCAAAATGAGAGCTATGCAATAATATATTATATGCATGCATCGACGGCTTTATGGGGCAAACTAAATACTGACGCAACTATAACGCTTCAAAATTAATCGCACGTAAATGGAAATGACGTTGTTTGACAACGTGACCATCGGCAGCTTTATTATTCTATCAGAACAAAACAAAATGTTAATCTGGTCCTTCCGAAAACTTGTTTTCTTTATCATCATATTATGAACGATTTTGGGAAAAGAAATTGCCAATTTGATATATTCGAACCCTTTGGCTGTCGTCCTCAATAAGTAGTTAGTTACGTGTACTACACTCCCCATTATCAGAGTTGCTGACGTCAAAATCGTTCCATGACCTGTAATGAAACATATTTGAGTTTTCAGTTTCAATAACTCTTCGTTACAAATATCTACTTTTTGTTAATAAAATGATGAACTTGTTTTTGGCGATCCGTTGATTGATGTTAAGTTTGACATTCGTAATTAAGATCTAAACTATGTGTACTTGTACAATAAGTTAGGCTAAAGTAACGTGATTGCATCGATTAATAAATTAACGTCTCTATATACTCAGCTACTTTTGTGCCAAATGATGTGCTAAAGGAATCAAGAAACTGAATCCATCTGCAGAAAAGTCGAGAGCTGTGCGAGTGTGTGCACTTATGTGTGTTTGCTTCTCGTTGACTCAATTTCACACATACATGCAGTACATTAATTGTAACTTGTTAAAGAAGTGTATGACGACACAAGAATGTACACACCCTATCAGTTACATAAAATGTTAATCAAGGACATAAGGTAACTCATAATCTATATTTCCAGTCACATCGTATTCCTTCACAAAACCCTGTTACCGTAACAGCTCATATACTACATTTATTTGGTGACGCTATGTTCCCTTTTTTTCGGAACAAACGCAAAAGATCGCAACAATTAGCATTACTGTAACAGCTGCGTTTACTGATGAACTCCAGATATTTTGCCGGCACTTTCCAGTAAAACCCATCTCAATAGCTACTCCAGTACAATTTCTTGTGCACGTTAAAATACATTGGGAACAATGATTAAAAAAAGCAGAACACGGCTTTCATTTCCGAGATTTGAAAGATCTCAATTTGAAAAAAAAAATTACGAAATTTGGTCTGACGATGTTAACATTGGAAGCGTCCATTGCTAAAAAAAAAATATGTCGTTATATATGGTAAATACGCGAATGCATACATGAGGTTGGTTGATGTTAGAATAGGATATAAGAAACACCGACACAAATAAATATTCGAGAGATTTCAAAAGGTCGTTTTACCGGAAAAGGATTTTGCAAACTCATAAAGGACATAGAAATCAACTGGGAACGTGTTGATTTTGTCTAGATCTCGGAGATGAATTTTACTTGACTTTCTCACGACAATGTAGAACACTCCTATAGTAAGTCTTCAAGGTGGGAAGGAAGTCGTCTTTCATAAACAATCAATCAATATCCACCGAGTATAATTTAAAGAAATAAGTGAAATTTCAAGTACATATGAGTACATCTGTTTCATAAAATATCCATTATAACAACAACAACAACAACAACAACAACAACAACAACAACCATCAACTACAACAACAACATCATCATTATCACCACCGTTTTCGTCTCTCGCCACCCTTTCAGATATTTTAATTCTAAATTTTCTATTTGACTTTGATACGACCTATTTGATGAATTATTCCAACTGTCTCAAACAAAACCGTTCACGCTGTGAATTATCGGAAAAACGTAAATATACT
>NC_135554.1:12988250-13053250 GCF_964340395.1 Glandiceps talaboti
CAACATGTTATAATATAAAAGCATTGCAATAATGTACAGGTTTCAAAACGATGATTGTGTGATCAATGAAGCAATTTCCCCACTGTGTGGCTATAACACATAGATTGATGTTCCAATTTCCTCCGTCTAACTTGTTCGTTGTGAAGTATACATTGGCAAATATACAGTAAGCAAATGACTTCAACCATTCAATATATAAAGTACGTTGCTGTCATTTCATGTCTGACCGTACGTCTTTGGAACCAAACTTTCTTTTTTTTTCATCGTTCAATAATTTCACAAAAGATGAATATCAATATTACGATTTTTTTATCTCTAAGTGTTTATTGTTAGTTAACAGTTAATAATCATTTCCCTGTCCACTGTTTTCTTAGCTTTTCATTATTGAATATAATTATATCCCATGTAACATTTATAGGCCAACTTTTTAAAACTATAGTATTTTTTTTAAGTAATCGAAGTACTATCGTCAAATTGATACGGTTTTCTATTACAGAAATTCCATGCCACTCACATCTATTCATTCATTTCAATATGAGATTGTTCTACGTGGCCAATACACTCAGTGACATAGATAAGATTGGCAGGCAGGGGATCTTGAGAACCAAAGGCACCTCTTCGGTAAATGTACCCATATTGATAAACAAATCAACACAATTATAAGAAACAGATTACTCATTCGTAGAAAGTATGGAGAAAAAATATTTATTTTTTATCAGTGATTACTTGCACTGGTGCGCACTCATACTAGTGGTATGTCACTGCAATACCGAAACATTATTGCATACCTGCATGCAAATAATATGCAAATGATGATCGTTCGCTATACATGAAATAGCGTGATCGCTCTGTATTCTTTGATGCTTTTTATTTAAATTTGCCGTTTCAGATAACCATATTGTAATACTAACAGAAGCCCATGCAACGTGAGTTCCAATGTGGGGTACTCAGAGGTATTTGCAATCGTGCTTGCTACGATAAAAGTATGGGCGCAGAGAACACTGCACTGCAAACAATCATGCAAATACCCCAAGTGTGCCACACTTACACTCATGCGTCATGGGGTTCACTGACATTACCGCCAAAGGTCAGCCAGTTAACTAGACGTGGGTATTTGAAGTGTACAAAACAATTGATCGTAATTATCTCGCAGTTTGCACACATCACCATCTGTACTAGCCTTTTTATAAATTTCCGTGGATCGAGAAAATCTTGTCTGACCAACATGTGTACAGACAAATCCAATTAATATCTACTTTTTATTAAGGTTAATGTCCCAAAGTTTTTTTTTCAGAATGAAGACACATCTTCGTGAATTAGTGGAAGTGTCAATAATCAAAATGGTAACGCGCTATTTTGAATGGAACTTCAAAACACCAATCATCAAAATCTCCGTGCGATACTCGACTCGTTCTTCATCAGTATTCTAATCACGGCAATTTATAAAGCATGTAGTGACCTGCATTGACAACTCATTGACCAGTATTCTAAATACATCAACTCAATCAACGTCAAAAACAGACAAAAACCTACAAGATGTACTATATGAATGCGTTTTTGGGTCATGCTTGGAAAAGTGTGTCAGTACAAGAATACAAGTTCATCAGTTTTCACAGTATGCTAATCAATATGAAATCATGATTGACAGGTGAACTACAGCCTCGATATTTTCATTAGCTGTCATTTGAGACATGCTTCTCTTTGTTCTTTTTCAATGATTACTGTTTTGTAATATTTTGGGTTTTTCCCCCATCGAATGCATTATTTATTTCTACTTTTATTAGCACTTCTGTGAGAAGCATTTATGCACATTTTCCTATGTTAAAATATTTTTTATAATACCCTAATAGCACACGTAATCGTCTGACGTCAGTCAAGATCCTTATATGAAACCAAAACTCGCCAATTATTTGATATCTCGTATGTAAAATATTGAAATTTGTCCTCACAAAAGACCACATCGCAATCTAACAAATTATTTTATCAAGTAATTAGCATTCATATATGTTAATCACATTATCAGTCTTATTTCAGTATCAAGTTTAAAAACGATAAAGGCAGATTAAATCCCTTGAGACATTTCAGCACTGGTTTGCCTACAGTATAAGAAGGATATTATTAATCTTGGATTTTATGAAATGTCATGTTAGAAAACTGATCTTTTTTTACATAACCCCATACAAACATCTATCAGAAAATACTCCTTGTTAAATGTCAACTATTCATAAATATTTGAATGACTATTTTTCCTGAAGTTGGATTTATCTGTACAGTTCATGATTCTAGTATTTCAAGAGTTGGTTTGAATAATTAATTACGTCAAAATGCACGGGTTTGATAATATGGCGGTGACATTACATCATTCTTCAAAATCAGACACCAAGCAATACATTCGTCAATTTATATGGCTCTTTTGTAGGCTACGAAAAAGTCCTACTTATTTCTTGTGTGAGAGAAGCCTATTTGGGTGAGCCGTTGTAGCAAAGTAACGTTAATACTGTACGACAGATAAAAACTGAAACCTGTAGTTCGAATGCTTTAGATAGGACCCACGTTCATGTCAATGGTTAGCTATTAGTAACTATATAGGCATTATGGTTTTGGGAGAAACATTTCTGATGCAGTATAACTGTATTGGATTCCCCTTGTCCTTGGTGTCGAAGTGTCTAATTTAAGTCAAACCGCAACGCTGGCAGTTATACGATTTATCATGTCGGTTAAGATGTCGTATCACTTATTAACACATCGAGATTTTTACGACTACGACTACGACTACGACTACGTCTTGAAAGGAAATACAATCCAAATATTAACAGTACAATGGCTCCAGTCCTGACTTGCTGCGTCAGCACCAACGTCACCACTGCATTATGACTTCGTCTACTTGCCCAAAGTAATGACTGCTTTTAATGTACAACCACAGTTAGAGATTGGGTTATAAGAACATTTCGGAAATGAAAAAATCCGATAAATCTATCCAGGGCGAAAATCAAAACCAGTAATGACGTATGTTGTACAAGTATGTTCCCGTCCAACGAGCAAAGGTCGCATTGTTATTTAAACGTCCGTGAATTAATTGTTTGTCTTGTGGTGTAAAATAAGTCAAAACGCAGACGAAATTCTTCTCTGGTAGACATTTGTTGAAGACAAAAGTCCAAAATGACACATTATGTTGAGACATTGTTACAACTACCAGCACGTCAGACGCTTTTTAGGTGTACAACCAGGCTAGGTCGTATCCCAACAAGTAGTGTATATAGATGTGTGTGTTCAGACAGTGTTGAGAATCGTATTTTTGAAGTCGCTAAAAGGCTGCTTAAAGCTTTGACTTATTCCAATTGTCTGGGTTTATCAAACTACTGATCCCTGGAACATCAAGCACTCGTTGGTAAGTAGACATTTTTTACAACCATAATCGAATTTGATCAGATCTTGAAATTGTGGTGAACATGTCAACAATGTATAAAGACGTCGGATAAGGTTGAAAACTGTTAGTGCCGATTAATAAGCTAATATTGTCACTATAAGATAACATACGGTAATTATGATACCTTGTAGAATGTTAATTGTGCAATGTATACTGTATTATTTAACCACCATGTGAGAAAAAATAAGTAAATATCTCAATTTATTCATTCAACTATCTTATTGGTGTATTTCATGCCTGTACTATTGTGCTGTTTCATTGTTGAAGTAGTCACAGTGGATATTTTCTATGGTTTTAGGAAATGACTGAAACAACATGAAACATTGCCATCAAGTCAATTTACTCGACGTCTAATATCTAGTAATACAACTTAATGTACTAAAAGTGAAATTATTTCCAAGTTGCTATTTATCGATTTGATGAGCGGAAAAAAAGCATGCCTAAAAACACTGCGCATGTACACAATTATAATTGCATAATTATTTTGTGTGTTGTACTAGTACACTTGTTAATGTAAATATTGTAAATTTCCCTTACTCTACAGTTTGTTAACGTCAGAAGAGCCTTTGGCTCAACAATTTATCGAGTTTAAATAAAGTCAAACAAACAAACAAACAAATAAACAAACAAACAAACAAACAAACTATATAACAGGAGAACTTGAACGAAAACTTTTTTTTTTAATGTTTGAAGAATTTGGAATTTAAGAATTTCTAAGAAAGTAGTGTAAATCGTAATAGAGTCGTGTATCATAGTGGCATGTGATATATGAATGTGATTTACATCTATAAAAGATAAGTATAGACCTATATCACAAAACCTATCGAGCATACATGGGGCAATGAAATTAAATGACTCGTCTGAAAAAACGAGAAAGAGTTACGGGAGTAGTCATTTTGATGTCCTAATAACATCCGTGTGGTGATTGTAGAAAGAACACTGCCAGATAGTGACGAGGTGCGATACCTTGCTTTTATTGCAATCAAGTTGTCAGATGAAAACACTCAAGGGATCCTTCATTACATTCCATACTGATGATATAGATGCACTTTAATATCCCATTGAGAATTCATTTTTGTCTCCTTTCGCATTGTATTTATCTTAGTATGACCCTTGTAAAGTTAAGAAAAAGTACTACGTTTTTATGACACGCAGGTCACTAACTCAATTTAAAAGGCGTTGGTCCTTTGGGATTCAGTACTGCTAAATGCAAATACAAAATACCCGTAGATACAACATGTAATGAAATAATAGTTGATACAGTGTTTCATTTACGAAAAAAGAATGGTTGCCAATTTTCATTTGTGATGAGTCTTTTTCACCCGTTTCGAACATTTTTTCTTCTCGGCTCCTGAACATTAGAAAGACAAAGATCGGGACTGAAACACACACACCCCATGAGCAGTTTGTATTAATTCGAGAACATTGTTTGAGAGAGAGAGAGAGAGAGAGAGAGAGAGAGAGAGAGAGAGAGAGAGAGAGAGAGAGAGAGAGAGAGAGAGAGAGAGAGAGAGAGAGAGAGAGGAGAGAGAGAGAGAGAGAGAGAGGGGGGGGGAGAGAGAGAGAGAGAGAGAGAGAGAGAGAGAGAGAGAGAGAGAGAGAGAGAGAGAGAGAGAGGAGAGAGAGAGAGAGAGAGGGGTACATTTACATAATTAACCAATTGAATCTGACAAATCATGTCCGCTGTTCTTTACATGTTGTCACGGTCGATTAATTGACACTGAGAATAATACCAACCATATCATATAGAGTGGTTTCTTTGAAAATGACACCAACAAACTTTTAATAGTACAGTCACTGTATTACTCAATATATATCAAGAAAAACAATGTTACAACAGAAAATACTACCCATCCATCCATCCATCCATCCATCTATACATACATACATACATACATACATACATACATACATTCATACATATATACAACCATCCATTCATCAACTGTTACCCACCCAAAGCTGACAACAATGTAATTGTTAGAGTTTGAGGTGTTTTAATACGTATTCTTGTGAAATCTGTTCATGTTATCATACCAGGAATACATTAACCCAACACTGTAACACAATTAATATTACAACTCTGGTGATCAAGGCTTCGATTTACTAATAAGACAAAACTAAAACGTAGGTGATAGTGGCTCCACTGTTGTGTGAATCTACTTACTCTGTGATCCAGACGGTATAGACATAGGAAATCCCAAAACAGTATACAGCAAGGTAATAGATCTAGCAATCAGTGAACCGCCCTACCGGGAATATATAAACCAGTGTTCATTCAATGGATGGTCATTTTGCGAAAAGGCTGTCTGTCATTGGGCTAGTAAACAAAACTGTCGAGTATTACAATATTTAAATTAAAATGCAACTGTGAAATAGATGTCATTCGGCATGGCTTATATTTCGCTGAAAGTTTGGTGTATGATATTCATTTACTGACTCATGTTTGGCTGATCAGCCCATTTGCACATGTTAAGCACACTGGCTATGCCTACCTTGGATAAAAACGTACATGTATAATGTAAGCTTACAACCTGTTCTGCAAAATATTTCAACATATATGCGTAGAATGCGCCTCGGCAATAAAGGAATTTTACTGTTACTTTGTTAAAATCCAATATGGCCGCCGCATACTGTGTTAACTCTATGGAAAAAACATAATATTGACGATTTCAAAGAAAACAAGAGGGTGAATCCCAAGCTTCTGTTATTATTTCAAAACGACCAGGAGCAAACTTTCGTATGAGATATGCATTGAAGAATTGTTCCCGGTGAGGTGCATTCTACCTCAACAAATTTAAACGTCATCGTTATACATGTATTTAGAAGTTGATAAGTTTAAATTTGTAGAATGCTTTTCTACCAGTACAATCAATTCTAAACAGGTATCATGAAAACATTGTGGATTAGCACAAGTAGCTTGCATTTGTTTTTAAAAGAATAATTTCGGTATAATAATAAGGTAAAATGCAATGGCAGAGATATACATAAGAAAATGAAATTCTAAGAGTGACAACATTTAATAACTTCAATAAAAAATAAAATAAAACAATTGATTACTGATAGAAGCATACTTGACAGCTTGGCTAAACACCTGCCAACTTAAACAATTAAGTAACAGGTACTTCTCTATGTTCAGATGTTAGTCACGAAACTTTACTTGTAGTATCAACCAAAAAAAAAGTGCATACTCCTTTATGTACATTCATCCTGATTACCCAGCTACAGGGAAAAGTGGCTTGACAGTGCAACCCCTTTAAGCGAGTGCTATTATAAGTGATACAAGGAGATACCAGATGCACGGTGAATGAAAAGACATATAGTAGACACATTTGCATCCGGTACTTCACCGGTATAATGATTGTACGTTTATGCACAATCCCCAAACTGTCCATCGCGGTTCAAATTCTCTATCTGTGTGCCTAGCCATGTTCCTCCGTGTCTGTCTGTCTGTCTGTCTGTCTGTCTGTCTGTCTGTCTGTCTGTCTGTCTGTCTGTCTGTCTGTCTGTCTGTCTGTCAGTCAGTCAGTCAGTTAGCCAGCGAGCCAGCCAGCTTGCCTATCTATTTGTCTGTCTGTCTGTCTGTCTGTCTGTCTGTCTGTCTGTCTGTATGTATGTCTGTATGTATGTATGTATGTATGTATGTATGTATGTATGTATGTATGTATGTATGTATGTACGTCTGTCTGTCTGTCTGTCTGTCTGTCTGTCTGTCTCTCTCCCTGTCTGTCTGTTACACTTTACAAACTGATATGATTTCGGAAAGATATTTCCAGAATATATCAACTGAGTTTCACTTACATATGGCTTAGGGAGCGATCAGTTTTTACGGCCGGGGGTGGGCCGGTGACTTTTTGTTCATGTTGTACTTCAAAATAATGACACCCCCTTGCAATTCATCCACAAAACAATCCAACCCCCTTCTGACAAATAAAAAACACAATGAACCCCCCCCCATCTGTTGACAAGAAACACTCTTTTTGTTCTGTAAAAGACACTCTATTCTCAAAGCATAATACCGCACACTGCATAGTTAATTTTACATGTTACATTTTCAGTAATTTTAAGTGTATCTGGTAAAATTGCTAACCAAAATCCATTGTTTCACATATATAAAGCTCTTTAGATAGGAACCTTATGGGAAGTATGATTGTCTGTTCACAGACATACAAAATATTCATGTTTTAGTAACCTAAAGTTCTAGGATATCTCTTTTATTGAGTGAACTATTAATATTGATTAATTCAGCTAATTATCAAGTACAATATTATAAATGGAGATAGCATACTTGTAAACCCATGTCAATAACTGTCACACATAATGATGTACTTACATCATATAATGAATTGTTTATATCATATAAAGATGTGTTCACATCATATAGTCAACTTATTGTTTTCTTTAGACTTAACACAACTGCGACTTTCCATACATGTACACGTTTGCATTCCTCAAGGCACTTGTTTGTCCTGTTCATAATTGGCACTGACTCAAAGCTCCACCCGACCCCCATTCATTGACCAAAATTTTAATCAAAATATTTTTGAAAGGTTTTGAATAATGAAATGTGATAAATGTCATTGGTTTCAAAATAGAAGTTAAAAAATGTCATAAAAGTGTTTTCTGTACTACAACAGTTTCTAAACTAGATTACTTATTCAATTCACTTACTATTGGCTATGTTGTCCAGTATATTGCTGGCAATATGATAGCCTTAACAATAAATACATTCTAATACCAAGGAAATGTAATATTATGATCTGCTGACAAAATTGTACTTGCAGTATACAGTCACTCAATGTCGATACTAGATATTCCAGGGGAGATGTAAAATCTAATTTTCCTCATAACTTTGCACCGTGTCAGTACTATAGAAGTCCTGGCTACTACAATGTAGATCATCATCAAACAAATCTGTGTTTATAACTTTGTTTATCAGTCATTCACATAATATATATTCTCCGAGAATCCGATTAATATTGTGTTCACCTTGGAATATATTTTTTGGATTACATTTCTTCCTCAGAACCCCTTCCCCATCCCCTTCTAACTAAATTGGTAAAATTGTTACACACAGCACAATCAATTTCAAATCAGTATGTAGTATTAAGTAGTGCTATGATTACAAAGCCAGTATGTAGCGAGGAAAAATAACTCTTTTATTGGCACAATAAATGTATTTTAGTGCCATGCATGGCAATTTTTTTTCTCCAATTTTTCAATCTGACATTTTTAGAATTGTTTGTATTGCCGTACAAAATAGATTTCATTATAAAAGACCTCCTCTCACCCCACCCCACACTAAAAGAATTTAGTTTTTACCCTACATTGAACTATTAATCTCAACCATAAATCAATTTGGGACTTCTAATGGAGATGATTGTAGTTGCCATACATTAGATGTACAAAAATATATAGGAACTAAACTAACTATATACATGGACATTGAATATTCAATATCTAGACACAGGCTGGGTCAGGCACTTTCAGCCACAGTGTTTGCCACATATTATTTCAAAGTGTCCTAAATTGGTTATATTTGTGCACAATTCCACATGTTCAGGTCAATGAAGGAACAGATTTTAGAGCCAGTAAATCTTAAGGTATTTCATTTCTTATGTGTTACATGTACAGCTACACAAGCAAGTTTTTCTACCACAAGATTACACAATGCAACTCATGGCATGCAATAGCAAGAAGTCATTTCTAACAAATAACTGTTGCTTAAAGGTGGCCATGGTGCAGTGCTGTGACGCCATACCATATGTATTGGATATATCAAGAGACAGAGTTTATGTTATATTTGAATGTATATTTATAGCTATTTGTTTGTGGTTTATTTTATGCACATACATTTTTTTGGTTTAATAGCTCGCACAGCACCCGCAAGTGGCACCATGACTAGTACCATGACTAGTACCGGCTCAATGACTAGTACACATGCGTGTCCTATATACTATGCGATGTTTTTTGGTGGTTTTACCCAAGGATGCATTGCGGTACAATGACTACGTATGCGCGTTCTATGTACAAAGTGCAAACTCCATGCCGAGAGCGCTATCTATGATATCATCGTGAGGCAGCCGCTCACAACTGAATCTACCGAGCTGTGCAAGCTTAGGGGCTTTGGCCTAGTTATATGAATGTATGAACATTCAAGTACAGGAACGTGGCTCATGATTTTGTTTAGTTGAAAACAAGGTGACCCCCCCCCCTTTATTCACTTCGTAAAAATGAGTCCCAAATTAAGGTGACCCCCTCTGATTTGCCGCCCCCCCCCCCCCCCCCGGTCGTAAAAACTCATCGCTCACTTACCGAATAGGTATGTCTTGTCGTTATTGAAACTGTAATGCATGTTTTCATCTGTAGTGAAATGAATTGTTCAATTCGTCTGTGTACGATCAATGTGTTATCCCCATCTATTAATTAGGTGTTCGGGAACTCTCCGGATGTAGCTCAAGAACTCCTTCTCTATTCGAAATGTCTGTCTATTGTATTAACGCAACACAGTATGGATGGTGTGATGTTATGATCTTGGTTATGAAAAGTAAGAAAATAATGAGTTATTTTATTGTCATATTTTGATATCACCCTTTTTCGCGAAACAATATTCCTTGAATTAACCGTGGTTGTTTTTAAAATATACCTCCAATAAAAATCGCACATAGATTTTATTGATGTATAACACACATAAACCCGCGACATTTCTGCCTCTACCGCTCGAGGCAGATTCATGTGTGTAATTTGCTGGGGAAACCACTAATAATTCAACAGCCTTCGCATACGCTAGGCAAGCCATTAAGAAAGATTTGCAGATCATGACCTCTAAGTGATTGAGGTTTAGGGTCAGATATACTACACCCATAAATGTCACAAAGTTTCATATTTGAAAACATTTAAGTTAACATAATGACATAAGCAGGAGACAATGCAACGCCAAAAAAGTACTGTGTATTGACAGTAACAGTTTAGTATAATTGATTACTTTGAATTATAATTAAAGGATAATGTTGCTCTATGGTGTCCAAGTTTTTGTATATTTTGTTGTCAGTTGACCTGAACAGGAGAACATCTTATGACCTGTAATAGTATGTTGCAACAATTGATGATTTGGCTCGACAACAATCATGTTAACATTGACTACATTTCATCGTCTGGCTGGACAAAAATGTTACCAGCATTACTAAAATTCTTTTGTTTCAGCTGCCTGTGAACGATACATTACCTTACAAATGAAATGTAGAGAATGCACTTGAATATTTGTCGAATCAGACGATAAATGTAACAAATTCTTAGCTTTAAGATTTCAATAGAGTCAGATGACTTGGATGTTTTGTTTCCAGCCGCTCTTGTAACTGGTTCTTATTGCTATTGTCTCGTATCCCATGGTAATTTCACTTTCAGTTGTTTTGGTGGACATAAGCACTGACTCGGATATAAATTGCCAATAGTATACTATCTTTTAACTACCGGAGAATTCGTCTTAGCTTATAAATGCAATCAAACCACGCATCAAGCTTAATCAATGAGGCTGGGCACAAGGTTTCAAGTTGAGATATACGCAATAAAAATACACGTAACACAGAAACATCCCTTACCGTGTGTGCTCTCTGTTTTGTAAGTTTGTACGTTTTTGTTATCATTAATAAAATACAGAGCAGATACTTTGTAAGATATGATTGTTTGTTATTTGTATTGTGTCTTATCTCAACATGAAACATTGCGATCAGTTTTACTGATCTTGATACATCATTTAATAGCATTTGCAAGCTAAGGCAAATTCCATGTGTATTTAATACAATCGTAATTGCTGTAAAGTGGTATTTAATATAACTAGAACAACCAATGCAGTTAACCAAACATACCGCTTGAATCATGTTTGACGTTACACACACTTGCAAAATGAGAATTAATAGCATGCAAAGCTTGTTTAAATTTGTGACTTGATAGTAAACACTTTTATTTTGTTTGACCAAAATTTTTCGGACTAAATCGATTCTTCATTGATTCGGTACTCTCAGGGAGAATAAAGAATTACAATGGCTTAAGATCGAGAACAATCAATGTCAGGAATTAAGAGGTTTTATCTTGAGTTTTTAAGGCCTTGCTGCGTGTGTCTTTAACTGTTATTATTAAATGCTGTATGAAAGGAAAATATTGATACAATACTTTTAATAATTCCAGTATGGAACGCTTTAAATTAAAGTTCACTGTACTGTACCTTCGAAGCTACTACATACTGTCAGTTAATCTTTTATCTTCAATATTGTTTACGGTGAGTAAATTCAATATTGCTGTTCGTCATAATATTAAACATCAGTTATATTAAGCGCTCCACCAAAAGACGTTGTATTGAAGCTATCATACTGCAAGGAGTAAACGTACGTTGCATCTGCTACGCCATTTGCGTCAGATGAATATCAATAAACACGTGATCATTTTAGTGAACATTTTAAAGTAGCGATAAGGTGAAATAATCAGCTAAGTAAAATGTTCCGAGTAGGATATTAATACTAGCTAAGGTCAGGACCAGATTATACTTCTAGTGCCATTACATTTTTCCTACTCATGGTAATTATTGGAATGCAACATACTGAGCTATAGCTATCATGTGAATATGGAAAGGAGTCTTTACACTTGTTAGGATGCGATGAACCATACCGCAAATATGAATGTGAAAATCAGTAGGTTTAGTTCAAACAGATGTAGCTATATCATCACCATAAATTCTAAGGGAGATGTCAAGGTAATTGATAGTTACATAAATACATACATACATACATACATACATACATACATACATACATACATACATACATACATACATGGCATGCATACATGGCATGCATCCATCCATCCAATCCACCATCCATACATGCATACATACATACATACATACATACATACATACATACGTACATACATACATACATACATACATACACACATACGTGCGTACGTAACGTACGTACATACATACATACATACATACACATACAGACAGGCAGACAGACTCACAGACACACACACTTCACTTATACGGAGGGTAAAAACTTAGTCAAATCCAATATTCACGATTAAGTTAACTTTCCTGAAGAGCTGATATTTCGGGAATATATCCTCCTTCGTACAGAGTTGTTTAATTTATATCCATTGCACTTTTTGGTATCGGTGTGGGAGAGAATGTAGACGCTTTTTACTAGATACTTTCCCATACTAATATATTTTATTCCGTTATCGTCGTTTTTTTGTCAATAACTCATTTCAATCATGGACATTCAAGTTAACGTCATTTTTTTTTCAATAACTCATCATTTCAATCATAGACATTATAGTATACAATGTGTATAATTGAAGGCTAAATGACATTGCAAAAAATCATTTCTATTTTCACGAAAAGAGTTCCCCATATTGTGATATATGGTGGGTTTACGAGATACGAACCAGATTTGCAAAATACATTGCTATATTCATGAGAGGAGTCTACATTGAAAGGGTCTATATCTATCTCGTTTACAACGCTTGCAAATTAAAGTTGACGATGTATATACGATGAATTGAAATCCCAGCCACTTGAAAAGAGAACGATCAAACGTTAATTGGGATTCACGAGAGAGGTGTATACATACATATAGCATGCTCAAGTAATTGCGTTGCATTACAAAGACGTGATACATCATGGTTGCACTGACAGGCGAGTGACAGTAAGAATTTAAAGAAAACATTTTAAACCAGTAACTAACTTCGGGGATTGCTTTTGTAAACACGCAAACAGGGTTTCTCAATGTTAAAGCTTGACTTATTAGAGTGGCTCATAGCATGCAATCAAATACCCCAAAGGGGACTGTACAAACGAGAATTTTGAGAAAAAAAATCATACCAAAGAGTTGAGAAGTTTAAAAGCCTTACAGCTTCCATGCATATCCAGTACAATGATGTGGTACCCAACCCTCACAAGTTTTACATCTCTGATAATCAGCTTCTTTAGGATCATTTTCTTCGAAGCAGGTATGACTATCTCAGCAATCAGGAGCTATTTACATTTCAATTCATGCAAGCCATTTGCTATTTCGTTGCATCTCAAAATTGGTCTACGTCATTAGCTTTCTACATCAACTGTACACTACAATTATCTCTGACTAGGAATCATCCGTTTCATTCATGACTCGATCCTTCGCAAATGCTCAATTTCTCTCAGTCAGTAGATATCAGATATAAATTGGTCCACTGTCAATTATTTGAAACAATTGTAGCAGTTGCATTATGATCACACTCGCCTATTAAATGACGTGACTACCGCACCAATCAATCAACCTAAAAATACATCAATATACAAAAATAATGACTAAACTGAACTTTGCATTCTTTTTTAAATGTACCCCAAAAGCCCATTAGTGTACAAATAATTGCCATTAGATAATGGTTGCTTAGAAGACAGCCTGCGTTGAAGGAAAGGTGCACTGCCGATGTTTTGGTCTCCTAAGACAAATTAATTGCTTCATTTATCAATATAAAGTGACTTTTACATATTTCCGTAGATTAATAATGCAAATGGTTGGCATATATTGTCATAATCGAATATAAGGAACAGCGAATGTTTACATCTATGTATGCTCAAAATAAAGGGGAACACACAAAAGCTAAATATCCATTACAGTAATACTGGTGTTCCACCCAAGACAGGATAGCTCATCAAACTAGTGCATCTAGCTATCACTTAGAAATGTGTTCCATTTACAAATGATTTTACAAACCGACCATCATTCAATAATTTACAAGGATTTGCAACACACTTTAACTGCCGAATCCCCTAACATCGTAAAGACCATATCTTTTAGCTTAACGTATACGCATATCTTGATGTATGTATATGTATGTACATATTATGTATGTAGTTTTGATAGTTCTGGAACTCTTTCTTGGTTGTAACTCGGAGTTTCACGCATAGTGCGATCATCAGACAACAGAGTTTCACGCATAGTGCGATCATCAAACTCCGAGTTACATCCAAGAAAGAGTTCCAGAACTATCAAAACTATTGCGCTCTGCCACTGCGGTATAGAGCACTGTCTTAGCCGATTGATACTCACCGAGTTATGTATGTATGTATGTATGTATGTATGTATGTATGTATGTATGTATGTATGCATGCATGTATGCATGTATGTATGTATGTATGTACGTATGTATGTATGTATGTATGTATGTATGTATCCATGTATGCATGCTGCAGAGCCAATCATGAACAAGCTAATTTCATCTGCCCCACATACACACTTGGTCGACAGTACGAAATAAATAGAACAGTATAACTTCCATAAATAGTAGACTGAGGGACAGGTTTGTTGAGAATAAAATAGATCACGTTGTCACACCATTTTACACAAACTCTCCTGACCAGAAATTTTTGCTTGGCCTTAGCTTTGAAGTACCATTAGCAAGGTGAAAATGAAAAATTAATATGCCAGTTCACATAGCTAAGGTTTTTCATCTCCAAACTTGGATTTGTTATTATAGCTGACACCCTCAATTCCGTTCTCTTTAAAGTAGCTCGCCCATCATGGGCACTTTGTTATGTTTGATGGCTGTGCCAAATCTTGTGGTATTTGAAGTGTAGTAAATAAAACTTCAAAAATTCAAAACTTTATCTGATTCAATAACCTGTTCAGGACATGTGCGCTTTGTTATGGCTGCTGTATGCACAAAATTATATGGAAATTGAAGTGTACATTCGTAAGTACATCTAAATGACTGAAAACCATTAATTATGCAATTTACTCATTGCATTTAAAAGCTACATCAACAACAATTAAAAACCATGCGCTGTTAAATCATTAAGTTCTAGCCTTGGATCTAAAATGCACATTTACCAAATTTCGTTTTAATTGAAAACAAAACACTGAGAGACAGACAGACAGACGGGCATACAGACAGACAGACAGGCAGGCAGGCAAACAGACAGACCAAGTACGTACACACAAACACATGCATGCACACACACACACACACACACACACACACACCACTAAAAGAACATTCCCTTACTGAAAGTCAGCTCGAATTGCTAGTTTGCTTTCTATTTTTCTATGTTTATTTTCTTTGCAAGTTGAATGTATCGTATTGTGTTGTATATTGCATTGTAATGCATTGTATTGTATTAATATTCCTCCTTCAATATAGGAGCATCCTATTGAGGTGAGGTAAATGTTACATAATTAAAAATCGAAAAAGAATAATATAATTTAGAAATCCCGAGAGAATGCATAAATTGATGGAAAGCATCATTAACAAGGAACTATCGACAGCACAGTGGAGGTATTGACAAAAAGATGATGACAACAAAGCTTACATAATATAATAACTCTAGTTTTCAGTGTAAAATATATGCTTGCACAAAATGGTTTTGGAAATCAGGTCATTTAACTAGTTGTTACATGGATCATGTCCAGACTCAAACCAGTTCTTCTTCTTATAAGAAAGATGCATGTGTACCACATTTCGTTTGATTTGAGCTAGTCAATTTTGATGAAACGATGACACAGACAAACAGGCAGGCAAGCAGACAGACACACATCACCTTCCCTTACTGACGGTAAATACAATAATTGCACAGCGTCCATCAATATAGTATGGTTATAAGCTAAAAAGAAGGTGTAAGCAAGGACAGAGGAAGTGGTTCTGAGAATCCGAAAGCCTTTACTACCTTTTACTCTTTTGCCTGCTCTTTTTACTACCTGTTATTCTTCAAGCCCCGCTTAACTCAAAGTTGAATCACCTTTTTAGACCATGATGTGTACTCTAATTTGTACAAAATCGACCATTTCATGAACTGGGCAAAACTACCAGAGCATTTCATGAACTGGAGAGTTTTACTGATGTGGTGTAACATATGTATCATCGTAAGGAGTAACGCGAGTGTTTCTTAATATATGTGTAAACTAATTATATGTCATAAAAAGCGCATAGCCATAACCTATGTCTATGAATGATAAATCGATCAGTTAGATGTTATCATACGCAATTGTGAAAATTAGATGAGGTTTCCATATTCTATTTGTAATCTACTTAATTCATAATGGGGTAAATCTTCTTTATGGCGACATCGCAGCAACAATCAATCGTCATCACTTTATCCACCTGGACATTTAACTTGGAGATGCTACATTTTCATCATTAAAAGTTAACATCAAACCATTATAGGTACATGTATATTTTACGAATCAGTGTATTTAATTTGAAGACTACTCTGGTAAGACATAGATTAATGTATGTGCTTTGCAAAATCCGTCTGGTTGTCTTTAGAAAACTTATTAACTTCCTCTGCATTATATTATGAGTACCTTAGACTATCTGACACGTAATTTCCGTTGACATATTTGCTATGAAAACATACTCAATGTATGAACAGGGTAGCTTTATCGGTCTGGTCACATTATTCAGTCGTTAAGTACTTTTTGTGTAATAATGCATCTACTTGCGTATACGTGCTTGCATGTGTGTACTGCGTGTGTACGACTACCTGCGTCCGCACGTGCGACTGCGTGTACGTGCGAATATGTTTACGCTCATTTTGTGTGTGACTCTCTCTCTCTCTCTCCCCCCTCTCCCCCCCTCTCTCTCTGTCTCTCTCTGTCTCTCTCTCTCTCTCTGTATGTCTCTCTCTCTCTCTCTCTCTCTCTCTCTCTCTCTCTCTCTCTCTCTCTCTCTCTCTCTCTCTCTCTCTGCCTCTCTCTCTGCCTGTGTGTGTATGTGTGTACCTGTGTGTTCATATGTCCAATAATTATATTTCTTTGCCCCTGGCAATCGATCAATGTGGCCTGGTTTGTTAGTGAATGTGTATGCGCTAGGACTGCTGTTTGCAAAACTACCATCAAGGTAAACTCACTTATTTTCATAGGAAAGGGTCATAATTGATTCTAGCGATCAACAGGGATTAATGTATTCTTTTAATTGCCTGTCATGGGGGCCGGTAAACACCATCTCTGTGGGACAAGTAATCCATTATTCATTAAACAAAGGGTTGCTACAGGGTATTTTTCCAACATAGCTGTTACATGTATGTACGCAACTGTGTGCTAGGTAAGCAGTACACAGCTACAGTAATGGGGTGTGCAAAACAGTTGTGGCACAGAGGCGGTATTCCACATCCATGCAACAGGCATATTTTTGGAAAACTATACCCTGTAACGGGGCTGTGAGGCACACAGTACAGCTGGTACATAGCTGTGCTCTTCTTCCTAGCACTAGGATGTGACCACATCCTGTGCACATTCTACTGCTAGGATGTACAAGGTTCCCTGTGATAAATATGTGTCTATCTGTCAGTTTGTTTGCCATATATACACACACTCTCTCTCTACCTTGACTTTCTCTGTCTCTGTCCCAGTCTGTCTGTCTGTCTGTCTGTCTGTCTATATGTCTCTCGCTCTCCCCTCTGTCTATTTCTCTCTGTATATTTATATTTGTATATATATATATATATATATATATATATATGTCTGTCTGTCTGTCTGTCTGTCTCCCTCCCTTCCTCCCTCCCTCGCTGTCTGTCTGTCTGTCTGTCTGTCTGTCTGTCTGTCTGTCTGTCTGTCTGTCTGTCTGTCTGTCTGTCTCTCTCTCTCTCTCTCTCTCTCTCTCTCTCTCTCTCTCTCTCTCTCTCTCTCTCTCTCTCTCTCTCTCTCTCTCTCTCTCTCTCTCTCTCTCTCTCTCTCAGGGCTGGCATGGATACCCTGTATTTCGAAAGTATTGCGAGGCAAATATAATATTAATCGCATAGTACTTTTAATCATAATCTGATTAAGATACATGTTAGTGTCACAGCTCGTATGGATCAGAAAATGTGTTATCAGTTCACGTTATGAGACGAACCTTCGAGACAAATTAATTAATTAAAAAAGTCAAGGTAAACTCATGACAATTAATATTAACGGTACTTACATCCCCACAATAGCCAATAAAATGACGGAACAGGATTAAATAGTAAATGTCACAATGTAGAAAGTCTCAATGCTCATCATGGGTAATATTGCTTACGGGCAACATTGTTTGATTATATCCCATCATACTAGCTTTGAGATTCTGAAATTGAATCTATCAAAGGTATAGGCTTTCATCTTGTTATCCTCATATAAAGTCGCATTAGCAAGTGTCAGCTAGACATTTCGTGGATGGCAGTAATATGATGAAAAATGATACAACGTTAACCTTTGAATGTCAAAATTTCGTTTGTACTTTAAACAATGGGTAAATTACGTACGAAAAGTCGACGTGCGCATAGATGTGTTTTGTGTGTAACGTGTTCTGGTTGGCTAGTTAGCTGTATGATTAGTATGTCTTGTGATCAGTTAGTCGATCGAGTAAACTATCTGTACACGTTGTGTACAGCCATATATGTTTATAACTCAAACATGATAAACCACGTACATCAGAATCTGGCGATTGAGAATTTTCACTAGTAGTATGGATATTATCATGTGAAAGTGCGTGAATGTGTGCGCTTGCGAGAAAGAATAAGTGTTGGTTTTTATTCAGTCAGTCAGTCAGTCAGTCAGTTAGCTAGTTAGTTTGTCTGTTAGTTAGTTAGTCAGTCAGTCAGTCAGTCAGTCAGCCAGTCAGTTAGTTAGTTAGTTAGTTAGTTAGTTACATAGTTTGTCAGTAAGTTAGTCAGTCAGTCAGTCAGTCAGTCAGTCAGTCAGTCATTCTGTCTGTCTGTCTGTCTGTCTGTCTGTTTGTTTGTTTGTCAGTTACTTAGTTAGCTAGTAATTAGTTAGTTAGTTACTTAGTTAGCTAGTTAGTTAGTTAGTTAGTTAGTTAGTTAGTTAGTTAGTTAGTTAGTTAGTCAATCAGTCAGTCAGTCAGTCAGTCAGTCAGTCAGTCGGTCAATTAGCCAGGCATGTCGTAAACCAGCCAGTCGATCACAGAGTTGTGTCCTTAGTCATACAGTAATTGAAGATGTCAACAAGCAATCGAGTGAGCGAGCCAGTCGTGAGTGAGTAAAATGTTTGTCGTCGGTCTCCGAGTATTGGAGTGGTTAAGCCCGTGCTTGCTAAAAGATGAGTAGGCAAGCGAGTGAGCGAGTTGTTGTATGTTGTTTATTTGCTCCTCATAAAAAAGAAAAGAAGTTACATCAACACTTGTCAATTTCAAAGGCTACACACCAAAGAGGAAAACATATATATAGATATGTTATGAGTGCTGAAACTAGTTGTCAAGGCACTTCATTGCACGAAGTAAATAACAATATATAGAAGCGTTTCATAATCAAATCACTGTTCCTATTTTGAGTACATAGTCGATAGAAAAAGATATCCCCTAAACTCCAGGCTATGAAATCAAACTCGATGAAATTTAAGGAAGTCACAGATTTATTTACATGGAGTTCAATGAAAAGTGTTACAGAATGATTATCTCAGAATATGGATGCATGGCGACATGGTGTCGTTCAAAGAGATTAGAAAGACGTCAGCAATTATTATACGGCAATCTTGATATATTTATTTAGCATCTAACTTAGAATGCCCCAATGTGGCTAGGATGTCATGATTTTTTTGAAACCATTTATCCGTGTTTGGAGAGCTACGTAGGTTTATATTTAAAGTAAAATGGCGATAATTGTTTGTTTATACAACAGAGAAAAGGGGGACGCGTAGTTTCTTCGTGAAAGACTGTCTTGTCTAATTGATCACATCCTTTCTCGTAGAGATATTATTTTACATTAGTTTTCAAATGACCTTAGGAGACTGTAGCCATGTGCATGGAGTTAATAAAAACACATTTTAAATTCGTATTGGTATCCACATTATATCAGGAATACATCATAAACATTTCTTTACTGACGACAATTTGAATCGAAAAGTCGTTAAAATGTCTGTCTGTCTGTCTGTCTGTCTGTCTGTCTGTCTGTCTGTCTGTCTGTCTGTCTGTGTGTCTGTCTGTGTGTATGTAAGTATGTATGTATGTATGTATGTATGTATGTATGTATTTATGCCTGCCTGCCTCTGTCTCTCACATTCGTTTTTGACTGAACAATGAATGCATAAATAGCTAGCAATTATACCATCCAAATGGATATCTTGTTTTTCTAAAATTTTAGAAGTGAACTATTTTAATTGCTTTGTACTATTAATCATTATGTGACTATACGATAGCAGTTTATGTCACAGTCTGTAAAGAACAATTTGGCATTAATTCAATAATGAGTCGAATTCTAATTAATTGGATGTAAATGTCACTGTACAAATTAAATGTTAACGATATTCACTTTCAGACAGTGACCAGTATATAGTGACGGAACAGGCTTAAATAATTAATATTACATTTTCTTGAAATGAAAAGGACATGCGTTCGCAATGAAGATCTAGAGTATGTCAATGCTAATGGTTATAGCGTTTACGGGCTATACATTGTTTGAGTATCCCATGATCATTCTAGCTCTGAGATTCTAAAATTGAATCCATCAAGGTTAAGGCTTTCATCTTGTTATCCTCACATAAAGTCGTATTATCAAGTGTCAGCTAGACATTTCGTGGATGGCAGTAATCTGTGCAATCATGATGTGACATGTTTTTACAACGTTAACCTTTGCATGATAACATGTCGTTTGTACTTTAAGACAGTGGGTGAATCATGGAACGAAATTTATGAACACGTTAGTTTGTTTGTGAGTAAGGATTTCTGGTTGGTCAGCTGTAATTAGTTAACATTTGTGATATGATAGAGACGAACGAGTAATCGATCTGCATAAAGCTAGACCATACATGATTATTGAAGTCCTCGTTCACTACAGTACAGTCATGGTTGAATTATAGGCAAGCCACTAAAATCCGTTTTCACCAGGCCTAGGAAGACTCCATGTTAGCGCATGGCTGAGTATAATACACGGGGAACCTTTTACAGCCTTAGCACTAGGATGTACTTACTGGCTTAGAAATGACAGGTTAAACCATACGATTCTTTGTATGTTGTTAATCTTCTTCCCTTTCTGTGGAGTCTCCGTAAATATTAATTTCTTCTTATATAGCCGCTGTTTTTTCCAGAGATTGTAACAGTTACAGAGTATTCCGAGAAATCTTAGTTTGCAATTGTCAATCTTAAGCGCCAATTAATATCCCTGCCATGCCACTTAGAGATAGGTCCGGGATCTACTAAAGGATAAACCCTGACCATTTTGGGTTTTCATATTATGAGTTGTAAATTCACGTGTATGCAAAGCTACGGGAGGGGGGGGGGGTACGTTTTCAAATTTCTGTAGCGTTATATTAGTGTTGATTGACACCATGTCGTGCGATGTCTACACTTCGTAGCGAATTAATCAAATACCTGGTGTTTGGCAAGGCAGGAGTATTCGTTCTACCGATGATAGTGATTGTGCTGTTTGTATACGACAATTGTATATTCGATTTCTGTGAGAGGAAAGCTATTCAAGCACAGGTTTCGATGTTGAAGGGAGAGATCTCTTTCACACCTTCTTTCTACCGAAACTTAACGATCTACTTAAATGGTACTCACGTATTCCCGTTAAACGCCAATAGTCACCCGATTCTGTTTATGTACCTGTATAGATGTTCACCCACCTTCAGAAACGTAAGGATCTTTATTCAATAATAACATAAAGTAATACATTATACAGAATATAGAGATCTTTAACGTCGATGGTAGATACACACCTATACTATATACAATCAAGAGAGTGACTGACTATTAGAGTTTAAAAAGGAATACGAAGCCATCGAATTTAAAAAGGCCTAGTACCAGATAGTAAAATATTTACATGTAACATTATTACCATTTGAAGAATCACTATACTACATGTATGTAATCATGACTAGTCATATTATGCTATACGTCAAACATATAAGGAAATCCATTTTATCCACTGTCGTATAACAGACGTACATTGATCATCATTCATCGAGACCAGGTAGTAGTGCTACTTATATATGTTTATTTATTTATTTATTTATTTATTTATTTATTTATTTATTTATTTATTCAAAAAAATAGCATATAGGGTCTAAACATACATAAATCCTGCCGCCTCTCATCCTTTGGTTCTCTATATCGGTCTATCTTTAAATCTATCCAGCTTTCTGTTTGTTTCTGCTGGGTTTTTTTCTGTGCATATTTCGATGTCTCTATGCCTCACTGTACTCTTTCTGTACTGTCACACACGCATAAAAACACAAACTCTCTCCTCTCTGTCTTTGTCTGTCCGTTCGTCCGTCCGTATGTCTGTCTGTCTGTCTGTCTATCTATCTATCTGTATGTATGTATGTATGTATGCATGCATGTATGTATGTATGTATGTATGTATGTATGTATGTATGTATGTATGTATGTTTGCATTATGTAGGTAGGTACTGTGTATGTATGTATGTATGTATGTATGTCTCAGTATATATGTGTCTGTCAGTCTGTCTGTCTGTCTGTCTTTGTCTCTCTCACCCTTTGTCGACTGAACGATGAATGCAGAAATAACTAGCAATTATACCGTCCAAATGGGTTATCTTGTATTTCGAAACTATAATTATAAGTGAACCTATTTAATTGCATTGTACTATTAATCATTAAGTGTCTACGATTCAGAAACAAAATACCATTAATTCATCAATACTGAGATGAATTCCAATGAATTAATCAATTAATTGAATGAATGTAAATGTCACTGTAAAAAATAATTAATTGTAAATGTTAACGATATTCAAGCATGACCAATATATAATGACGGAACAGGCTTCAAAAGTAAATATTACGTTTTCGTGTGCTTGAAAGGAAATGCATTCGCAATGATGCTCTTGAGTGTGTCAAAGCTTATGGTAACAGTGTTTATGGGCAATGTATTGTTTGATTATCCCATGATCGTACTAGCTTTGAGATTCTAAAACTGAATCCATTAAAGGTAAGGCTTTCATCTTGTTATCCTCATCTGAAGTCCTATTATCAAGTGTCAGTTAGACATTTTGTAGATGGCAGTAATATGTGCAATCATGATGATGTAACATATTTTCTATGTATAATGTTAACCTTTGCATGGCAAAAGTCGTTAAGTACTTAAGACAGTGGATGAATCATGAAAGCAATACTTAGTGTGTTTGTGAGTAAGGTGTTTAGGTTGGCCAGTTAGTTATGATTTATGAAATGAAAGAGACGAACGAGTGATCGATCTGTACACAGCAAAGCCATATATATGATTATAATTCAAACAAGACTCGAGGGCTTCAATAAGCGAGCCATTAAAAATTGTTTGTCACCGGGCTAGGCCTAGGAAGGCCCCGAGATTGCGCATGGTTGAGTGTAATAGGGAACATGTACACCTTAGCACTAGGATGTGCACATGCTAATGCTAGGAAGAAGAAGCCCTGGTACATGGTTGTGAAAAATATGCCTTTTGCTTGGATGTGGAAAACCACCTCTGTGCCACGACTGGTTTGCACATCCCAGTACCATAGCTGTGTAAATGCACAACATGCACACAGCTGTGCACATCCACGTAACAGTTATCATGGTGAAATAATACCCTGCAGCAACCCTTTTGTTCATATCCGACTAGCATTGCTTACACACGGTTGTGGGAGATACCGCTGTTACAGCAATGTTGACATAGCTGGTGCATGGTTATATGGTAAATACCTACGTTACGGCTATGCTCACATGCTGGTGCATGGCTGTGGGAAAAAGATTGTGTACGTGGATATTATAAAAACCTATGCAGCATTGCTATTTTTAGCATCGATGTTATCAGTCGATAAAAAGTAGTCACTTGGTCGATTGATAAAATACGTTGGCTATAAGACAATGTCTCAATACGTCATATCGAAGGAAAAGGAGTGCAATTACGGAGTTCATAGTTATCAATTTTAGGAATGCACATGACAGAAAGAGTGTATAATATTAGTACCCTAAGCTAGTACAAGTCGCTGTCTTAAGAGCTATCACTATGAAACCGTTTTTATATTGAAATCAGACGCACGTACACTTATAGACTTAAGTTATACTTGACGATTTAATCAACATACACCTTTCCATCCTACTTCATTTCTAAGATTTTATACCAATACATTTAAGACGTTAGCCTTATTTAGTTTGTATACAATGTCTGAACCAGGGAAATGTAGTGGGTTTTTTGATGATTCAACACATTGCCGCTATTGGAGCTATTGCAAACGTTTAGTCTGCGTTTTTTATAGAATCAGGCAAACGTAAGATACAAGACACACAACAATTTACGTAATCTGCGTCATAGCTCTGACGAAACAATGACGTAAATCATCATAATTTAGCTTTATTGCAATTAATAGCTGATGCTGATTACGTCACTATAAACTGCAGTGAAAAGAAGCTAACGCGTGTGATAGCTTTGATTTCTGTCAACGAGTTTTGAAGTGTAATAAAAGGTTGGCATACTGCTGAAATGAATCCTAGTGAGGCATGGCATTTGGATCATTTTGATATCAAAGAAAACATACATAGGAGGCCAAATATAGTTTCCTTCTCTAATGACAATAGCTGACGTCAAAGTGAAGATATCATTTTCCGATTTCCGGTAGCTGAGTATTATGATTTTATCATTACTTACCTTGAAAGTTGACTCTTGATTTTAAAAGCATCGCGGCGATGTAAAAGGCTTGATGCTCGTAAAACGCAGTTTTTGAGTATCGTATTCTGACAGAACCTATGCGAAAAAGGAATTGTGGTTTCTTTAAAACACTTTACAAGTCACCTGCTTCAAATCAGTTGAACCATCGTCGGAGTTAAGGTAGCTTGCCATCTCTTCACCATTCGAGCTTTTTTATGATGCAGTCGTTTTACGTTATATTTGAGTGTGTGTATATAGTAACATTACTTTCATCATCAAAAATATCAAGAAGCTAAGGACACAGATCTAAAGACAACCTAAGTTCGAATTAAAGACACGTCAATTTGTAGCGAGGTTAGGTCGATGATATTATATCACGTGGTACTGGAAGAAACGCCAGTGTATGTCAGTATACATTAACAATATTACGTATGCTGCTCAAGTATTAAAATGCGATTCACACCCATTACATGTTTTCCCTCAAATCGTTCAAGTAACTATTTCTAAACAGGGAATCCCACCACTCGTGAAATAATACTTAATAATAAAATTTTACCACTATTTACATTGACTAGATTTCCTACAACCACAATTAGAACCTATAAGTTATTACCTTTTCGAAGTGCCGAAATTTAGTTTACTTCTACTTATACTTATAACTGACATAGCAACGCCCATATAACATTGGGCAAAAAAACATGTTTTGTTTTCTGATAACATGACTTCAAAAAGTAGGGTAGTTTTATTTTTTTTCCATATTGTTTTTGATGGGAAATTGCTTCGAACCCAAGACAAGATACTCTTTGGTCACGAAGTAGTATAATTGTTACTGCTCCGAAAGCCCACCGGCCCAAGTCGCACATTTACATTCTTATGTCACAATAGTTCTGTGATAGATTGATGAAGTGTAAAAGAAGCAATTGATTGAAGACAATTATACGCGGTGAACTAGACGAACACAATATGCAGACTGTGGTGTATGAATTCAGCTTGCATTTTTGAAAGACTGGATCTCTCTTGAATGAGTTTACTAAATAAAATTGATCAAAGATACTTTGGCCAGAAAATACACACGGAAATAGAAGTAAATTGTCACCATTTTTACTATCTTAATTTTTTTCAATGTTAAACTATGGTTGGTCAGGTTACCTGAAACACAAGCTTTTTGTATTTGGCCTAATATATATATATATATATATATATATATATATATATATATATATATATATATATATATATATATATATATATATATATATATATATATAATTGACTGGATGTAGATAAAACCACATAAAAGTGCTCAATACGGGTAGTAGAGCGAATTATATACAGGTTTTGAAAATTTGAACCAAATTATATGCTATAGACCCTACAGAACTGTTTCGTGAGGTGCGTAGTCCTCACTCATCAGGGGCAGAATGGAATATAGTATCTGCGTTTCCTTACCGTTAAATTCTATAATTCTAATGTTCCTAACAGGGAATATCTACCTAGTAACATAGCGTATTAGCATAGTTAATTGTTCTGCAATAATGATTTATGTCTATGCCTACACGACGACACAAGTTCATTTCGTTTATTTAGAGTACAACGATGAGGTTGACAAATTATAATATACTTTTCAGTTATGCAGAGATTACATCTCTGACTGGAGCTGTTGTACGGTCGCGCGCGTGCGATAATTTTCCATGTGATGTCGTAATCAATTTCTTTATCCTTAAGAAATCATACATACTTTTTTTTTCTTTTTTTTTTTTATATTATTTTTTTTTATTTTCCAAAAGAATATAGTATCAACAAAAAGGAAGGAAAAGAAAAGGAGAAAGGGTTACATTGCACGGTATAAATTGCTATAAAATGCTATAAAGTGATTGGAATCCTATAATGCAGAAGTATCACTCGATTCTTAGATTGTCCCACTTGTTCGAGCAAATTTCTAGCTTATTTTTCCTCTTCGCTATAAAAATCTCTGTCTCTCTAGCGATTCTGACATTTACTTTGACAAGATTGAATGAAGGAATAGCTTTCCTAATTTTGCAATCATAGACTGTTTTTTTGACAATCAAAATAAGATGGTTGAACAGTATGTTGAATGATGGGTCACCAAGAAGTATCTGCTTAGTAGACAATGTCAATGGTGAATTAATAGCTTTCCCCCACAAGAGAAGAAAGCTTTTCCAAATAACAACAACACATTCACACTTAACAAACAAATGAACAAGGGTTTCATCCTCCATATTGCAAAATGTACAGTAGCTACTGTTGACTCTCGGGGGATTCATACGACATAACACATAATTTGTATAGAGTATATTATGTAAAATTTTAAACTGAAATTCTTGGAGCTTTGAATTCATCGTCGTCCAAAAAGGCAAGGTAAAGATTTTTGACCACTCATCGTTTTGGATGTCAAGAAAACTTGCAAAATAAATTTTAGCCTTAGGGGGGATAAAGTAATCTGATGTCAATCTTTTCGTGATATGCCTAGTTTTGCATTCATTAAGACGTGTTAGTTTGCCACAATTAAGAAAACCAATTGGTATCTCTGGCCTTACAATCTCTGCCTTGCCCTTTTTCCATGGAGTCGGAATCGAATGCAAAATACCGTACCAACATAAAAGATTATTGTGATTACACCCTAGACGAGAGAGTTCCTCCCAGCCTTTCAACTTATTTTCTTCCTTAAAAATATCAGCAACAAATACAATTCCTATTCCGTATAAAAACTGGTTAAATACAGACTTATGATTCACGAGAATTTCTGAATTGTTCCAGATAACTTGGTGTTCTGTAGGGAGATTAGAAATATAATTGATTTCACTCCAACACACAAGGCTTTCTTTAAAGAAACTTGGAAGTACAACTGGCAATAAATTTACATTATAATTACATCGCAAAATAAGCTTACCACCAATAGGCCTCAGAAAGAAGTCTAATATTAATTTCCATGGGTGTTTGAAATCATCAACATGGTATCTACTTAGCCAAGTTACTCTGAAGGCCTTGTACAAAGCAAAAATATCAATCATACCTAACCCCCCCTCATTAATATCACCAATCAATGTGTTTCTACTAATTCTATCCGGACCTTTCCATATGAAACGGTGAATATGACTATTTAAAATCTTAATATCCCTTTTCTTGACTTGGATGAGATTAAAAATATACAGAAACTTTGGGATGATAAGTGACTTTATGATTTGAATCTTACCAATCAAAGTTAGCCCTCTAGAGTTCCAAAGGTTGAGTAAACGATGCATAGACTTAAGCGGGGCCGATATATTTTCCGAATATGCAAGTGAAGTGTTGTAGGAAAAGAATATTCCGACAATTTTTATTGGCGTTTTAGACCATTTGAAGTCAAAAGGCTCATCCTGTCTATGCCTCCATTTACCCAGCCACATTGCTTCTGTTTTACAACGGTTGAGTGAGAGACCAGAAGCAGAATGGAAATTACGCAGCAGAGACATAAGATTTACTACAGAGTCTTCGTCTGATATAAAACATGTTAAATCGTCCGCAAATGCAGAATTCTTGACCTGTGTACCTGAAATGTCTATGCCCTTTATGGAATCTTTTTGAATAATTGATACTAAAAGTATTTCTAGACCTAAAATAAACAGTATGGGGGATAGGGGGTCGCCTTGGCGTACACCTCTTTTGATGTCAAAATATCCTGTGGTGAGTCCCCGATTCATAACACAGCTGCTTGGGTTCGAATAGAATAAATGAATCCATTTACTTAAGGAGGTACCAAAATTAAACTTATCTAGAGTTTTAAATAAAAAAGGCCACTCCAGACTGTCGAAGGCTTTCTCAAAATCTAATGCGACAAGAATTCCTGGTAGGTCTACTATTTTCGTATACTCCATGATACCTTCAATAATACGAACACAGTCCCCAATCTGACGTCCTTTGATAAATGCTGACTGGGTTTCATTAATTACAAAAGGGAGAACCTTCTCTAGGCGCTTAGCGATGCATTTCGCACCAATTTTGTAGTCTACATTGAGTAAAGTAATTGGCCTCCAATTCTTAATAAAAGCACTTCCACAAGGGAACAACCTCAGGAAAATCTTCAATCGTAACACAATTAAAATTAGTTACAGTTGTGTAACTAATACTAAACGTCTCATCGACAACCACAATAAAACACAACTGTCTACCCAGAACGGCTGTAAAAACGAGAATACTAAGTTATGTAACTGTCGCGTAAAGGATACATGTCCCCTGGACGGGAAATGTTTACAAAAGAGCGTGGTATACCAGGCAACAGTTCAGCGTAAAGACACCAATATCCGCGAAACGTATGTCGGACTTACTGAAAACGAGTTCAAGACACGGTACAGGAACCATACAGCTTCATTCCGCAACAATTTGTCAAGAAATTCAACAGAACTAAGTAAGTATGTATGGTTTCTTAAGGATAAAGAAATTGATTACGACATCACATGGAAAATTATCGCACGCGCGCGACCGTACAACAGCTCCAGTCAGAGACGTAATCTCTGCATAACTGAAAAGTATATTATAATTTGTCAACCTCATCGTTGTACTCTAAATAAACGAAATGAACTTGTGTCGTCGTGTAGGCATAGACATAAATCATTATTGCAGAACAATTAACTATGCTAATACGCTATGTTACTAGGTAGATATTCCCTGTTAGGAACATTAGAATTATAGAATTTAACGGTAAGGAAACGCAGATACTATATTCCATTCTGCCCCTGATGAGTGAGGACTACGCACCTCACGAAACAGTTCTGTAGGGTCTATAGCATATAATTTGGTTCAAATTTTCAAAACCTGTATATATATATATATATATACATGTATGTATATATATATATATATATATATATATATATATATATATATATATATATATATATATATATATATATATAATGTAAAGTGAGTTCAGAGATCTCGGCGATGGATGTTTTTTTCTTCAAATGTATTCAGTACATGTTTATTACTTTTTTGTTTACTTCACCCTCTTTTAATTTGTAATCATTGTCTGTGTCATCTCTTCTGTTAATCTAACTGTCTGTCCACATCCTATTCATTAA
Organism: Glandiceps talaboti; assembly: GCF_964340395.1. Taxonomy (NCBI): domain Eukaryota; kingdom Metazoa; phylum Hemichordata; class Enteropneusta; family Spengelidae; genus Glandiceps; species Glandiceps talaboti. The sequence goes on from NC_135554.1 coordinate 13,018,330, forward strand.
TATATATTTGCCTCTCGAATGCACTGTATCTCTCATTTGTTTGTATAGCTTAAGAAAGTGAATAATTTATATGTATACACATATTCGATCACCTATAGATTATCAAACTTATCTTCTCTGAAAATTGTATCACTCATTAATTCATGAAAGGAAACTTCCAAGGCTCAAAGGTATAAGCTCAGCGTTGTGCATTAGTGATATATAATATTTCGTAAAATGTAAGATTTAAATTCCCTGGGTAGAACTACCAAACGCTACAGAATTATGAAAATCCACAGCCCAGAAATTTAACTATTTATGAATATCGTCAACGGTTGCACAGGGTTGTTTAACTAATATATTTGTGAATTGGACAAGAATTGTAACTTTATCTCCAACAAGCGAAAGCTCGACAAACATGTCAACAGTGTAGAGAATTGTAACTTCTGATGATTGCACATGTTGTTTTTTTCTTAATATCTATAAGGTATAAATACATATGCTGGACCTTCTTATGGTGAAAGACAATTTCTGCTTAGGGAGGTGAGATGATCGTAATTCGATGCAGGGTGATTATGACTCAAGGCCAATCTGTTGATCCTAGTGTTACCTTAATATAGATAACAAGTAATTCCTTTCGGGTAGCTGGTTTCACAGGAGTGGTGGATTATGTATTAGAAAAGGTACATTTTTGGTCATGTTAACAGTATCCACGTGCAAAAAAGATCGTACTACATATACGTCGCGATGTTGATCACGTTGACAGATTTATATTGGATCAATAGTCAACAACACGATCAAGTAAGGCAACCTAGCGACGTTTTATTTGAAATGGTAAAACAATTTCTTTTGAAGGCAGACTTTGAAAAGAAGTCTTATGTTAATTTAAGCGTTGAAATAAACTGATTGTGTTAAATTGGCACCTAATGGTTAAGCTAATAACTTTGGCGCCAATCAAATTAAAAGAATGACGGCTATTTTTTCTCACAAAGCGCTAGCCGACGTTTGCCAAGTAGAACTTGGCGACTCTGGTTAAATATATAATAGCGTCTAGCTCAGTGTTAAAAACAAATTTGACCCCTGTTTGTTTTAATCTTTATAACTCGTGTGATCTACCAATTACACCTGATGAGCATTGTTGGTCAAAACATGCTTTAGCTAACACCCTCAAAATTGTTAACCATTTACATTGGCTATAATATCATTGTCATGGCCGAAAATGATTCTGAAAAAGAGAGTAATGCATCTAGAGAACATTAAAATACATCACAGCGTCCATCACAATATTTAATTATTTGATCAAGGTGAAGTACATCACATAGTTTTCAGAGGGAAAAATGGCAGGCAAAGCGTACATTTAAAATTCAGCTGATCTGCTTTCATTTTAAACAAGACACAAAATCTGAATGTAGAAAGCCATAGTGTGATCACCTTACAGTCATAAAACTAGAATTCGTTATAGCCCATATATATATATATATATATATATATATATATATATATATATATATATATATATATATATACATATATATATATATATATATATATATATATATATATATATATAGACAGACAGACAGACAGGCAGACGGACGGACGGACGGACGGAGATAGATAGATAGATAGATAGATAGATAGATAGATAGATAGATAGATAGATAGATAGATAGATAGATAGATAGATAGATAGATAGATAGATAGATAGATAGATAGATAGATAGATAGATAGATAGATAGATAGATAGATAGATAGATAGATAGATAGATAAACAGATAGATAGACATGTATATCTTGAATTAACTTGGCGGCGCCATCCATCTGAGGCGCCCATTGCAGTAATGGGCCATACTTAGGTGCTACTGAACACAAACATGTACACAACAATCTCAACACTCAGCTTTCCTACATGGTGCGTCGGCGTGATGCCTTTGCAGTCTGAAGTACGACATTTACAGTTTGATAGAATTGTGTTTATCTGTAATTAGGTTATTAACAATAATATCATCTCCATCGCATGAATACTCAATACAAAAATCGTATCACTCTTGAATGTATAATTCGGTAAAATTTAAAATACAACTGTCGATCCTATTTTAAACTGGCGACCCTAACCACTTTTTTTTAAATATTTAAATCGAAAAGATAAGACATTCTTTGTCTTGTTGACCTTCACGCACGTCTGTTTCTTTTCTCCAATGATGCCTGTACATATTTGATCAAGCTATGATCGCAGAATGTGTATTCTGAATCGTTTGATTTGGAGTTGAAGCAATACACATTTCAAAACTAAAAACAATTCAAAATATATTTTTTAATTAAATAAAATCCAGACCTCCTCACCGTATTTTCTGAGGCCATTATGTCGGGAACACGTAATTGTCCTTTTTATTTTCGTCTTATGTTAAACAGACTTAGGACATTCCATCAAGAACATTACTGAAATATCATATTCCAAAAGTATTAGTGGAGTTAACACATGTTTTGCTAATATTTGCCATACTGGTTTAGGTAATACTGGTGTGAGCGTAAAAAAAAAACATATAAAGTGAGTATATATCAGATAACAAATTTCAAGATTTTGTTTTGGAACACAAATACGGATGCAGTAATATCAGAAATTGTTTTTTGGTAGCTAAAACATTACCTATGTCTTAAGCCAGAGACCGATCCTCGATCAGTAACCTCGATCATACATATTAATGACTTATAATAGAGAAGGGCTATCAGTTTTTATCAAGGAAAGTTTTCAGGAGTGACACAGGGCTAAGGGTCAAGTCTTGGCGAGTCATCTATACATGCCATGACATGGAAAACCCAATATGCCGGTGCCAGTTTCTATGTATATATGCGTCACCACAACTTCGGCTTCCGCATTTCCATGTTTTATTTCCGTTTTATAGGTTAAGGAGGTGTTGACAGGTGAGAGGAAAGATTGATCGCCGTGTACATGACAGTGTAAACATATAATACATAAAATAAAAGGCATCCTGACGTAATGCATGTCAGACTCTGGATTGATCTTTGATCAGAGCTCAGATTGTTGTATTCTAGTGTATATATATCATCACCAAGATGAGAAATTTGACTGTTTTACGATGTCTATGAGTTCGTTTAAGATTATACATTGATTATATACAGTAGGAATAGATAGTTATGGTTATTTTGTGGTGTAGAATGAATAATTTACGTCTTGAATAAGCTCACTTACTTGATAATTCAATTGGCTGTCGAATAGCGCGCGCCAAACGTCTTTTACATTATGGCCATCATCCTATATTTGACTTATGGGCATTTGTATATAATTATTACATGATAAAATCATAATTAATTATATTCAATGAGTATTTGAGAAACGTTTTATCTCCTGTGTCCCTTTATCACTCCCCTGAATTAAAAATGAAGCAAAATGTTGTCGACCTGTTATCCTTATTCCATAACAAAAATATATATAATACAAAAAGTTGTCAGATAGACACAACTGTGACTGTGTATATTGCTAAATGAAGCATAAGGAAATGGAAAACTGCTTTCAACGTTTCGCTGCAATTTGTATTTGCAACATTTTCCATATTTTGCCGTAAAACAATCCAATTAAATAACCAAACAGCATTTTATCAACCTTTCCTGCAAAACAATCTTGAAAATTAACATTTAACGGAAACGAGAAGGCGGGGAGTATGCCATCACTAACGTAATGGGATACAGGGAAGCAAATCTCGGTAGATTAATTCGTTTTCGCCTATTTACATGTTTTTTTTCCCTAAAGCGAAATAGCTGTAAGTTCAAAATCATTGTAATCATATTTTTGTTCTACAAATCAAAGTTTAAATTTACGTCTGATTTGTTTTTAAATTTGATATATTGATTTAATAATATGCTATTCAATAATTTATAATGCGTCAAAAATGAATAACTGTTATTCAGATTCATCCATGACAATTTTTAGAACTTCATTTTTTTAAAACTCTTGATTGTTATGTCTACATGTTCTACATCGCGATCGGTGTGTCGACAATACAATTCAATTGACATGTGCTGTTTTGTTCCACTCCACTGAATCGCTGTTATCAAGGTAACCTTTGATATGCCAATGGGACGATGAGGCTGAATGCCAACGGAGTTCTCGTAGAAAGATATGGTTAAATGATTGGTGTAATTGCACACATTTTAGATGTATCTTTTAATCGATTCATAAGAACAGAACAGCAAATGTACATTGTATGTCTTGCTACTAACTCCAACTGATAAGAAAATTACGATATTTAATTTGTGTATGTCAGCACGACTAAAAGTGTGTATTGTCTTGTTATGAAAACGGTATAGCATTATATACAAACCTAGATAATCACGTCAAGAAAACTGATTGATGAGGTCGCACTGTACTGATCGTTTAACCATTGTCTGTCGGCAATTTCTTTTGGGTGATGATGTATTTTGTGGACACATCACATACCCCTTTTATATAAATGTTATTTCTGATTTAGTATCTCAGACTGGGTATGTATGCATGTAATAAATGCCACCCGGGTCAATACACGCCGATGTAGGAGGCGTGTATTGCTCGGATGGCATTTATCTTGTACCCCAACTAATGATTCAATGGTGTTATATTCTATGTATGTATCTATGCATATATGTATTATGTACGTAGGTGGGTAGGTACTGAGTAGGTATGTATGTACGTAGGTAGGTTGGTAGGTACGTAGGTAGGTACGTAGGTATACACTAAGTAGTGTAAAATAAATTGTTGGTAATTGACAATTACGTATTTCCACTTAACATGACAATCATATAGGAATGTGATATGATGTAATGACATATAATGTAATATTGACAAGGTAAAATAAAGACAAATTAAAGTATCCTTCAATCACTGACAGCTGTATTTAAATATATTGAGGATATTAGACATCATTCGTCTCAGTGAAAATAAGTAACATATATCTAGTAAATACAACAGTGTGGACATTGCATTGCAAGCTATCAAGAAGTCATGTATATGATATGGAAATTTAATAAAAAGTAATTTTCCTAAAAGTTTCTGTTTCTTTGTCAACATAATGAATATTGCACGTGCAATGCAATATTGATCCATGTATCCAGGGAGATTGTGAAAAACAGAGAGAGAAACATAGCCAGAAAGACACAAGCAGGAGGACGGACGGACGGACGGACGGACGGACGGACGGACGGACGGACGGACGGACGGACGGACGGACGGACGGACGGACGGACGGACAGACAGACAGACAGACAGACAGACAGACAGACAGACAGACAGACAGACAGACAGACAGACAGACAGACAGACAGACAGACAGACAGACAGACAGACAGACAGACAGACAGACAGACAGACAGACAGACATGACAGAGTTGATTATGTCCTATATTATTTTCCACTTCAGTTTTCTTGGTAATATCAAAATTTACTGAATACATGGACTAAAACATACCACAGCTGATTGATTCAACAATTCAAGCTAAATCAAAATATCAGTATTCACCAGTAGAGCGACCGAAATGAAGATTATTACTCTATTCGTCAAGATTATGCCTTTAGTTTTGAATCTTTTTCCTACTACAGTAATTAATATCCAAGTCGGCCAACTCAAAGCCCGTTAAATAACACCCACGTACGTATAAGTTCCAACATTGCCGTATAGACTGTTGGTAGTGTACGTTTCCTGAATGAATCATTTATTGTATAATTCCCTCTAGCAATGAACTTGAGTAAAATGAAAGTCACGACATAAGCCCCTTTCTTCATATCAATGGAGTAACATCTGCTTCGATGTCACCGGCATAGCTTTAGGTATTTTAATACCTTCCGATAGGATAATGTGATTTAGAGAACTAGTCAAATGAAGGATAAATATATTCAATGTATAGGTAAACTTAATCCCTAAAGTCCATGTGTCAATGAGGAGTGTCAAGGTTTGTGTGATACGTAGTGGTCATACAAGAAAATGAAATGATTTACTGTAATAGTGTGTTCCCTTTCGATTGAATATTTTGCACACAATCTTTATGCCTTTTCAAATCTCTTCAAATTCAACTTCTTTCTCACATAAATAACATGATTCACATTACAAATGTAATTAAAAAACACGCTCGTGTTATCAGTAATATTGTCTTCTTTATAAATCTTGACTTTCCGCGTGTGTGTGTGTGTGTTTACACTTTACGTAGGAATAAATAAGACTAGATCAAGTTAGCCACGTTATACTAAAAGGCTTAACAATTGCTATGATTGAACGCTAAGTTACTGATTACACGCCGTCTTCATTCAGTCAACTATTTCTACTATATGTCTTACCTGAAGATATCATAAAGCCAGGCAATGACATGCATTGTGAGATACATTTAACGTCGTTCAATATTACATGTAAAAACACCTGTCGGTTTTTGTCAACATTTAAACTATACAATCGTCTTCCGTAAGTAACTAATAAGACAGATAGTATAACTTGATGTTTATTTATCCAAACAAACAAAAAGTTTCCAGCTTGTAGGACTATATGTAGCATCGTTTATCTCAGACATCTCATTTTCAAGTGAAGAACAATCAATACCTTATATATAAGTACAGTTTAATTTCACAGCTGCACATTTTCGAATTAAACCTATCTCTGGGTATAATGCAATTTTATTAGGCAGGGTCATAGAATGCGCCTTAACAACATCTATGGCTAGATGTACTCTACGTTACCATTTATTTCATACCAAAAAGTGACATAAATTAAACATTTATTGCCAAGACTGGGCATGGCATATAATCAAAGTTTCATACTGAGTTATTGATACCTAGTTCATATTGCTTATTCTACAATACACTTATTATTATATATTGTTTTAAATGAAAAATGTCAGTGATATAAGGTTTAGTTCCAGTACACGGGTTGTCAATTTTTAACCATGATGATCCTTTATTCAGAGTACTAGTCCCACATTGAGGTTCGAAATAGCTTTAGCTGAGAATAATTCTGGGCAAAAGTCTCTGCACGCGCAGGCAATATCACCGCGATGGCAATAGTACACTTCAAGAAGGTCATGTGATTCGATTCTGACCAGTGACAGCCTGTGTACGAACGTTAAGGGGTAATGCAAATGACTTCACTTCATTTAATGCAAGTAAACTTGTGAATTTGTCAACCATCCATGGATTTGTGATTTTGCAAATAATCATATTCCGTAAAGTAAAAGCTAAACGTGCTAACTGTGAATTTGGTGACAAGTTGAAGGTAATATAACAGAAGCATTAGCCAACAAGTTTGTGAATTGACAAAGCTTTATCCTTCATTTGATTCTTTCTTTTAACAATTCAATCTACGTCATACTTGTGTTTATTTGGCGACAGTGAACCAAAGACACTTGCATATTTAGTTATGTATGTATGTATGTATGTATGTATGTATGTATGTATGTATGAAAAGTCAAGGAGGGGTCTGATGATTAAACTTGAAAATCATAGCAGCATGAAGAGAAAAGAAACTAACTTTTCAAAACGTTATTTTGTAGTCGTATCTTTCTTGTAATTGTATCCTTGCTAGTATTGATTTTACAAGGGCGGCGACCTTATGTTGAAGTGTCTTATATACCCATGTCGTACGACTCTACTCCCCCTATCGTCTAGTTTAATACTTTCACTGACACTGTTGCATTTCCCCCTCTCATCCCAACTTCACCAGTGGTCATGTTCATGTTTGATTCATAAAGACACTACCAAAATCCTGATTGAATCCTCTCAAAGATGAATAGTAAGTTATGGACTTGTGAACAAGCAATTCAGAGGGTTGATGTTTCCTGATGGTGTGACTGAGGTGAATCTTAAACATACATTTTGATCTTTCTTTTTACCCACTAAAATTAACCAATAACATATAATTCCAACTTCTGAAAGGCTAAAAAAGATGTTCTATATTAATGCCAATCCAATGTTATGAATTCAAAATTGAAGTTTGAAAGCTTTTTATATACAGATATATAGAGAACATGGTAGGTCACCATGCTCGTTTTCAAATACACGCAGAGAAAATACAGAAAACAGACCAAGCTCTAATAAGATCACGTCATTTCTGTATGAATTTCTACTAACTTAGAGGGTCCAATATATTTCCACTTGAAAGATGTAATTATTGTTCATATTTTCGAAATGGCAAAAGCATTACCTCCTAAACCAAAAAACCTGGAGTCATTGAAATAAAGTAACCCCCCCATATTTTTGTACAAGATAAATGGACCTCTAGCTTTTTCATTATTTGTTCAATCTTTTACTACATGCGCATAATTATTATGATCGTGACTTTCAATTGTCTAGTCTAGCAAATGTAAAATCTCAATTGAAAATGTTTCAAAGCAAATTGCCAAGTTTTGCCACGCACATACAGATGGAATGCGCACACGAATTCGGTGTACTTATATTTAAGTAAATAGACTATATTTACATTGAATGAACTTTATATTCATATTGTCGCAGCTGCCATGCCATTTAAAAATAAAGTAAAATGATGATCTACACGATCTATAATATTGGCAGGATACAATAGAATGATAAATGCAAGAATATCCATTAGTCAGAAGCACAAGCCAGCACGACATCTCGGTAATGATGATCTATTTTGCCCTAATAAAAGAAGGCAAACAAAGATGATACCTAATACCTTCTAAGAAACCTGTTACAAGTTGCGACGGTAACGTTCCCGCAAAAAAATTCTTGCCCGGCCTTACCTCATTTCCAAAAGAATTGATCAACGTTAATTAAAAATACTATTTTAGTAAAACGTAATTCGCTTGATCTTGTAATTGGGGTAGGAATATGTGGTTAATGAAATTGCCACATCTCGGACCATCGAATCCCTGGCGTCTACATAAGTGTTTCATAAAATCTTGAGAAATCTACAGTGGAGAGGTAGCTATCTCAAATATCTTGTGTTTGTTTTTACCAACAAGCGATAAGAGTAGGGCAATGCACCAATGATTCAATGATCTAGCGATATATATATATATATATTGCTCTTCAAGGACTTACTGCAATGCCATTCTCTTCATGTTTATCACATTATTTTTACCTCATTATTTGTGAATGAGATGGTCTTAACTTGACATGGTGATGGCGACCATAATTCTAATGGTTATAGATCTCGGAGGATTACAATATGATTGTGTGTCGTATTGGTGATGGTTGACTGCACTATGGTGTTGATTCTCTCTCCTAAAATATGTTTGTAGAACATAAAAGTTGACCTTTGAAATTGTAGATTTAAAAAAAATAATGAAAGTTGCTGGTATTGTTCAGCGCGACTTGTGAAGGTAACCATGGTTTGTTACATCAGAGGGAACTACAGGTGGTAATACAGACGAGATTATTTACCTAGATACTGCTGTAAACACAAAACCATCTCAAATTAATGGACAGTCTTATATCCAGGTACTGTGATTAGATATCTCCCCTGATGTTTCAAATCCATTATTTGCTGTATTATGAAGTGATTAAATGTGTCTCGCCTGTCCTTTATTGCGCTATTGCAATATCCGAGTTTACACGTCAAGGGGTTTGGACAGGATCCGCCTCCTGACGAGTGTAAATACCTTCAAGTTATTAACGTGAAATTTAGAATAATGAGCTTAGAGAGTTGATTGCCAGCCCTTTCGTTAAGTCAGTGTGGGCGACATCGACAGTAATATGCACAAACACTGCAATGTCCAGGGGCTTTACTTTGTACTATGAGGTAACAGTACCTTTTGATTTGATAGGATTGCTGACTCAGCGATTCTAATTATGCAAACGTGTATCTGGATTACATTCAACATATAAAACAAATAAGGAAGTTTTTTCCCCTAGATGTGTCAACGGCAGGAACACAGCGTCTAAAACCCTGCTATCATTTTTATTGCAGTACTGAACGACACAACTAGGTTTCGCAGCTGCTAGTGCCAAACGACTGCAAGGCTTTGCACTGATCATGCTTTGCTATTGATCCAGCTGTTCAGCATGAACCTTCTGTGAGGTGAAAGAGGAACTGAATCTTTCCTTTGACGGTATTTTACTTGGAAGAATTTTGTCATGATGATAGAATTAACGAACAAGTCCGGAGAATTCTTCAATAATTCGAGTCGGAACACAACAGGAACATTACATCTCCGATACAATAATTCAGCGCCAGTGGCCAACGATTCGTCGGAATTATGGTTTGTTCCACCTGGACCACCTCCGATGGAGGTATGGCTCCCCGTTGTCACTGTTTACAGTGTAACATTTATAGTTGGACTCATTGGAAATGTGCTGGCTATCTTTGCAATACAACGCTGTAGAAGACTTCAAAATGTAACAAATGCATTTCTGGCAAGTCTTGCGACAGCCGACCTGATACTTATAGTTATCGTCATTCCCATCCAAACACCGTCATATTTCAGCTGGAGATGGGAACTGGGTGAATTCATGTGTAAGATGTTATCATATCTCACGTTGCTGTCAAGTTCATGCTCAGTCTTTATGTTGACAGCAATGAGTATTGAAAGGTAAGTTTTTTATTCTGTTTCTAATATGCCATTTTTTTCGTTTGGTAACCTTGATTTTACATTTTTGTGTTATTATTATGTGTGTCCAAATCACGTGATTTAACTGTTCTCCTGTTAGAAATCTATCATATCTCTTCATCATCGATTTTTGCGATGTCGTAGAAATCGGTGTAGAACACAATTTCAAAAGTTAAACCTCGAGTTTCTTTCCAACAATAAATCATAATAGTGGTGTTTTTACCGCTTTTGGTAAAGATTTCTGAATTGATTTTTTGAGATATATTTAAGTCCAAAATTTACCCAACTAATGTACAAAATATTGTATGCAGTGAGGCATTTCAGCTTGTTTGTTTTATAATATTAATATATGCTTAAGGTCGCTATTATCACATTGTAATAATATAAATGTACCAATACATGCATACAGTTTAATGTTACTTATTAATCGAAAAATGTAACATTTATATTGCTTTGAAAATGCGTTAATTTCTTTGGATATCATGAATGACGCCAAACCTTTTAAACGGATAGAAATAACCAGGAATGATAAATTACCGAGGCACTATAATTATATCAAATTGCTTCACCGGAGCTATCATAAATTGCCATTCTTAACAATCTGTCCTCTAACCTATAAACGTCAACACAGATTTCCATATCAATTCATCCACTTGTAGCCGTCACCTCCTGTATGAATAGTGTTGGTTTACAACGATTACGAACGCAGTGGGAAACCTATGCCTTAGCCATCGATCTTTTTTGTGAAAAGAAACACAACTTGATTTAACGTTGCTGACAATGTGATCCATAAACGTCAAACTAGATTTAAAACAAAACGTATATGTTTTATCAAAGAAAGCATTAACAGACACATACCGTTGGCGGCAATGGTTTGCCATTGAGGGGTGTAGAGACAGGAGAGAATATGCAAAACAGTTATATTTGTATATGAATAGAGCAGTTAAGTAAGTACAGATCGATCGCGTGTCTTTCCTTTAAGTACCAATGCCCTTTGGTGGTTATTTTTTGCAACTTGAGTGCTAGTACATGTGTAAGACAGTACAATTGCATCAGTCTATCCCTAACACGTACACACTCCTCAGTGTAAATATACTTACGTTGACAGTTAGATATGTGATAAATACGACTTGTTGCCAAGTAAATAATATGCGGTACAATTATTGGAAATTGTGACTTATATGCAAGTAAGAAATGAGTATTGACTATGGAGAAATGTTGAAATGATTTCAAGTATTAAAAAGACAATGAACAAAAATGGACGGTTAGCAAGATGGTACCGAGTTGTAGTTGTATACAATATATATTATCACACCGCTGCTGTTTGCCCTCCCATGGCAGTGCAAATATATAATCCTTTCGACTTGAAACATTAATGCATTATTCCCATTATATACTTAGATAAGTGCAAAACGTTAGAGCACATCGTATGGTAACAATCATCATAATTAAGAAAATAAGTCGACTTTAAATGGCACCATGTCAGATTACATATTTGCAATATTCAACTTTTGAATTAATAAAGTGTTTCAGCGACATTTGAAATCATTATGCTACGTACTCAAATCATTGTATTTGACTTTGACGTTCTGTCTTTAAAGGTATCTCTAGGTAGGACCTGACAGTTGCTATATAGCTATCAAGAGTTGTTTACACACGCGATGGTCTTTTTAGATGCACTCCTATAAGAACTTGCGGTGCTTCAGTTCGATTACTCTCCTTACTATGAAATGACAAATTTTCGTGGAAAAGTATATTGGCTTATAGCTAACATAAAGAAGACCTCTTAAATGCTATCAGTATAAACCGACCTATAAAGACAAAATGCACACTAAACCAAAGATTATATCTATAAACGTTCTTATACTAAAATGGGTAGAAATGATGAAACCGCCAAATGATATAGTATAGGGGTTGAGTTTTATGATTGACATGGAATACAGAATATCCAATCGACCTTATAGATATAAAGTTATATGAAGCTTAGCAACGAGAATGCAATGTTAAGTGAAAAGTGGATACAGTGGGTCATTCGGTGAAGTAATTAAAATCATGCATGAGTGAATTCACATTATATTTTAGAATGCAATCCATAATCACAATTCTGTTTTCATGTTTGATTGATATTCCGACTCAGGCGTCAGAAATTGATATTGACAATCTTAGATGAACATTTCAGTATTTTACAAATAATATTGCTGTAGTAATATGAATGCTTTATTTGACATTCTGTAACTGAGGTAATATCACAGGGGGCAGCGAGCATGTAACTGATTGATTGATCGATCGATCGATTGATTTATTGATTGATTTATTTATTATTTGGTTGAATGATTGATCGATTGAATGATCAATTTTTGTGGTGCAATATGACTTATTTTGTGCGTGATATTGATCAATTCACGCATTGAGTTTTAAAACTAGTAACTAGTTTATGCATGATCGAATGTTTGTCCAGTGTGATAATCTCCCAGCAGATGAGAGATAAAGCAAACTGTTAATGTAAGTGATCTCTCGCCAATTATAAGATAAGGGATGTTTTAATTGAGATAACATTAGAAGAATGGACAAGGCGTCTTTATTTAGTCAATAAATAAAAGAGAGAATTACATACAGCCTCAGACTGCTAGTGATCTGAGATATAGCTGAGAGCAAAGTAACCAGGGAAAGAAAAAGAGATAGTTTTCAAACTCAATGAGTGAATTGATCAATATCACGCACAAAATAAGTTATATTGCACCACAAAAATTGGCCATTCAATCGTTCAATCATTCAACCAAATAATAAATCAATCAATAAATCAATCAATCGATCGATCTATCAATCAGTTACATGCTTGCTGCCCCCTGTGGTAAAATATATTCAAAAGCCGATGGAATAACCACAAGTCTTCAGATAAACACACACATATATATATATATATATATATATATATATATATATATATATATATATATATATATATATATATATATATATATATATATATATATATATATATATTAATGTTCATGGCGCAATTGCTTTTCCCTTTTTACCTAATGTATGTATTACTTCCTTCATCTATAGATACTTCGTCATCATTCATCCCCTGAAAGCCAAATCTGTTATTACCTTGGGAAGAGCACGTAAAGCTATCCTAATCATATGGATATATGCTATCCTGTATAGCTTTCCTCCTCTCTACTTCAAGGTAAGACGAAGAATAGTCGAATATTGAGTAGTGAAGTTGAGCTAAAGTCGAGGATGGCGGTCGATATTTATATAACTCAACGTCTCGATCAATGAATTAGTGAGTTGTCATACAGCAAACAAAGTTCCATAACATTATGTCCAAGAGAAGCAAGATAGATGATGCCAGTAAGTCATTCCAGATCTAATATACAGTCATATTTCACATTGAAAATAAAATCGCAAAAGCTACAGGAAAATGACAGGGTTTGAGAAACAATACCGATTAAAGGTAAAAGACACTGTTAGTAATGTTTAGAAGAACGAGGCAAACTCTGCTTATTGCATTTGTGTTAAAATATGACGTTGGAAGGAACGCACATATTGGTGTTTATTACGACACTGTGACGTGTATTGATAAACTGCAAATGTCCATCAGACAAGAGACGCCTTGTGTATTGGACATTAAGATTAGCGTTAAATGGATTACTTTTCATCCCCACTCTAATTTTTAATGCTCATGTGATAGTCACAAACCTTATCCAAAAGCTTGCGTTTTAATGTGATTTATTGATTTCCATGTGAACATTCTAGAAATAAGAAAGCTAAAATTGAAACCTGCATTACGGGCAAAGCCGAATGCATTTTATTAGCCACCATTCATTTCCACCCTCTGTTGCCCAGACAACCGATGGTTCATACATAATAGGGAAGAAACTATACTAAACTTGTTTAATATAATGCCAAACTGAAATGTTGCTAGTCGTGATGTTTGATGATGCAAAATGTATTGACTTTGTCATTTATTTTTCTTCATTTCTTCGTTCAACAGAGGCAGTTCTCATGGGATTTCCCAAATTATCCGACATATCATACTTGCGCCACCTACTGGCCAAACGAAACATTCGGCAAAGCATATTCATTGTATCTGCTTCTCGGGATGTACATTGGACCTTTGTTCATTATGGTTTTTTGCTACTCAAGGATCGTCCACGAGCTGTGGAGAAGCGCTCGAGTTTCGAAGCAGATGCAGTTGCAGAAAGGAAACGACTGCAATAAATCTTCGAAGCAAAGTGGTTACACCTGTTTATCAAAACAGAAAACATGTGTTAACAAACGTGTGGAGGACTCAAAGCAATCACATAACCAATCAAAGAAGAAAACCCAGAGACGTAAGAGATCCAATGACCAAAATCGTAAACAGGTGTGTTGCTACCGTCACCACTAGTTACATTTACAGGAAATAGTAGAATGGCACCAGTCCCTGGGCGATGTTTTGACCCATAATTATCGTTAAATGTTTTGAACTTGAGAATAGTTCCCAATTTTGGAAGGATAATGTGATCAACTTTGTTCATATTTTCCCAGTTGCTCGTAGTCTCCCAAGGGACTGGTGTCAGTCACCAGCGCTCAGATGTTATCAACCTGGCATGTGGTCACCTAAACGGCGAACAAAAAGAGAATGATAGACAGTGCATAGATTACTGTAGCTGATCAGACCAGCGGGTACAGATAGAGACTAATTTACATATAAAGTAGTAACCTTAAGCTTAGTCATAGTGTCCATGCAATCTTGTAAATAATGTACACATGATACAACGGTTAACATACGTAAAGTGGTGTAACTGCTGCAAACATACGCTTAATCTTAAACCGACAAGGCGACATATACGTCTAACCTCGCTTACAACCTAAAAAAATGAAGCTTCGCCGGAGGGCTGCGCATATCATACACATTTTATGTTCCCCAAGAACAATAAGAAACACAAATATTAACAACACCACACTCCTGCCGACAAGGTGGCACTGTATATGTATACATATCTCACCACGGGGAACCATGCAAGCAGACTCAAATTCTTGCTAGTTTTAATTTGTATGTGTCAAAATTTGAGCATGCAATGTGATGACATTAAAAACTTTGTTTGTTCCAAGGACGTTGAGTGTGTCTGTGCATCAGTTGGGGTTGGCTGGTGCTGTTTATACTTGTAATGGGTGATCTGTGAAAAGCCCGTTTGTTATCTAGTATCTAAATTGTTCTTAGGAATATATAAATGTGTATGATACCCCCAGTCTTCCAGCGAACCTTAAATTTTTAACTTGTAATAGTCTCTCTCTCTCTCTCTCTCTCTCTCTCTCTCTCTCTCTCTCTCTCTCTCTCTCTCTCTCTCTCTCTCTCTCTCTCTCTCTCTCTCTCTCTCTCTCTCTCTCTCTCTCCTCTCTCTCTCTCTCTCTCTCTCTCTCTCTCTCTCTCTCAATTTATGTTCAGGTGGATCACCCTGAAAAGAAGTCTGATTTCGATGTCATACGCGTAGATAGATACTAGATAGATAGATATGCATGTATGTATATATGTACGTATGTATGTATGTATGTATGTATGTATGTATGTATGCATATGATTCATGTTGAACGGTTTTCTTGTTTTAGGTGATCGCGATGCTGCTCGTTGTCGTGGCAGTGTTCATGATCTGCTGGGGTCCTCTAATCTGGTTGGTTTTCCTTATCGAGTTTGGCTACGTATCAAGATACAGTCCAATCAAAACGTACCTGGCTATCACGTTCAATCTGCTGTCCTACCTCAGCAGTTGCATGAATCCGATCTGTTACGCGTTCATCTCACGTACCTTCAGGGAGTGTTTCTACTGGGCTTGTCGTACCTGTTGCCGTCAAAGTTCCGCACTTGATTATAGACGTTCGTTTAGCAGTGTCAGTAGTGGTCTAACCATGACTTCGACGACGACCAATGCAGCTAACTCAAAAACACGTCCTGAAACCCAAGAGGAAAAGACTCGTTATAACGATGACTTTCCGTGCAGCACAAACCAGAAAACTGCAGTATCTCGCCTAAATACTATTTTGGAAGTCGACGACGAGATAGGAAGGAGCCAAGTTTAGATAATATCGTAGATTTATGGAACTGTCCCTAAAGTGTATATATGTTGCCAAAACACTGTCAACCCATTAAAGGTCTATCGCATTAGATCAGAGACAATGTCACAGTTGTCAACATTCCACATGCACTGCTTTTTAATAATCTTGGAGATATTTCCACATTGGTTACACTGCCATGAAAACCTTGCTATCGTACGAATGATTAAGCATTGTGTGTTATTTTACATTTCATTTATGTCTGTTGTCGTTATTTTGTTTTATTTCTTGTTAAATTCCCAGATGAAAAGAATTGTCAAAGTCGTGATATTGACTGATAGCGAAAACGTTGTGTCGAATATACAATAACAATCTCATAAAACTCTTTAAAATTAGGACTTGAAACTGATATCTCAAATCAAATCATCTTGTCGTTTTCGAAACATTTACAAGTTTTGAATTTATACTCAACGTATTTACACATTTATATGTATGTCTGTAGATCTATGTATGTGATTTTTACTTTCAAACTATTACAATATAATATAAAAATACAATATTAACTTTTAACTCTTAAACGTATTACTGAACGTGGCAATTTAAAATAAAACGATAAGTTCACTTAATGGTGAACTTAAATCAATGTAAGTAAACAAATCTATGTATTAAAATGTTTTTCAAAAGACTGTCATTTTAACAATAAATGCGCGAGTGGTTTAAAAGAAGATAAAGTTCATTATGGTATATAAATCGGTGCATTTATGTAAATGGATGTACGCACAAGTAAACATGTACAAGATATTTGTGTTTCCAGGCAGGTTTATCCTACTTTAATTACTTAACGATATTTTTTAAAGTGGTGTGTGTTTTTTCAATTACATCTAATCTAATTAGGTTTGAGTAGGAATCCCATTGTCATTTCTCGTATATTTAATCGGAATCTATCAAAGTTAAGTGTTTGAGGTGTCTTCGTTATGTATTTTTAAATTCAGTCTTTTAATACTTGAATAATAAATCATTTGCACATCTTTTTTTTTTCAATAGTCATCTTCCTTTATTAACACAGTTGCGTACAAAAATGACAAGTCACACTTCCATACACACACACACATACATACATACATACATACATACATACATACATACGCAAAACGAATATAAATGCAGAAAACAAGAGTTTAAAACATTATAAAATAATGGTAGAATTGTTTTTAGAATCCGCAAAATAACACAGGTATCTGGAGAAGTATTTTTGTTTTACCTAATTGGCTTGCCAAATACGGGGAACAGGTTGCAGGTAAGTGATCACACCAAACCGCGTTGAGTGCAAGACATGTAAATGTATGCTTACTTTAATTACAACATGAAACTTGCTTTGCCTTGTTACGTTGCACTCTGAATATTTCTTACATGTACATACGCCCTCTGTTGATTGTAAATTGTTGATTCAAATACTTGTATATGTGACTGAATTTCGGCATGATTTAAGAGAAAATCGTTCCAAAAAATAAATACTACAAAGTGTTGTGTAATATGCAAGATATTTTGATAATAGACCCTGAAGATCAAAGTCAATGACACATGTCAATGTGTTAATAGACAACATACACCTGATGTTATGGGAGTAATAACACTTCTGATTTTGTAATGCTGTAATTCATGGTTTTTCTCAAAAGCTACTTCATCAATCCGTATGAAACTTGTATTGCTACATATCTTTTACATGATGATGACAAGGTCTGACTAAAATACATCAAGTGAATATCAATGATGAGCACTACTCATAATTAATATTTTCCAGTTATTTTTGGGTACATGCATCAACTATAAAAAATAATATGTACTAAAGTATGTTGGTATAGCTATCGTTTTCAATGAGTACTTTCGACAATGCTATGGTTTTATGTTTTAGATATTGCCTAATTAATTATCGAAATATGCAAATGAATTGGTAAGATTATAAGTCATATCAACAAGCTGTAAAGGACACATGCACTCCTTTACCACCAATACATGTACTAGACTATCTGAAATGTAAAGCTTGCAGTCTAAAGAGATTGCCTAAAAGTAATAAAGTGAATACAATAATGAACACGAAAATGACACATCACAATTAAAAACTACAGAAAGAGTTCATCAAACGTGTGCTTTGTCATCGCCAGTGCATGTATCAAATTACAGCCATTAATAAATTATTAAATTATTATATTTGAAATTTGAAGCTTACATTCTTAAGATACTATCGAAAATCATTAATTATGTAAACGACTCGGTACAATAGAAAACTATAAGAAACCTGTTAGTTTTGTTAGGCTATATCTCAGGCTTCAAATGTCATATAATTTGATACAAACATCAACCATATCAAACTGAACACTTCCTATGAAGCATACTGACATAGCTAATAGTAATAGTGAATGATTTACATAGATTGAAGTTTTTGTAAGAATGCAAGCTTCAAAATTCCTATTATTTTGGTAGCTACATGCATTGTTGATAACAAAACGCATGTTTGTTATATTTTTCTATTGTACCGAATCATTTGCATAATTAATGGTTTTCGATAATTAGACAATATATTAAGACTGCAAGCTTCACATTTCATATTATTTGATATATGCACTGGCGATGACAAAGCACACGTGTTTAATGAACTCTTTCTTTAGTTTTTAATTGGATACGATGTGTCATATGCGTAAATATTCATTTTTGACTATTTCGCAATCTCGTTAAACTGCCAGCTTTACATTTCAGATAGTGTAGTACATGCATTGATGGTAAAGAAGTGTATATGTCCTTTAAAGTTTATATAACTTATAATCTTACCAGTTCATTTTCGTAATTACATATTTTTTCGATAAATTAGGCAATATCTAAAGCATACACGCTTCAAATGTCATATAATTAGAATTAATTAGTCAATTAAGAGATACATTATGTGTGATATTTCCATTCCAATAGTATCAATTATGTGTGTAGAACCAAACGTCTAAAAGTGTTGACCTTGCGGAAGGCATTCACTTTACATCTGGTTGAGTTGTGCAGTAATATATTAATTTTGTTCCAGAAATGGTCGTCATTGAGTATGTCACAAGATGGTCGAGTGACACACACAACTACAGGATATTAATATATAATCCCACGAAATCAATGTTAGTTTTACGTCATAATGCTCTGGGTATGATTCCGCGGACTAATACAAATTAGAGCCTGTAGGGAGGCGTAGTCAGCGGAATCATACGACTCTGATCTATCGGCTGCTACATACAAATTTTCATCGATAATCTACACGATTTTAGATAGAATAAAATGTATTAAATAAAAGTAAAAGTACCTCTTCGTATCAGACTCATGCCACCCAAGGGTGTATGTAAAGTAAAATGTGCATTTACGTTTTGAAAAAAAAAACCCACATCATTATAACGATAACCTGATAATAGCATAGCATTGGCAGTAACACTCGAAAAATTGAGAGGAAAACGTTCGGTAGCACAGGAGTGATATGGGTTTTTGATCTGCCCTGTTTGTCGTCACACAGGTGAATATGTGCACGTGTTTACGTGATAAAATTCAGTATTGTATAAATGAGATGACAGAGACCGCATATCAATTGAGAATACTGTTTTGACCATGAAATAATATTACATAAAATGAAACGGTACTTGCCTTAAATCCCTGATACACTCGTCAGACAGTTTCACAGATAATGCGTACATTTCATTAAATTATGATAGTTTCAAAATGCATAAAACATCACTTGGCCGTATTGATAATGTATTTGGGAATTCATTACTCAATTTGTGTTGCAGTTAGTGCTAACTATACTTGTTGTACAATTAATGGTTCAAGTGCGGTCGATTACATAAGTGTTCAATTGCAAGACTCTTTGTTCTGCCATGTTAGTAATTTTGTTTTTGATGACATTGAAAACCTTTCTTGTTCAGATACAGACGATAAATTGTCTTGTCAGCACTGGTACAGATATACATGGACACCTGATCAGTCTGATGGATTTTTGAGAACAATATAAGATGAAGAATCATTCTATGTCTTCGGCTTTAGACTTTGAAGCTGCCATCCAATCCCAAAATATTGAGAATGCCTTATATAGATTTAAAGATTTAATAAAATTTTGATCCGAGCTGCTAGCAGTATGCGGCTAGAATATGACTGTAAAAACAAATGAAATTTGATACGAGTAAACCATTTATCGCACCTTGAATAATTTGAATAATGATGAGAATGCGAGAAAAGAATACAGTAATGCTAGAAACCAACACAAGTGTCTCTGTAAATCTTAGCAACAAAATTACAGAAAACAACAACATACATCTCTTCAAGCTAATCTGAACGATACATCATTGTTTTGGTCTGTAATTAAGCGTATCAAAGGCAACACACGAACACGTCCCTCTTCACAGCAAATAAAACCATCAGATTGGTATAATTATTTTTGCAATCTTTTAAATACGGATGTCAAACCTATGGAGAACACGTTTGATGGGAAAATTCTATTTGACTTAAATCAACACGATACAGGTTATCACCTGTGTGATGCAAATGAGTTGAACGAGTTGAACTCCCTTGTTTCATTGGATGAGATCACAAAGGCTGAAAAATAACAAATCTCCAGGACCTGACGGTTTTAGTAATGAAATATTTTAATGTAATGTTGTTGGAATTGCCAAGTGTTTGTGTGATTTGTATAATGGCATTTTAGTTACTGGTAACTTTCCTAAAGATTGGTGTAAAGCTATTTATCTATCCGTTGCATAAAAAATGGTCCGACTTATGATGTTAAAAATTACACGGATATTTCACTATTGTCAGACACTAGCAAAATCTTTACTAAAATTCTAAATGAACGTTTAGTGCAATGGACAGAAGATTTTAAATTGCTAACTGAATCCCAAGCAAGGGATACTCTACAGTTGGCAACATGTATTCACATGCAATCTTTCAAATCGCAATGAAGGTTAAGATGTATTTTTATTTGATTTTTGTAAGGCACTCGATTGTGTAAGTCATGAATATTTATATGGTATAGTCTAATTTCATATGAACTCCATGGTGTAGTGCTACGTGTGTTACGTATACGCTCAGTGTCATCAGAATTGGAATCATGTGTGTTATTTAGTGAAGGTCTCACCAGTTATTTCATTTGCGGGGTTGGTACAAGGCAAGGCTGCATACTTAGTAATTTACTTTTCACAAAAGAAAGATCGCACGTGTTGGAATATATCTGACGGGCGATTTTCCAAATATAGGCCTATTAATGTACGCAGATGATGGTAGTGATAGCGCTGATCTACCTATTGCATTATGTACAACGTACAATTAACCAGCTTGAACTTTTTTGTTTTATTTGGATAAAACAATAACTTTCAGAAATGGTGGCATTATCAAAAGTACAGAAAAGTTGTTCTACATGGGCAAGAAAATTGAATGTGCCAAGCACTACAACTTTCTTGGACTTTTGTTGTCCTCACGTTTGTCATGGTCACCTGCCCAAAATGTACTTGCCTCTAAATCAAGAAAGGCGTTAACTCAGATACAAATTGTGATAAGGAAACTGGGTTGTATGTCCATGCATAATTCATTCAAATTGTTTGACAGTTGTGTAGAACCTGTCTTTCGTTATGGATCTGAAATCTAGGGTCATGAATTCTCCCCAACAATAGAAAAAAATCCTCTACTCTTTGCTGGTTTTTGTTAGGGGTCGGGAGTATCACAAATATTGCAGCCATTTTGGGCGAGTGTGGCTCACTCCCACTTTCCTGTACGTACGTGAAAAGATGTGTGACATATTGGCTGTCTTAAGCTTGTACGTATTGATCGTTCCCGGTACCCTAGAGCTGCTTATGAAATGTTAAAGAAATTACATGAGGCAGGTAACATGATTTGGGCTACAAAACATACAGAGCTTTTGTTTCAGTATGGCTTTGGTTATGTATGGTTTGAGCAACAAGTTGGTAATGCTGAGTTATTTACGTCTATATTTCACCAAAGATTAACTGATTGTTATCAACAAGAATGGCATGATACAATTAATGAATCCTCAAGACTCAGGTGTTATTCAACATTTAGGTCTCAGCTAGAACCCGAATTATATTTACAAAGTACCCATATAGCCAGGTATAGAATAGCATTAGCTAAATGTCGTTGCTAACACGATGCTTTAGCTATTGAGACTGGAAGAGATACTGCTAAAGCTATATCGGACAGAAAGTGTACTTTTTGTGAAAATGAAGGTCTACATGTTCTTGAAGATGAACTGCATGTTTTGTTATTTTTTACTTTATACCTTTCTCTTAGAAAGGAAGTAATACAAATTGTTTTATACAGTACCCTATACGAGAAAAAAGCAATAACCTTACTTTCGACCAGAAATCAACTTACACTTTTTCGTTGGTCTATAATTTTATTCAAAGCTTTTTGACTGAGAGAAGACGCATATTATTTTTGTAATTTACATTTTATTTGTCATTGTGGTCCAAACGTTAATGAATTGTTTATCCCCGCTTTGTTGAATGATGGGCGATGGCCGTATTCTTATTAGATAAACAAACATAGACTCGCCAAGTTGTACAAAATAAAGAACAAAACTTATATAATTAATTATGGTGATAATTTCTTGTACTTCCTAGTAACAACAGTAATATTTTATCATATACAGTAATTATATATGAATTTCCTAGCCTTAGATTTACGATAACTTCTTATATCGAACCTGAGACTTTTCTAACTTAGTCATTGCTATCTTGCATGTTTCCTCTAATCTCTGTCTTAAATTTAACACATTTCCGGTATGGCTATGTCCTTAGTCCATACTTCTGATAGGATAATCATAGGACCAGTTCTACCATACGACACTTCGATACCATACTTTCCTGAGGAACTTCTGTATAATTATGCAAAAAACAAAGGATCTGTATATCTATCTGCACACAAATTTTCTAAAGAAAGTCACATGATCACCAAAATCAATCCCTGTGTATATTTCTATTCTTCTATATAACCTGTAAACTGGATTAAAAACGAAATTGATAACAAAGAAATACTTTAAAGTGTCTGTAATATGCAAGGAGTGGCCATGGCTTCTTTTGATAATTTACTTTCAGATTTAGGTTCAGATCAAGATCAAAGTTAAATGTCGCCAAAAAGAAAGTTTGCAAGCGATAATATAAGAGTAGAGTTGACACTTGAATTGAGTCTCTATGTATAGTAGTTTGTTAGTTATGCTGTAAATCATACTTAAAAAAATTTACTACAAACATGGCCGCCATGCAGTCAAATGGTGGGACAAGCATAAAAACAATACATGTGTATCTATCTTCTACTGTATTACATGTCCCATATAACATGTTACCTTTTTTATGACAGATTTAAATCAAATCGGATATTTCTTTTCACGAAAATGACGCACGAAATGACGCACGAAATGACCAACGGAGTCCATTGTAATTGTTCCAAATGGCGGGGACTTTCTACACATTTATCATTATTTCAAAAAAGAAGTCTTATACATTCATCCCATTTGAAACATTCATTTCTCGTCATTATCCCGCCAACAGCTTATACTTTGGAATATAATATTGCCATTCTGGATAACAAATCTATTACAAAGATCATGGTATTAAACTAGAGTTGGCAGCTATTATTTAAAAAGATGTGTACGAGTGATTTAAAATATAGGGCCTTAAGATAGCTTTGTATTACGACTTCACCATGCACAGATTATCGACTTAATTGAGCTGAATTATTTATATATCTCGTGCCCTATAACCACTATCATGTTTATAATACAAGGCAAACGAATCTTACCAAGAATAAGATGGTCCACGTACAGATTGGCGGCATTACGTTTTTAGTCTTTCCTCGAAAATTACGACGATTTCTCTCAGTAACGGTCTTGGGACGATATCCGCTTATTGTTTATCAGGAGGGATGATTTTGTATGTCTATGCATAAGTAATACAACTGATATATGGAGTCACTAAGAGTTACAATGCTTCTAGGGAAGGATGCAGACCCTGCGATGTATGTACATTAAAAGGAAGTTTGTTCGCAATATTCCCTTACGGAAATGGTCTATAGTATTCTTATAGGATTCCTATAAGACCTATAATATTCCTATAGGATTCCTATAGGACTGGTCGTTCCTATAGGACTGTCCTAGAAGTTTCCTTTAAGACTATCCTAATTCCTATAGGAATTGTAAAGTATTCCTTTAAGAAAAGGGCCAAAATACTATAAGATCTCATAGGAGTAATCTTAGGAATACTATAGATCATTTCCGTAAGGGTTAAAGAAAACCACAATAGCACAACCCCCATTTTTCAATTTTTTTTACACGTCCTGTGACAATCAGTTCGCCAATAGAAATAGTTACATAAAAAGGAACAGCTGGATATATTGCGTAAGAAAAGGAAATGAAATTATATTCATACCCCTAGCAGCTTAGTTCAAAAGAATAAGGATGTGATAAGTCGTTACTCAGAGTTTCACGCTTCGAGCGATCATGAGACAACTAAATAGTGATTGTCAAAATCGGTACATACACTTAATGTTTGTATGTATATATTGCGTAACAGGGTTGTCGGACTAAACTATTCCTAACGGGGGTTTACTTCTGTAGTTGCCAAGCGAGTATTTGCCTTCGTGGCGATATTTCGAGACCAGTTCGGACCTCTAGCAGCTTGTGATAAATTATACAGATCCCCATTGGCCAATCTCTAAAGTATGACATCCCTTAATCATAAATAGTGTCAATATTCTCTCGTGTTTCGATTACAATTCACGTGCTATATTAAAACCAAATGTATTAACGTTGATATATATATGACCAACGTCTGACGGCACTTTGTATATCTCCACCCTCTTAAATCAAGCTTGTTGCCCACGGCTTGGAACTAATAGTGAATAAAAAAACCAACCTACAAAGCCCCTAAAGTCGTAACACTCATGGCCTGTTTTGTTATCCATTTGCATTAATGTAATCGTGGTTATAACGCTAGACATTTTTTTTTATCTTGGCGATGATATATGACGCAATCATGAAGATTAATGTTGGCTTTTATTGAAGCTGTACGGCTAATAAAAATAGGGTGAGATTTAAGACTCTTCAATAAATATTCTTGGCTTTACGACTTGAGACATTCGGATCACGCAAATGTCTCCAGAGAGTTTAGCGTAGCTAATACACCGTACCTTATCCTAAGAATGCAGGTAACAAGAGATTGAAAGCCATTTCCATGAAGTCGTATGTCTAATATGTCGATCTCGGATACTCAAACACTTCAGTGACTTGGTTTTCCTTGGAGATGCTGCTAGACAGCAACCAATTTTGTCATCTCCTGATGTTGCTATTTTTAGACTACTTTTTAATCTTTAGATTTTATGGTTAATGGAGAACATGGTAAATTGCTGTATAGACTGATTGAAAGAGCAGGTCCTCCAGGTCTATTAAAAGGGGAAGTTCAGATCGTGATGTTCGATTCAAGTTCGAGGGAAGTGTTTAGCTAAAGTCCACCATTTTGATGAAAAGGCACAATGAATTACTTCAATTGACGGTTAAACACACACTAAATCTAGTATCAACGATGTGTCTTTAAGACAAATTCAGTGTCAAGTATTGGAAAATAACTATCTATTACATAATAATACATTACATTATAATTATGTTCAACAAAATCCACAGGCCTATAAAGTTCGTGGGGTATGATTGCATTGAGGATATGCCTAACTTCATTTTATGACATACAAATTAACGCATTTTGAACAGCAATATCACTTAACATTGAGAACGATGTTATCATTCAAAACCGTAAGAAAATGACAGGTGAATAACTTTCGATTAACTGCTTTCATATTTACCTGTACAGCTGAAAACGTGAATGTGAATTGCAGACAATGACTTTGTATGTACATTTGTTCAAGTGTACAAGGACTCCTATTAAATAATTCAACACACATGACACAGGGGACACCCGATACAAAATCACAATGAACATGCCAAAAGGGACATCAGAAAATACCACCTCATGTCAAACCTGAGCCAACACAAGAACCATCCAAATATTTGAAAAAGTGTCTTAACACTCACTGGGAAAGAAAGGCCACAAAGTAAAATCCAGAAACTGATTTCATACAGTTATTATGTGTGTATGCGTCCACCAGGAACTATTCATATCTGATGTCAGCGGTCCAGGAGGGGTACCGGTTCTTTGTCAGAATGGAATTATGTATTACGATATATAACCATGTATATATATATATATATATATATATATATATATATATTATTGAATATATATATATATATATATAGATATATATATATATATATATTCAATAAAATTACCATTAGTATATAACATTAACAGATACGATCTTAGAGTCAGATATGGCGCAGTATGGATATATGCATATACATAATGTGAATTGTACGTAAAGATCGTGATAAAACATAGTTAACGAGTAATGCCACATTTAACTGAACAGGTTGACTTTGACTCAAATACAAGTAAACGAATATTAATGCAACTCGTCCTCTTAATATATAGTATATAGGACATTCATTATGATGTTACAGTACTGGAAATATTGACTTATGGACGCCATTACAGTTAAGCTTGCAGTCGTATGATAACCTTTTTTTTCAGATTCTGTGAAAGAAACTCTTTCTATGGAAATACAAACAATATGTTGATTATTATTTTTGAAAACCGGATATCTTAAATATTTTCAATTGAGAGATTTTTCCCCCACAAAATCCGTTTTTCACAACCACGGTAACTTGTTAGCGTATGTCATTTGAGGCTATTACCGTCTTTAGCTTGATCTTGAAATATAATCAAAGATGACAGTGCCGGTAGCTTATCAATGAGGACATGGTACGACTGAAACGATCCAGTCGACATTTATACACTTGAAAGGAATGACGCTGTCACTAATTACTCGACAAATAATTCGCGACTCGCCTCCGTTGATAGATGTCGGTTAAAAACGATTTAATTCACGTTTGACAATTCCATTTAATGATTTACATTTCCAGAAAGGGATTTTGCGTACAGGTTGATGAATACAGCTGTGCGGCACTTACAAATGTATATAAATGGATAGCACAACCAAAACAATCATCCGGCGGTGATAAGCCAAAAGCAAGGAATGACATGGCATGGTATATCGCGACCGTACCTTCAGTGTAGTGAGCTTTGCATAAACGTTTGGATACTCAGTTTTCAATTTATCCTTCCAGTTTGTTATTCACGTCAGATATCTAATGCCTTACATATTGGAATGCCTAGTCGCCACAAACATAGCCCGACATAATATATGTATAAATGCCAATTGCATGAAGACGATACTTATAAGATAGATTAAGTTGTTTTATGCATATATGTTACGTTGGTAGAATTTCTCGTGGCTTCGAGAGGATTGTGCAGATGGAAGACTTTATTTGTTAATGCTTTGACTAGTCAAATCGACGTATGATTATCAAGATCGTCACAAAAGCGCGCGTACACACTCGCACACACACATACATACATACATACATACATACATACATACATACATACATACATTCATACATACATACATACATACATACATACATACATATACAGATACACTCACATAAATTACTTACATGTGTATGTGTGTATGTACGTACGTACGTACGTTTTTTTGTGTGTGTGCATGCATGTATGTATGTATGTATGTATGTGTGTATGTGTGTATGTATGTATGTATACAAATCACACATGGTTATTGAAATTTATGTTTGTGGGTTTTTTTCGGTAGTTGTGTTTTTTCTTTGGCAGAACTCGAAAGTACTTATAACATGTGTACGGAGATAAAAGTTAAGAACTAGAAATAGCGAGAGAGAGAGAGAGAGAGAGAGAGAGAGAGAGAGAGAGAGAGAGAGAGAGAGAGAGAGAGAGAGAGAGAGAGAGAGAGAGAGAGAGAGAGAGAGAGAGAGAGAGACCCAAGAAACATTTTTAAATAAGTTAATAGTTAACGTTAGTTCCACCTAGATATGGTAGTATTAGTGGAATATATTTACTGTGACAAATCATGATTCATCAAATAATGGTCAGAAATGAATATGAAATAAACTAGTGGTAAAATAATGAAGTAAAAATTGTCCTGTTAATATCATTTTAAAAACCCGTCCCTTGGCTATTGTAAATATTAGTTGCATACGTCATGCGTACTATCAGCAAGATAGAAGGCTCTTTTTGCCTCGATGGTTCTCGCAAAATGTGTTTGTGATATTATATTAACATAATTTGGTCTGTCAATTATTGAAAGACAACCATGATAATGATTGTCGTGAGGGCGTTTCATAGTATCAGGTGACATTACCGAACTACCTAGTGAACAAAACATGCACCATAGATTTCTGAAACTGTATAACTGTTCGAGCGATTTGATAGAAGTAATGTTCTTTCGTGTGTTCGTTCGTTAGTTAGTAATTTTGCAGCTGTTTTTGTTTCTTCGTTTGATAGTTTGTTCACTTGTTTGTTTACCTGTTTGCTTTGGGACTACTTGTTTGTGTAATTGGATTTTTTTTTCGGTCATGCGACGGTATTGAATGCAATTTGATTCACAGTTGTATCAATAAGTTGGGAGCAATAATGGACAAATTCCCAGTGTAAAACAAGCTTGGTCAAGCAATATTTTCACTTTAAAGAAATTGTGCTTTCACTCTCAAAAATAAGTACTTAATATAATAATCTTCGCTATCAATAATGCTGCGCTGAATGAATTTAACATTTACTACCAAATATGTCAGCAGCCAAGTAGGCCATCTAAGTAATTATGCAAATAGACCATGTAGGCTTCTAGGTAAAATGTCATCGTACATGTGGGAATCAAAATGATGTGCATACCCTGAGGCAGCAACAAATCTGTTACACTTACGCAGCGCTTTCGAAGCTCAAAGAGGCGGATGATTGCATCGACAGACTTGTTTAGTGATTGTGTCGTAGATCGGTCTACAGATCAAAGAAGGCGTCGATAAAAGTCTCGCTATCCATAGAAACAAATGTATATACAGTACATGTTATCCATTTGATTTATTGGTTTTGTCAAAGGCTACCTTTTGAGATAGACGCATGTATGTATGTATGTATGTATGTATGTATGTATGTATGTACGTACGTACGAAAACCAATGTTGGTGAAAACCAAACTTGTATAAGTTTGCTATAGGGGTACTAAGCCATTAGCGTTGGCGACGTATCTTTAACTACCACAGTAGAAGCCAGAATATGCGACGGCCTTCGGCATTCTTCAATGATTTTATTGCACATAAAAAATCTTATCATTAAACTTTCACATCGGTTCCCTTGACTTCATAAAATTAAACTACACAATGCTTGTTAAAACAAATATAGCAAAAAAGAAAGAATTAAGTGCAGACATGCTTGACATATATGTGCCAGTTGTCATGCAATGACATATCACAACAGCTGAATCGCATTGGTGTGATAAATTGATAAGATGAATTACAATTTCATGAGTTTTAAGAGTCCCAATATTACGAAAGACATACACCAGTCAGTAGTGGTGTTCATAGTAAATACAGTAGTAAACTTTATGAAGCAATTTACAACCTGTATATATAGCTATACCAATTCACAGTTGTCCTAATCAAACTGTAACAGACTCGTCAAACGTAGCGTAATCATTGACCATCTATTAAAGTGTTCGAGTTTCATCCATATATCTGTGCAGAGTTGACTTCCTAGCTAGTGTTAGGTGATGGCGTTCGACTTATAACCTTACGCTTTTCTCAATGTTTATTTGTTGAACGCCGAATCATGATAACTAACAGAAAGGGAAAGAGTAACAGGACAAACGATTAAAAACACCTGCAAAATTCAGTTTTTAGCATATCGTCGTAGGATATATAGAAAATACATAGTTATATGGACCGCGTATGATCAGTCAGTTAAGTCACCGCATGACATTATTACATATCGACCCAATGCATTCTCTCTATAGATCTTACCATAATTGAAGTAATGTGGAAAGTATGTTAGTATCCTTCTATCCTCTCTCTCGAAAAGGTTTGTTCATGTCATGTAACCAATCAGTAGTTATCATCAATGATGATGTTTTGTCTGTGCAATTAGTGACATATCTGTTGTTGCATAGAACAAATGTGTTTATTTTACGTCCTTATTCCCAAGGTAGGCAACGTCCCCTGTGAATGACAACACTCATTGGGTTTTTAATTATCCGATAAATCATCCTTTAATGCTAAGGTGACAATGTTAAAGGTCGGGGTTTCACTCTCACTGGTTCAAGTTCTCGCATTAGTGTTATTTTATCAGTGGGGCCATAATGATCATATGTGACCTCTTACTCCTTTGTTCTGGACCAATTGCTTTATATCCCCTGCTATTCACCGATTGTTACAACCAAACCACGAAGACTTTAGAGTTTCAAATATGTGGCATATTGTTTTGTACATCTCGCACAACGCGTTTTAGTTTACTAAATATGCAAATAAAATACATGTCCACGCACTGATAGCGTGCACGCACATGGTAAGTTACATTGTATCTGACTGTCTTTTTTGTATTCCTTCTTTCATCCCAGAGAGCTGTAGATTTGTGTTTGTATTGAGATAAAATGTATCATTATTTTTATATGTTTGCGCGCTATTGGTGTCTGTATTTTGTTTTGACTTTGACACAAGTTTTGAGATGTACAAAACATTTTGCTGCCAAATTGAAAGTCTGTAATCACTCTGGTTTGGTAGTAACATCTAAAGTTTTATCATAACCGGATGTAATCTTTTAAACCTACACTAGCTGCAACTAGGACATTTTTTTCATCATGTAACCAACTATATGAATTCCTTATAAAAAAAAATACATTGCATGAATTATGTTAATTAGTTGCCAATGTTATCCTTAGATAGTGTAGTGACAAGGTTTAAATCTTGAATAAAACTTGTGACTCGAATATCATTGTTCGATCATACAACCACAATATACTCACAGAAAATTTAAAATACCACTATGTAGACATTGCCAATGTTAATCATTGGTTGATATTATCCATAAGTAGTACAGAAACAGATTGGCATCATGATCACTGTTGAGGGACCTCAAAATCAAATTGAGTTGATTTATCATGTATACAGCTACACAAAAATATGTTTACCCATAGGTGATGCAATATTGTTCAGGGTGTACGATACAAGTAAGTTAATGTGTTTTCAAGTTTCTGTAGCAGCTAGTGCAGCTTGAAGCTTTCCTATCTCAACTGTGTATGAATGTGGTTTGCTTTGTGCATTAGTGATCTGCGTTATCAAAAATATATACATAAGATGTTATTATGTTGAACGCTTTGGGATCAATCGAATGCATGACACAAATATAAGCCGGCCACACTCCTTGAAAGATCTATCTTACTCATGCGTGTGTTAAATAAAGCCAGGACAACTTCACGGCAATTTTGGTCATGTTCTTCATTTATATTAGAAGGATCATATTGTCCTTTACAGAACGATAATGTTTTCACTAAGGACACGAAACATCAAGCTTGTCAAGAGGGTTAGACAGACATTCATCATCAAAAGCAGACACCAGTTTAATTTATGTATGAGTTGATCTGTGGTAATATTGTTGCCCAGTCAAGGGATTCATTCGGTTTCAGCGATGTGCAACTCAGTTCTTATTTCAAGTGGTTTTTGACAAGATAACAGATGACTTAGTTAGTATTATCTTATCAGATAACAACTGAGACAGGTAGACTAGGATGTGATGAAAACTAGTAGAATGTAAGCATATAAGATAAAAGATTTGTTTTGGGAAAAGTAGAATCCCTTCGGAATAATTTTTAGAGGAAGGCTACACAATATTTGGATAACAATATTAAAACTATATCATTCTAGAATACAGAAGTAAAAGATAGTGAGAATTAAATCATAAACAAATACAACTCAGTCAGCTAAACATTCCCGGTCCCAGCACAGTTTGGTATTTTCTGAGTGGGTACATCGGTATAATTATACAACATATCTATAACATAGTTTACGACAGCGTCTGTGTCTTCGTACACCAATCCCTATAATTGAGTACACACGAACAAAAAAAAAGATTGTATATTGCATTTGCCATCTAACTAATCTGTTTTAATACGACTAACAGATGGACAGAAGATGACTTATTAACTGTGTAAAATGATACAAGCATAGACAACTATTCTCTTTAACCTTAGAAGAAGAAATGTTGTCGGAGATCACCCATACATTTAATTGCAAAATATAACTGCAAGAAAAAAGGCCGAAATGATGATCCAGTAAAATGTATTAATACATTTCATGAAATAATACACTAAATATGTCCAAGCACATTTACAAGTAAGTGCCATGGAAATGAGTTTGTGTAATTGGTGTATAGAAGGACAGTACAATATAGTTACTTTTCTATCCATCTACCGTGGACCTTGATCACAAATTGATTTAATTACTCAACGTCAATGTGTCTCTCCGAACTGACGGAATAATAAAATGAGATCCATTATGATCAGGGACCAAGGATACCAACTGCCATCAATTTACGGACATGTTAATTATTCCGCCATTGTGTGGTCAGGGTCCATAGCAGACAGATCGAACAATAGTTCTCTCCTTTGGTGTACAGTAGCTTATATTTTGAACTGACGTGTGACGCCATATTAATATCGACCACATATATTATATATATATATATATATATATATATATATATATATATATATATATATATATATATATAATATATACTCTTGTAACGTTGGTGAACTTTTTATTTACACTTAAATTGATCACATCACTGCATTAATTTATATTTACTATGTCATCGTATGGCTGAATTGTGTGTGAACTTAAAGGAAACATCTGGTTACGCTCATTTCTATCTTGTGTACACTGTATCGACAACTTGTAACGTTGGTCTAAAATGAAGCGATGCATGCACAGCTGTTTTATTAATCGGGTCAATTAATCTTAGAAAATGTAATTTAATAGGCACTGGAGAGAAAAGTATCTACGATTTGCTTTGCTTTCCATTAACAAGAAATTGGATTTAAGTTGTGATATTGTTTTCTGTGTCACGTACCTCATTCTCATTATTTCGGTTATGTTATCCCATCGAACAAAAATGGTGGTAATCAAACACGGTATGAGTTGTTGTTGTTAAAGCACCATTCTGTCTTTAAAAATGCTATCGATGGTCGAATTACTAGTTTTAGCTGCCTGCTCTGAATCTGCAAGTTTGTAGTTCAATCTCTGTAGCTGTTATATGTCAGTTCGTTCTGAGAGGCTTAAACTCCTGGTATTGGACAACATGTGAACGACGAGGGTGTCTCAGTCAACTATGATGGGTACCTGGTAGGACAGGGGTTGCTATACGGATGCTTTAATTCGATGCTCTAATTACAGAGGCTGCAATGAAGGATACGCTTTCAGAGAGTTTGAAAGTTATACACGTCGACCTTTTATGCTGATATAGGCCTGTGGCAGGGCTAAATAAGTGTACAGCGCTAAGATCATAACGTCATACATTGTAGGAGGCGATTTTGTTCAAATCGTTAACATAGCAAAGGAGAAAGTCAGAGAAGTCTGAATACCAAAGACCTGTGTTGACTATCAATTATTATATTCTGAATATCAGAGTTGGCATATTGAGTCTTTTTTGAGATTATATGTCATACGACACACCTAATAAATAAAATAATTAAACACGTACCTCTAAACGTCTATTATGCTTCAAATATGTTTCAATTGTGTGTAATGCGAACAATGTATCAGTTTCAACATTAACACACGATATGTCCACATTATATCAATGATAGATAGTGACACCTGACTATAGTATGGCTTAATAATCTTGTAAATTGCTGTATACATGTCACCATTATCAGGAAAGGCGATGATGTAATGTTTGTATTTAAATACAAACACATTTTTCCTTTCATTTAGTGACACTGAGCAATTTAAGAAGTGTCCTGGTGACTGCTACGTGTTAGCTATTAGTCCATAAATATGTTGCACTGAACACGAATATATGTCATACATACAAACACATATGCAAGAAACCAAACACATCCCAAGCTGATTAATTGATGGAGATTACAGTTGGTATCAAAGTGCAGCATGTATAAATAGTGCTGCTTTTAGATTAGAGATGAAATTATAGGTAAAATGATGCTGACTTGGTGTTTCACTCATGAGACATTACGTTTTGTGACACAGAGCTAGACATATTTCAACTTTAGACTGATAATAACAGAGCCACAATAAACACAGCAGGATCCTTTGTCCCATCAAATTCAACACTGAGAAGCATT